>NW_012267217.1:15613677-15719470 GCF_000151885.1 Dipodomys ordii
ATATGAGACCCTTGTCCGTTGTATGGCTAGTGAAGATCTTCTCCCAATCTGTAGGCTTTCTATTGATCTTGTAAGCTATGTCCTTTGCCATACAGAAGCTCTGTAACTTCATGCAGTCAAAATTGGTTAACTACTTGTAGAAAACTAAAGCTAGATCCTCATATATCACCCTGCACCAGAATCAACTCCAAATGGATCAAAGACCTCGGAGTCAAAGGTGATACTGAAAACATTACAGGATGGAGTAGGAGAAACCCTCGGTCTCCTTGGCACAGGCTGAAATTGTCTTAATAGAGACCCAGAAACACAACAAATCAAAGAAAGGTATGAGCCAGCAATCCCACTTTTGGGCATTTACCTAAATGATCACAAACAAGACCACACTAAAGCTACCACCACGACTATGTTTATTGCAGCATTATTTACCATAGCTAAGATATGGAACCAACCCAGATACCCCTCAGTAGATGAATGGATCAAGAAAACGTGGTATATATACACAATGGAATTCTATGCCTCCATCAGAAAGAATGGCATTGTCCCATTTGTTAGGAAATGAAAAGACTTGGAAAAAAATATATTAAGTGAAGTAAGCCAGGACAAAAGAAACATAGGTCCCATGGTTTCCCTTATATGCAATAACTAGTATATGTCTGAGTCAAGCAGAAAAGGTCAGATAAGGTGATGTTAGGGAAATGAACCCTAAGATATGTATTCAATTTTTTTTCTTTCATGGGATAGTTTCTATCATATTCATAAGATGATTTCTTTTTTGCTTTGTATGTCCCTCCCCCATGGTATAACCCCTGCTTTCACTGTATTTGATGTTGGTATATTTTGTGGAGGTAAAGGGAAAAAACAAATCGTTTAAATAGGGATACAGGTGGACCCATTGCAACAAGGAGATGTACAAGTAGATATGTCAAAAAATGAACATTACAACTTTGGTGGGGGGGTGGGGGGAGAATCAGGTGGGAGGAGGGAGGGGGAGTATGGGAAGGGGAAACAAAGAGGAGGCAACAATGCTTGATAAGAAATGTACTTGTTATCTTGCCCATGTAATTGTAACACCTCTGTACGGTATTCTCACAATAAATTAAAAAAAAAAAAAGAACACCTCTTACTTAGAGCACTTTAATGAAATTGGAGCTTTCATGGATGGGATGAGAAGAGGAAGTAACATGAAGGTAAAGTTGAGACATGTATCTTATTAGATAGAGGGAGGAGGGCAAGTAAGAAACAGGGCTTTAGGATGTATTGTAAGTGAAGCTTATTTGAGTTTTTACTCAGCAGTTATTAGCATCATCAGGGATTCTGGTTGCTCTTAACCTTCTTGAGCTTTGCACCGCTGCTCACTGGCCCATCCTTGCAGGGTAACTAACTGGCATTGCATCACACACAGCCGTGTCCAATGAATGGCATGCGTGTGTTTGCAAAGGCTCTCTTTTTTTTTGAGCCTCTGGTAAATCTTTCTAGGAATTCCTAAAAAACAATAACAAAAAATAGAACAGGCTTCTTGTTTCAGTTTTAGTGGCTAGAACCAGGTCAGAGGCTGTGTTTGGAGGCAGCTGGCTCTGCCATTTGAAAGTCTTTTAACAGCTCCCCATGGCTCTTCCCTTCTTAAGCATTTCACTCTGTCCACCGCTACCAATTTTTTCTTCTAAAACACAATTCTTATCTAGTCATCACACTGCTTAAAACTTGCTGATAGTTTCCTTTTGAGTGCTGAATGAAGTCAATAACACTTCCACCTGCCCCCATCCCTCTCTGTCACAAATCACTCTGCACAGTGCATGTTTAATGTCATTCTTTCAGTGAGGAGGACTGGACTTTAGTTCTTTGAGTTTGGAAATATTTATGAACATATTTGAGATTATACATTGAGATATATTTAGTTAGACTTCACAAATTTGGCCTTCAAATTATGGAAATGGATATAAAAAGAAACATTAGGCAGTATTTACTGAGCAAACATTTTTACTTCTTAGAGGAGAGGCACTGTATTTGGAATGTGGCATGAAGCAAAACAGACATGATGCAAGCTACATGGAGCCTGCTACCTAGAAAGAAGGAGTTAAAGAAATGGGCTAAAGACTTAAAGAGAAACTTCTCTAAAGGGGAAAGAAGGATGGCCAATAGATACATGAAGAAATGCTCAACCTCCCTAGCCATAAAAGAAATGCAAATCAAAACAACCTCACCCCAGTTAGAATGGCTATAATCAAGAACTCTAATAACAGATGCTGGAGAGGATGTGGACAGAAGGTATCCCTACTGCATTGTTGGTGGGAGTGTAAACTTGTTCAACCTCTTTGGAAAGTATTATGGAGGTTCCTCAAAAGATTCCACATAGAGCTTCCCTATGACCCAGCAATCCCAATTTTGGGCATTTACCCAAATGATCACAAACAAGACCACACTAAAGCTACCAGCACAACTATGTTTATTGCAGCATTGTTTACAATAGTTAAGATATGGAACCGACCCAGATGCTCCTCAGTAGATGAATGGATCAAGAAAATGTGGTATATATACACAATGGAATTCTATGCCTCCCTCACAAAGAATGACATTGCCCCATTTGTTACGAAATGGAAAGACTTGGAAAAAAATATATTAAGTGAAGTAAGCCAGGCCCAAAGAAACATAGGTCCCATGGTTTCCCTTATTTGCAATATCTAGTATATGTCTGAGTCAAGCAGAAAAGGTCAAATAAGTTGATGTTAGGGAAATGAACCCTAAGATATGTATTCAAATGGTTTTTTTTCTTTCATGCGATTGTTTCTAACATATTTATAAGATGATTTCTTTGTTGCTTTGTATGTACCTCCTCCACAGTATAACTTCTGCTTTCACTGTATTTGATGTTGGCATAATTTGTGGAGGGAAAGGGAAAACATCGTTTAAATAGGGATACAGGAGGACCCATTGCAATAATGAGATACACAAGTCATTATTTCAAAAAACGAACTTTACAACTTTGGCAGGGGTCGGGGGGTTAGAAGGTATGGGAAGAGGAACCAAAGGAGGAGGCAACAATGCTTGATAAGAAATGTACTCATTATCTTGACCATGTAATTGTAAATCCTCTGTATGGTATTTTTCCAATAAAAAAAGAAAGAGTTATTCAAATGAACAAGAAATTATGATATTGAGAAAAAAAAGTGGGTGGTGCCTGAGGGGCCAGCCTCCCCTACAGGTAACTTACCGTAAAGATCAGTGTTTTAAATGAGAAAGGGAAGTGCAGGAGTCAGTTACATGAGAAATGGGCTCTGAGAAGGAAGAGGGGATTGTTTGGAGACCAGACAGGAAGATGGTGGTAGCTTAGTCCAGAGTTGGAACTGTGGAGATAGAAGGTGCAAAACATAGTAAGCGATTTATGTGGGGTAGAGACTGTGGGCTGTGTAGTTACCAACTTGAGCAGATGGACTGGACAGTTGTTTCCCAAGAAAAGTGCTACTACTAACCAGAGAAAGAGGAACCAAAAACCAGCCAACCACTTGAAGAACTAGAAAGCTGTTCTAATATCACTATTGTCCTAAGAGTTCAGGCCTTCCCTATGACGTATCTTCTCTGTTTTTGTTGACTTTCTTAGCTGGATACAGTGCTGTTAGCATTTTTTTTTATGTTCACATGTGGTTTCCTAGACTTTATGGCTCTAACTTACCACGGCCTTTGTAGTCCGTGATTTCAGTGTCTCTATATAGTAAGCCTGCCTTATTTGTGAATGGATTATGGACAGTTTTGTCCAAATGTGTTTATAAATAAATATAAACTTTCAAAACAAGAACTATACGTTCCCATGCACATCACACTCAGTTGATGCAGGAAAGCTTTCAGTCAGTCCCACTGCAGCAGCAGCAGTTGTATATAAAGCATGTGATCTATTGAGGGTTTTTATGCCCTTAATTTTATGAAAATCTGCCTCCTAAATAGCAAATGGCACCTCAAAAGCAAGAAAAAAAATGTTACAGTAATCCTGACAAGCAAAATAGACATGCAATGTGCTTAATTTAAAAGCTAAAGTGAAAATTTGAGATTTATTGAAAGGTAGCATGTCTTTAGCGGACGTTGAGCAGAAAATGAATCAAGTATCCATGGTATAAGAGATAAAGAGCGTGAAATAAGATCTAGTTTGTGGTGAGCAATACTAGTGTATATAATAGTATATATTAATGTATGTAATAGTAATATGTAATATATAATGCATATAATAGTACGATAGCCCATTCATGTCATTTCAAGTTGTGTGAACTCCAACCTACTGTATGTACAGTATAGATAAATTTGAATAATAGATATATGATTCCTAGGAACTTCCAAGGATCTCTCATGCTATTTGTGCCCTTCTCCGTTCATTTTTATTGTCCCAAGAAAGGAATGTACAGGGTGACTTGCTTAAGTATCTACTATAAAAGGATATCTGTCTGTAGGGGGCAGTGTCAGAAAAGAGTTGTACCTCATTACTCTGTCCATACTGCCTGTGGATCAGATACTATTTCTTTGTCTGATGAGTTATGTGTCCTAAAGCATGTATCTATACAAGTGATTTTTTTTTTAACATTAACACTATGAAAAGGACATGTACCTTGGATTTAGTAAAACTTTGGTTTCAGTTCTGCCTTTTCCCCTCACCAAATATAGAAACCTAGCCCCAAAATTGTTCTTTTTATGTGCCTTTATTTCCATACCTATAAAATGGATACACCATATTTCAGGTTCTTCAGAGATTTAAATGAAGTTACCATAATTTTTGACCATGACAGTTGCTGGTGATTAATACTAGATTATATGCAAAAAAAAAATCTTGGATGGTTTGTTGAGAATACTTTATTGAGAATACTGTGTAAGAAAGGCACTCAAAGCTTCAAGGACTGTCCAGTACAAAGGAATTTTTAAATTTAGTTGGACTCCATTGTTAGGAAACAGATCAGTATGCTCACTTAAACTTGGACCTTGGAGAGTATTTTTTATGAGTTCAACATTGAATTACTTTCACAGTTCAAGAACACTGACAAAGTGACTTGAAAGTGTACAACAATTATCTAACTATTTCAGCAAGTCAATTTCAGGTTAGAAAGTCTACATTAAAAATGGCAAGAACAATGCTCGCTTGCATGTACTTTAAAGAGCAAGCTAAAGCCTCGCTTCTTGGCCAGGGTGCATTATAGTCATTCAATTACTTCCTCAGAGTGGTTTTGTTTTTTGACAGAGCAAACTGATTTCAAAGTAGAGCTTTGTTCTCTGTAATAAATTGTCTTGTTTAAAAACTTTCAGGCAAAATTTGTAGCTCAGTGTGAATTTTCTCTTGGCTTTAATTTTGTATTTTGGTGTTCATTTGAGTAGGTTTGTTGGAAATCTCTTAGGAACAAAAAATCAAGAGGTAATAAACAAGTTTAAGAACTACAGTGATAATTATAGCCAACTTTTCATTTAGCTCTAGTTTATAGGTTAGATACCATGTGAAAATATTTGCATAGATTATATGAACAATCATAACAATGTAGTGTCTTATAGTACAGGTAAAGTAATTAAAACATAGACTTCTCTAACTCACATAACTGTGAGCCAATCTGTGACCATAGCCCTGTTTTTAGCTTGTACTGTTAATTGAGCATTTTTATTACTTCTTTTTTGATTGTCTTAGCAATAAAAGAATTGATCACCATTTCATTGATATAACCTAATCAACTTCCATATTTTAAATGGCACTTTTTTTTTCAAATTAGAGGGTTTAGTTGTTGTTATTTGGTTTATTTCTTTGCTTGTTGTTGGGGTGGAATGCAAGGCTTTGTTGGTTTGGTCATGTTTTTGAGACAGGTCTCCCCTATTTAACCCAGGCTTGCCTGGAACTTGTTATAAGCCAGGTCACATTTGTGATCCTCCTGCTTCAGTCTTCCTTTTGAGATGGTAAAACAGATTTGAAAATGGTAAGTCAGATCCCTAATCCAAATATCTGAAACATATAATGCTCCAACTCTTGAAACTGGTGGAACGCATGTTGACATTACAATGCAAGTGGGAAAACAAGCACCTCACTACATACATATGACAGTTTGAAAGACAGTTTGAAAGCAAAATGCCAACGCACTAAAAATATTATATAGAATTACTTTGGGGGTATGTTTATGAAGTCTATATGAAATGTAAGTGAATTTGGGGTTTATACTTGGATCTCATCCCTGAGACATATATATAAATATATACCAGAATCTTAAAAAATAAAAGTTTAAAAATTGTAAACCTCCAAAGTGTTTTTTGTTGTTGTTTTCTACTTCAAATCTTAGTAAAAAAGATAGTTATAAATATACCATAGCATTTTTAGCACAATTTTCTACCTTACTTTTTACTAACCTGGTATCTTGCAATACCAATAAAAGCAAATCATGTTAGACTCATGATTCTACAAAAAGTGCAGGCTCACTCAGGTTAGTTACTCAGAAAGAATATTGTTTTAGGTGTGCTTATTTTAAAACTATTAGATGCAATTGTATTTGTAGTGTTTATAGTTTTTCTTAGATTTTTGTTTTTAGTTATATTTTTATTTTCTTTAAGTAGTTGTACAAAGGAGTTACTATCCAGTCTGTGAATACAATGCACCTTGACCAAACTGACCACTTTCATCATTCTACCGCAGCCTTCCCAACTCTGCCTCTCCCCTCTGCTTTCTTAATTCTGTGAGAATACGCAGTGAATTTTATGACTGTATTCTTGCCAACCCTTCCTTTCTTCATTCATTTAACCTCCTTTCGTTGACCTTGTCATCTACATTCAAGTACCCTTTGCTGATATTTATTTCATTGGACTATGAGTTAACCTTTCTAAGGAATTATTTGACTTCTCCCCTGGAAATATCATATTTAATGAATTTACACATGCCCCAAAACAGTTGCTAAGTATTGGGAGAATGATGATTTTCAGGTTTCTTTGTTTCTTTATTTGTTGTATTCTTTATACTTGGAAATTAAGAAAAAATATTGTGACAATAACAGACTTTTAAACAAGCCTTGATTGTTTACAATGAATAATGTCTTTCTTTAAGTCAGATGACAATATTCATTATTGTTATTCTAGTAATGGCAATATATGTATTTATATATTCCAAATATAATTTCCAGAGACAGGGCCAGACTATGAAGATATAAATTTGGATAGAGATTATAGGTAGGTAAATATTAGTAAGCCATGTGAATACAGTAGTTTGCTATGAACTAAAGGAGATAGAAAATATACAGTTCAAGGACATGGCACCTGCTGTCATTTAGGGATTAGGATGAGAAAAGGAAACATCGAAGTACTATAAAAGGAAACCAAGCAAGGCTGATGTTCTGGAAGCCAAAGAAAGAATGAATTTCAGAGAGAATAGTGATGATGGAATTATTTTTGATATGGAGAGATTTTGAGTACAACTACTTAAGGATAATTGTTTTATAAAATCAAAAAACAGAAAGAAATGTAAACATTAGCTCTTCTAAGTTATAACCCTGGAGAGTTTCAATGTCTTAGAGATACCAAATTTTCTATTCCAATCCCTTTGATTCCAATTTCCTTTTATATGTTCACCCAATTTTAACTTTCTAAAACCTTATTCTGCAGTTTTCTCCTGATATGTGTAATTGTGAGAGTCCATTTTATTTCTTTGAACATTCTCATTTAACTTGAGAAAGCACTGTTTTCCAGATATTTAATCAGTTTCTAAATCACTTAACCAGGTGCCAGCCTACTACATTTAATGTACCAAATAATGATTACTGATTGCTGGTCAATCCATATTCTAATTGCTTTTCTCCTCAAGGTATTGTTCTCTAGGGGAAAATTGTCAGCTGTTCAATGTTTTGAGACCAAAAACATTTAAAAATGCATTAAAACTTAAACTTGCAGCTTGGTAGAAACACATTTAGCTAGCTTTACTACTAAGTTCCAGTCACTTCTTTCATGTAATGAATATGGCTTCATTTTGTGTTAAAAGTATGTTCTCTCAGACAGATGGATATAATCATTTTCTGAAATTGTTGCCATAATCGCTGCTAATAATCAAATCATAATTACTTCCTCGTATATGTGTATGTGTGTTTGTGTTGATTCTACCAATCAGAATATTTCTATAGAAAATATTTTATTGATATGAATCCATGAATCTTATTAGTAGTTTCAACGTGGAGAAACCAATTATAATTTCCTTATTGCTTAAAAATGCCAAGGTAATCATCTGGGCTATTAATAATAATCTAAAAATAGCTATCAGGCATAACAAGAAAGATTACTTTTAGGGGTTTCTTTTTTGGTATTAGAAGCTGACTTTTCAAAATTGCAGTGTATTGAGTTTAAAAATCTAGATAAAAATGTAGTGTCTTAGGTTATGGATAATTTATAGTATCTAATCATTTGGGGTCACATAATAGTATTTAAATCAAAATGTCAAAACATCTTATAAGCTTATATTTAGAAAAGGAAAACTTATTCACTGCTACTGGCAACCAATGTGTAGTTATGTAATATATTTATGTTCCTAATGTTACCCTTTTCTTTCTTCTTCCATCTTTCACCTACTTATAGTTCACATGAAAGTGAGAGTGAGTTTTTCTTCCCATTCAAGGATGATGTAGAAACTATCCAATGTACAAAGAAAGTATATATAGTCTTAATTGATAACAATTGTTTGAGAACATAATTCAGTATCATGAATTGCAAATAAAATTTGTCTTTATTAAGGATCTACTTAATATAAGCACAAGAAAGCATTGTAGATTTGGGGAGTTGAAGCCCCTTTGTACAACTATTTTACACACACACACACACATACACACACACACACACACACACACACACACACACACTTCATGAGCCTTAAAGGAGACCCAATAGCAGAGAAAGAAAAAGAGAGGGGTGGGGGGAGGGAGAGAAAACAAGGAAGAGAGAAAGAAAAGAAAGGATGGCTGTATTTTGAAGGATAAATATAGCATTTGAGACATCTAAATAATTTTATTTACCCCAAAATTAGTGATACTCATCTTTTTACTTCATATAATCATTATTCTTTCTTGTGTTCTTTAGTTTGTACTTTCACTAGACACTGAAAATTATATGTTCTACCTTAGAACTAAACTAATGGAGAATACTAAACACTACAGTATTTCTATGCTTACAGATTTTAAAGTTTCTCGAAGTTCTCCTTAGATCCAGTTTATAAAATGTATAAAAGTCCCATTTACTTCATTGGGTTTTTTTCATTGATTTGGAATTTTTTACTCTCCTAATCACACCTTGCTCCAAAGAACATATGTTTCTAAATCTACTTTTATGGGTGAAAACTTCACCACAATTGAAAATAAAGATCTTGAAGGTGTTGTAGAAAAATTGGCAGATGGTGCTGAATGGAATCAGAAGGAAATGTTGGGAGTAAGAGTGCTATTTTCTCCTGAAACTTCTTTAGAAGTATGTTGGTATTTGGAGTATTCATGGGTGAAAAAGTCTGAAACTCATGAGTGGAAACTTCTAAAGAAGTTTGTTGTTATGTTGAGTACTCGTGGATGGGTAAGTGCACTTCTGCTCTATCATGTCAGGAAAAGTAGATGGAAAGCTATGTTTTGTTTTGTTTTGTTTCAACCTATTATCTGCTAGTCTGTTCCTTTAGAGTAAGGGCAGTTCTGCCTTCATTCTTGAGCTCCCATTCCTGAGCACACTGTTTGGGAAAGGCCTAGTGTGTGGTGGGTGGCTGTGGATTTAATTTCCTATCTTTTTTTTTTTTTTTTAAGAATTCAGGGTGCAGCAATGGGAAAGGGGAGGAAAAAAAAACAAGCAGCCTTCTAATGAAGGATGAAGATGATAAACTAAATAAAAATATAGTGTATCAGATAGTGACTTTTGCTAGGAAAAGGTATTTTTTAAGTAAGTTTTTTATTGTGAAAATACTGTACAGAGGGGTTACAATAACATGGGCAAGGTAATGAGTACATTTCTTATCAAGCATTGTGGCCTCCTCCTTTTTTAAAGATCAGAAAAGAACATAGGGCTGGGGACATGAAGGTCAGTACAGCTGTATAGAAGATTCAGGAAAACTTCTCCGTAGGGCAATGTTTAAAGATAGACGGAAAGGAGTTGGGAGTGTTTGGACATGGATGAGGGAAAGGATTTGAAGGCAGGAACGCTTCTTTATGCTGCAGGATTAACTGGGTGTCTGGGAAGAGATTAGGTCAGAGAAACCAAGGAAAGAAAGTTCATGAAAAGCTTTAATAGACTTGATTTTTGAATTTTTTTTTCTGGAACTGGGGTTTGAACCCAGAGCCTCACACTAGACTGGACCTCCACCATTTGATCCATACCTGATACGTTTGTTTTGCTTTTATTATTATTTTTTTAGACGGTCTTGCACTTTTTGCCCATGGCCAGCATCAGACCTGATCTTCCTACCCACACCTTTTGCATAGCTAGAATGATAGGCATCTACCAGCATGCCTAGTTTGTTTGTTGAGATGATCTTCATTGGCCTCAAACTATCATCCTTCCAATGTCTGCCACCTGTATAGCATTGATTTACAGGTGTGAAATGCCATACTGGGCTCTCAGTGGACTTCTTGAAGGTCATCTTAACAGCAATATATGTATGTGTTTCCATGTCTGGTTCAGCCACATCTTAAAGGGAAAAAAACTCAGGGCTTAAAAGAATTAGCTTTGTTTATTCTACTTTTTTTTTTAAATACTATCTTACAACTGGCTAGCTTGCAAATCCATATAATGCCTTTGTAAGCATGCCATTAAATAGGTGGTGTGAAAGGTCAGAGAAGATACATTTGCTTTGAGGATATTTTTCAGAAATCCTTTTCCCCTAGCCCTTTGGACATGCTCAGACTCTGCTAGCATAAAATGTTTTAAGTAACAGCTTCTTCATAGATCAATACAATTGTTCATTCCAAAATTTCATTTGCTTCCCTAAAGATTAACAATAACCATGTTCAATTAGTAAGTTAAGCACATATATGTTTTAGTGGGTAGTTCACTCATTGTTATATATCAAACAAGAGAAAGATAAGTTTCCTCGCTGACAGATGAAGACTTTGTACGTGAGAGTGCGGGGTTGATCTATGTCCTCCTCCTACTCTCCAAGGTGTGAAAAATGCAATTCCTACAGCCGAGATTGAAAATGAATAATGAATCCTCTTCTTTGAGCCTGGTTGTGAGGTGTCAGCGTGGTAAAAGAACAATCTTAGAAAAGCAAAACAAACGGTGAGAAGAAAAGGTTGAGAAGTTTAAGGAATAGGCTTCTTCAGGGATTGACATTAGCTCTAGGCTTACTTAACACTTTTACAAATAATCTGGAGAAAGGCAGTACTCAGTCAAATATCAGAGGTCTTAGAGAACGCTAAACTTTCCAGTAGGAAGAATCAATAAATTGGTGAGTGTGAGCAACATCCTCGGGGAACCTCCTGGGCCTGTGCCGGGGGCAGATGAATGCTGACTTGAGCCCTACAGCAGATGCTGGTTGTGAAGGGTGTGTGTGTGTGTGTGTGTGTGAGAGAGAGAGAGAGAGAGAGAAAGATATGCTGGTTGCAAAGTGTGTGCGTGTGAGAGAGAGAGAGAGAGAGGTGTGTATGAGAGAGATTTCAAAACAAGGGCTTTGAAATTGCATAATGATATGTAGAATTCTGTAGGAATCTGATTAGCATCATGAAACTTTTTCTGGGGGGGGGGGGAATGTTTCCTAAGTCCCACAATGAGATGCTATACTTAGTTGGTCCTGACTTTGTAAAAATTCCAGACTTAATTTTCCTAAACAAATGAATAGTTGTAAACTTGGACCTGTATTAGATGTGGGGAAAAATACAGAAAGACCAAGACAAATTGGCATAAGTTACAATTTGGAGAAAGAGATAAAAGGTAAACATTTTTGCTGTGGTATAGTAACTGTTCTCACTCCCAGACGAAACGCTCTGTGTCTCTGGAATGTCAGCCACCTGCTATACACTGTGCATGGAAAACAAGAATGGCAGAGATGGCATGTGAAGGAACATCTGACTCACATCCAGTGATATATTCAGCCAAAATTATTAAATAAAGGAAGACAACCAGACCCCTAGTATATCTATTCTGCTGATATTTAGTATGTGTGATTTAAACAAACATCAAGGTAGGTCCAATGCAATAAAACAACTAAAATTAACAGAAGAATAAGAGCATTTGCTAAAGGCATGTCAGTTTGAACTTGCAGGCACAAGCTTAGAGAGAAATTTGTAAAATATATGCATACACTATGGATGATGTATGTCTAATAAGCAAACCTAGAGAGTCAACTTGTTGTTAGTAAAGATTTATTTACCAAATTTCCTAATACTGAAAGACAAATATCCTTGAAATTTGATCTGGCTAACTTCCTTTACTAGGAAAATAAACTTTTGGACTCATTATCTTACAGGTAGTACCAGAAGTAAATATTAATGGAAATGAGGATATCTGATAAATTCTGAAAATCCAGTAGTACTGAAATAATCCACTTTACACTTACAGATTTCTTTTAGCAGGAATAACCAAGCTATCTTTATGAGTCAGGGTATTTAGGAGAGTATCATAACAGACAAACTCTGGCTTCCCAATAGTTTGACGCAGCAGTGGTTTATTTCTTTTTTTCTTTTTTTTTTTTTTTGTCAGTCGTGGGCCTTGAACTGTGGGCCTGGGCACTGTCCCTCAGCTCTTCAGCTCAAGGCGAGTGCTCTACCACTTGAGCTACAGCGCCACTTCCCGTTTTCTGGTGGTTTATTGGAGATAGGAGTCTCACGGTCTCTCCTGCCCGGGCTGGCTTTGAACCACGATCCTCAGATCTCAGCCTCCTGAGTAGCTAGGATTACAGGCGTGAGCCACCAGCACCCGACTAGCAGTGGTTTATTTCTGTCCACAGGAAAGGCAGTACGGTCAGACTCCTTCCATCCTGTACCAGATCCTCTGGAACAATATGAACTACCCATTAGCACACAGTTTTTTCCCTAGGCCTGAGCTACCAGTGTCCAGTTCCCTCCATAATTTTACTTTCTTAAATTCTGTATTAGCATAGATAAAGGGGTTGCTTCATTGAGATAGTTACAACTTGCATGTACTGTACTCTGGTCAAATTCACCCCATCTATGTTGCTCTTTTTTAATCTTCCTTTTGACAATTTTTCATAGTTTTCATTATGCTACTTTGAAATACAATACAAATATTACCTGTTAAGTATTATATATAGTATACTCAATAATATAGAAGTTTTATGTGTGTGTGTATATATATATATATATATATATATCTGTATAATATAGGAGATATATCAAGAGAGAGAGAGATTTTCTGTTCTATTCCCCCATCACCTGGAGGAAACACTTTGACTCAATTTTTTCAGTTCAAATGTGGCACAAATAAGAGTAGCCTTATTTATATGGCCCAAACCCAAATTGCAGAAGAATTTGAAACAAAATGGAGGAAAGCACATGAAATATTGTAAGCTTTCTGCCTAGTACATCCTCCAATGTTCTATGAAGACCTTTGTCACAAAAATGTCTTTATGGCCTAATAAGGGTGTTAGTGCGTGCATTGCTTTATTCCAGAAATCTCCAAAATAGTCTCCTTGAAAGAAACACTTGGGTATCTTTATTACTAAGGTTTTTGGTTGAATAATTGATGAAAAAAGAGAAATGCGTAGTTAGGCATTTTGTTACAGTTAGATGCACTATTATTAGTATTGCTATTTCTTTACCACGATATAAACAACAGAAATGGGGAAGTGGAGATACTACTAATTGAAATGGGAATGCAAAGAGGAGAAGCAGGTGTTTTCCCTTAGGAGGGAAAACATATGCATTCAGATATGAGGAGTTTTAGGAAAGAGACAGTATACACACACTGAGATATGCAATATGGAAAAGTGTTTAGACTACAGGTAAAATGTTTGAAGTCAAAGCCTAAGGAGGAAGACTTGGGAACACAGGAACTGTCTCAGGGAAAGCACCCACATTTAGGATTGACAGAGTGTGTGGTTACAAGTGAAAATGTTAGGGTTACAAATGAATGAGTGGTATGATTTAGAGGAAGCAAGATACACAGAGAAGTTTTGGGTAAAAGCAATAGCTCTGACCGCCCAACTTAAAGCTTAAAAATCCCATCATTCTAATTCAGCTCCAGCAGCCCATGGTAGGTCACTAACTGCCAAACTTGCCCCAGTGTTCGAAGTTCCAGCACCCAAAAGAAGTCTTGGAGAAAATCCAGTTCTAAAATATTGAATTACTACAATAATTCTAAATAAAAACCTAAAATCAAGACATATTTGTCCAAAAATGATTCAAGAGATAATTGAACATAGCAGAAAAAGTTAGGAAATAACTGCTGTTGACTTGACATCTCACGTTTCCTCTAGATCTCTCAAATAGAAAAATCTAGTCGCATTGGCTTACCTGGATTGCTGAAAGTAACCTTGCTTCTACCCCTCTTGCTGTCTACTCTCAAACCAACAGCTAGCATTCATGAGCTTAGCTGAATGTTGATCCAAATAGATAATCCTTCTCCCTACCCCTTATTGGAATAAGAGATCTACAAAGCCAGACCATCTATGACAGCATGTCCCTGACCTCATTTCTGCTACTCATACCTTGGCTTTTCCCTCAACTGTGCAGCTGTCTTGCTCTTCCTGGACCATGTGAACCTTTGGATTTGCTCTACCTTTTGCCTGGCATTCTTTACCCTCCAAAACATAGGCCCACTCATTCTTTTCCTGCAGATCTCTGCTCCATTTTCATTGTAGATGAAGCTCTTATTCTTGCCATCTTCTGTAAAATTGAAACCCCAGTCCTCAGCACTTTTACCCCACCTATTTCTGAAGTATACTCGCCATCCTCTAACAGACTATGTATTTGTAGACTTTTTCTGCTCTTGTGAACTGTCCCTTCAGAGTATACTATTCACAAGGCAAGGGGCTTGTTCTGTTCTTCCTGATGCAAAACTTGACCACTTGTAGGAGTGGAAGAAGTAACTGAAGTATGAATAAGTGGGTACAAACATGATCCTTGGAATCATTGATACTTTATTGTTGTACCTTAATATCAAAAACAGAAAAGGAGCCGGATACCAGTGACTCATGCCTGTCATCCTAGCTATTGAGGAGGCTGCGATCTGAAGATCACAGTTCAAAGCCAGCCCTGGCAGAAAAGTCCGTGAGACTCTTATCTCCAATTAACCACCAGAAAACCAGAAGTGGTGCTGTGGCTCAAGCGGTAGAGCGCTCGACTTGAGCTGAAGAGCACAGGGACAGTGCCCAAGCCCAGAATTCAAGCCCCATGACAGACCAAAAAGAAAAAAGAAAAGGATACAACCTTAAATTTTTATCAGCTTGACTTTAGGATTAATTCTGTTTCTCACTTTGCAAGCTCAGTGAACACCTATGAGCAATGATCAGAGACCACTACACCATTCCAGTCTAATGCTTTTATGTCTATAAATCTTTCTTATGTACTATTTGTATTTTATATTCAAAATGAACTACTCAAAGCTGATTTGGAGAAAAACGAGCACTGCTTACTTCTTATAGTCTCAGGAGCATAGATGTGACTTGTGCCCTTCCGTTTGTCAAGATGTACAGTTTTAATACTTCATGTACTAATTTTGCTACTTTTGTTTTTTCCATGTTTGTTCTATAATTTTTGCAAAACATTTAAAGACAGGTTTTTTTGCTGGTGCTTTGTTATCTTTAGTATTGTTAAATATGATTTTCATAATCAAGTTGTTTCAGCAACTGCTGTGTTTTGTAGCACCAATTTCCAAGTATAGCAGGTTGTCATAGAGGGTTTGTTGTTACTTTGCTTATTTCTTTCTTCATTTTATTTATTGTTTTGGAGGCTGTAAAACAGTCCTGTGTTCCTTTTTTTTTTTTTTTTTTTAGAAAGACAGCATTTGAAGTCTTTGATACTACCAGTTTATCAGCAAGAGTCAGAGACTGCAGACAGGAAAAGACTTTAAAACCCCATATTAAGCTCTGAGTCAAATTGTAATCAGACAACCAATTACTACTTAATTTCCTTAATAATGCGCTTTATATATGTCATTGCAATAACTTGTAAAGAAAAAAATAATAAAAACAGTATATCTTGATAAATATAGGAAGGAAAAAGATCTTAGAGAGGATGTTACATTTATTTCCATGTCATAAAATAAGCATTTGGTTAATGCACATTTAAGCATATATATTTTATTAAACTTTAGTAAATATTCTTCAAGTATATAACTTTCTTCAGCTACTAGAATTTAAAACAGTAAATACATATGTGTGTGTGTGTATACACACACACACATATATATACATATATATATTATATATGTGAAACTATTGTTCTGAAGCACAATTAATATCATGGAAACATAATTATGCACCATTTCTAACCTCCTTATTAGATATCTAAAGCCACTGGTATGCTAAATAAGTAGCCAATAATTAGATGAATAAAGATTGTTTTGGAACAGCATGAGCAATTGCTCTTTGCTTTTGTCAATAGGTAATCTTTTTCATAGCTTTATGTGAAGTGAAATCCTAGCCTTCAATACATAGATTCCAGGTTGTGCCAATGGTGAGCTTCAAATGTAAGCCATGTTCACTGAAGAGAGGAATGATTATCAGATCTCTCACAGGTTTACAATAACACATTGGTCAGAGCCCAAGAGGCAAAAATCTTTTTGTAGATATGACCATTGGTATCCTTTAGCACAATGTCTGTTTAAAGTGAGATTTTAGTCAATAAGAAATAATTGTAAATGTCAGTATATGTACCTTAGTTCCTTATTTAGGAACGGTTTTTGCCCTCTTACCTATCTCTGTCAGCATGTGGGATGATTTGAGAAGCTATAGTTATTATTATTTTATATTGAGATGTATTAATTTCTATAACTATAATTAGGTTGTATAGTCCTCAATGTGCTAGGCAAATTCCTAGTCAATTGAATAATTCAGAGTTTTGAAATGAGATGCTCCAAATCTCTTAGGAATGATTCCCTCACTCATTTCAAATACAATTAAAAGTTTATTTTACAAGTAACAAGGCTAAAATTACACATTTACTTGAAATATCTTTCTGAAATTCATAGCAAATACATTGGTGCTAATAATATGAAATGTTTTTGGTTTATTAGTGACTTACATAAAATCAGGAACCTACTTAATCATACACAAATCAGAAAAACAAAAGGCAGTGTAGAGAATTCAATTTAGCATTACAGAGATTATTGCAGCACAACTCTTTATCTGTGCTAGTATATAAAACACTGCTAACGGTGCATCAATTTTCACAGCCATTTAGTAGATTAGAAAGCAATTGTAAACAGCGTAAAACCCACATTAACTCCTGTCAACATCCTGTCTTTTGCTCAGCTATGGATTTGTCTGAAATAACAGTGAGATCTAAAGTGATTGCATTGACATCACAGATTGCATTATAAATATGAATGAACCCATTGTAATGGGATGGATAACTCTGGCAAGCATTTGGTCCCCCTCCCCCCTTTTCAGGGAACAGGTTTGTGGCATAAGGGAACATGACCATGTCTCTAAGAACTAGCTCCACATGTTTTTATATGGTAATCATAGCAACTAATGGGTTTTCAGATTAACCTAAATGTTGTGTCATCCAATTGTACTGGTGATAAACATCTATTGTTTGATGTTCAAAAACCAATACAGGTAATATGAAAGCCATTGAATTCTTTTTTTAAGTGATTATTCATTTCAATAACTTGGCTTTTTGATTTTGAGCAGATTTGAGCAGATTGACCTTTAACTAAAAGTGTTCTATTACATCTCATTTGAATGGAAACTCATGAATGGATTTGGGTTCAGTTAAAATAGAAACTCTAATGAAAGATAGAGCTGGATCCTTTCAAGTTCCTTCAGAAAGGATTTAGAAAGCTGCTCTTCTTCATTGGGAAGACGAGGGAGTATGTCTGGGTTTGATTTTGTTGCTAGTAGTGTTGTTTTTCAAGATAACCACATTGAGGGCTTGGGTGATAAAAACAAAGCATTTCTTGAAAAGACATTATTTCCACAGTATCAGATTAGAAGACAGGGTACCAGTGCATATCTTTTTAATTGCTTGACTCAGCTTGAATTGTCATTCTTGCTTAAATAAGGGTCATTTTGTTCCACTGCATCCTGTCCCTTTGTCGGAATACTCATTCCGAAAATCTTAATACTGACTTCTTAAGTATATTTTGTAGTCTTCGGAGAGAGTAAAAGTATTAAAACCATGAATCTGACTTGATTGTGCAATGACAGTTCACTTATCAGCACATCATGTACCTGGTTGTGTGTCTCTCTTTTAGGAACTGCTGTTACAGTTTTCTGGTACTTTGGCTAAAGGGAAAGCCACCACCTGGTGTGACTGGTATCTGTGTGGTGTCTTTTTCATGAAAAGCATTATGCTTTGTGCTCTACATACACTGTTATCTCACTTAGTACACTTCCCCTTTAACTTGTAAATATTTAAAGGAAGCAATCATATGAATGTGTTGTTAGTAGTAGGTTCTTCCCAAACACACATTTCAAGAGTGAGAATTTAGGCTAAGTAGGGCTTTCCTCATCCTAATACTAGCCCTCACCTGAGTTCTAATATTGGGGGAGGAGGAGCTTCACTGCACACAACTCTAGATGAAAATCTCTATGCTTGCATTCAAGTAAATACCAGCTTCACATAGGACTGTGTCTGTATCTGTAGAAATACTGTTTTTCAAATTGGAACCACAGGTCCAAGGAAACCTAACTAGTAACCTACAAAACCTATTCACTACAAGCTGTGACAGTGGCTCTAAATTAGAAAGATGATTAGTACATTCATTTTTATCAACTGTAGCACTTTATGATGCCTATGGAAATATTCTTAGTAAATTATTCAATCAAATAAATTTTGCATGAGGGTTTTACTAACAAGTCTTTAAAAAATTATTTTCAACTAAATTCAGTCAGACAGATGGATTTTGTTCTCCAGGTGGCTGTGTATTTTTTTTGCTTGATAACCTATTTGGCAGCCCTCTTTTGAATCTGTGAATATATTTCAGGCCCTCTCAATAATTAAGAAATCCACATTTGCTACCAGATGTTTCTGATGACTAAACAACTTTATTCCATTGTAGAATTATAACATTTTTAACTGTTTCTATTTTCAATGTTTTCCCAGGAACCAGAAACAAAATATGCATTTACTAAAGTTGTATGCTCACTAAAAAGCTATGTGAAGTCTAATTTACTGTATTAAGCAGAAATGTAGACATCCCAGGAACATTATTTATTTTAGCCATCAAGGATTTCAGAAGCTATAAAAATGAGCTAACTCACAATGTTTTCAGTTATTTTTTTTCTTAGATTGTTAAAGTACCCAACTAAGGAACAATGTTGACTTTAGAAATGATGAAATTATGCTTTCCCTTGATATATTATCTGACTTCTAGTTATAGAACCTGAAATTTTTCTCCAAAGAAATGTAAAACAAATGAAGACTAATATGTCTTTCTGAATAGTAAACCATATCAAAATCAAAGGATATCAACTTTATACACTTGTTCTTTGAATAAATTCTGATCTGACAATATTTTCTCCATTCTTACTTCCATACCTGAGTGCCCTGTGGAAGGTGGAAGGATTCTACATAGTTCTCTGAATACTTGGCACTCTCCTATTTCATTTGCCCATTGTTTAGATCCAGAGAATTAGTAGGTTTTTGTTAATATTGTGTCATTTTTAGTATTAACTTCAAAGCTTAAAATATTGAATAATCTCTCATATCTTTTTTCCAAAATGAGAAGCAAATCAAAGTATTTGGTAACTTTATCACCATAAGAATATTTCAGATTACAAAAAATTAAACCACCCATTTTTTTATAAATTATGTTTCAGGATATTATGTAGGATTTTTCCCCTGCATGATGAATTTAGATAACAAACACATTGCTATTTCATAATTTTAGAAACCATTTCTTTGAAAATCTACTTTTCTCCTTACTTTGCAAATGTGAACAGTATACATCGTTTAGCATTCAAATTAACATACGTAATTTCCCATATAAATTAAGATCCAAGAATTCATTCTGTAAATAAGAAATTCAAATCTGTCACAATTTTGAGATAGCCCCCTTTGTCTTTTTATTTTAATGCTATATCATTTTCCTTATCACATGCTTCATGAATTTTACACAAACTTGGTTACTTTTTTAAAAAAATTTAGGAAATGCATTATTTTGGGTAGGGAGTTTTCATGTTAGATTGTGAATAATTCTAGAATACTACTGTGTAAAGATCATCCAAAGAGCTTTTGCTTTCTGTTGTCCCTACAAGTCAGAAAGAAAGATTTGCACTTACCCTTTTCATTCCTTAGAAGAACTGCGTACCTCTAAAAACTGCCTGCTACGACAAAGACCATCAAGAGATTTTATTAAAAGCACATCTGATCAGGCCTCAGCCCACATGACTTCTTTTGGTGGCATCCCATAGTTCCCTGAATAAAATCTCAGTTCTTACTGGGTCCCAGAGCCTCCTCCCTTATAGTGCCAAGGTCTCTTTCTTCTCAGGCCAGCCACTTCTGCCTTTGGCCACCATCTTTCATTGATAAGAGCACCTATGGAGGCCCTCATGCTCTTCCCTCTGGCTGGGATGCTGTTCTCTCAGTAAACCTGTCTTGCTAACACTATAATTCTGGTTTCAAATATAATTTCCTCATAGAACCTTTCCTATAACTACCTTCCCTCTCAAACAAATCAGGCTCCCTGTTACACTTCATAATTACATCCATTGCTTTGCCTTTATGGAATTTACAAGTTATAATTACATATTTGTTTGATTATTTGTTTAATGCCTGCATCTCCCACTAGAATGTAAGCCCTATGATTAAAAAAAAAGTTGGAGGGAAGATTTTATTATAATCAGTATTTCACACTTTTGACAGGTAAATTAGTCCCAAAATAACTCCCAAAGAGCAGTACACACTCTGAAAAATGTAAAATCAAGGGGAGGATGTGTTTTACAATATAGAGAAAGTCAAAGGCCTCATAGAGTAGGTTGGTGGTGGTAAAGATGGTAGGTTGGTTTTTACAAGGAGAGAATGTATTTTTGATAGATCATTTAGGCTTATCTCTTAACTATGAGCCCCAATTTTCCTTGTCAGTGAAACTACACCCTCAAGTTCAGTGACCATGATAGAATAACTACAGAAAGTCAACTGAAGGTCCGGCTACAGTATCCTTAGGACTTCAGAAAATGGATTACAGTTGCAAATCTTGCCAAGAATTGCAGACACAGGCAAGCATACCAAGCTTAGTTGAGGGGAGGGGGGGAAGAAAAAGATAAAGACCAGCTGGACCAGGAATACACTTGAGCTCCAAATTCATAGTTATTAACCATGCACATTCCATATTAGCCCATTGGTTCCAAATTTTATCTTTCCTTTTTGTCACCAAATTTCATAAATTCTTGGGTATTGAGAAGAACAGCTAAGAATTAAGAAAACAAACATATATCTTTTTTTAAATAAAAGCAATTATTTCTCAGAACTATAAGGAATCTGTCCCAAGAAAGACTATAAGTAACAAATTTCATTCTGTTTTCACTTGTCATAATTATAGAACAGGGAATGATATTGTATGGTTGAGGTATTCTACAGTCTAAATTCTATATTTGGCTTTTCAAAATTTGTTTTGACTTGTCTCAGAATGAAAAGAATGATTATGGCCATAATCTGTACATTCCATAAGCTTTACATGGATCAAAATTATTTTAACCAATATTTATAAAGGATCAGTAACCTATACTCTTTCATGTTGCACATAAGAGAAATACAGTTTATATCATCTGTCAGTTTTCAGTCAACCATCTCCAAATGGGTTATGTGCTTGAATATAAAAAGTTTTTCATGGGCTGGGAAGGTGGCTCAGTGGTAGAGCGCTTGCCTTGCATGCCTGAGGCCCTGGGTTCCATTCCCCAGCACCACATAAGCAAAAAGAAAAAAGCTGGAAGTGGCACTGTGGCTCAAGTGGTAGAGTGCTAGCCTTGAGCTGAAGAGCTGAGGGACAGCGCTCAGGCCCCATGACCGGACCCAAAAAAAAATTTTTTTTTCACAAGTTTAAAATGAACTGAAACATTCATTCCTCTATGTTTCACTGTCTTGCTTTCTCTAGCTTTGCTTCCTCTCTTTTAGCTTAGCTTATTACTTTAAACTTGACCTATGTACAGATGATTGTGAGGTGAACAGTGGAATTTTCCAGAAGCAAGTTTCCAGTAAGATGGTATTTACAGTTTTAAAAATAATTAAATTTCACTAATACAAAATGCATTATATTAACAGGAGTATACATGGGAAAATGGCTAAAATGTACTAGTTTTTATTTCAGCTACAGATCCCATTCAGTTTATCCTAAGATACTAGATGAGAAAAGATTTGGAAATCTTTGATTGATTTGATCTCATAGTTCAACAAAAGATGGCCAAAGGTTGATAGTACAATACCTGGAATAACAAGGCTAATTAAATGAATAGGGAGAAATTTTAATATTTAATTCATAGAAGGGACCTATACAGTTTCTTTAATCTACTCATCTTCTTTCCTTTGGAAAATCCAAGAAGAAAAGATACATGAAGAGATCCTAGAATGGACTGACATTGCTCTCTCCAACAGTACTTAGTATTTTATGATTTCAAACAGCTGTGCTTGACGATCTTCCTGCTTGTCATGTACTTCTGCCATCATTTCCCCAAAACACTAGACGTCTTTTATTTTAATTTTCTTTTCTTGCCACTGAGTTCAGACTGGGCTCACAGGTTTGAATTCAGTTGTTTGAATTCAGAGCCCCATACTTGTTAGGAAGACATGCTAGCACTTAAGCCATGCCCCCTGTCCTTATGTCTTTCATAATTTTCAAAAACATTTCACTGGTTTCTGAACTGCCCTAATCTATGATCCTCCTTTTTTTTTTTTTTTTCTTCTTAATTGGTCCTGGGGCCTGAACTCTGGGCCTGGGCGCTGTCCCTCAGCTCTTCATCTCCAGGCTAGCACTCTACCACTTGAGCCAACAGCACCACTTCTGGCTTTTTCTGCTTATGTAGTGCTGAGGAGTTGAATCCAGGGCCTCATGCATGCAAGGCAATCACTGAGCCATCTTCCCAGCCTGATCCTTCCAAGATTTTTATTGGTTTAGAAGGGGTCTCCAAGCATTTTTCCTCTAGGTTGGACTTGAATCACAAAGCTCCTTACCTCAGCATCCTGACTAGGTAGGATTATAGGCATGAACCACAGTGCCTGGCTAGCAGTAAACCCTTTTATAAACATTTCTTATCAGTTCTATGCTGAGATTCCCCTTTCCCTTTTTTTGATGCTAAAACCTAACACCAGTGTTACTTCCATCATAAGTGCTTTGGAGACTTAGTTCCTGTATCCTATTTACTCTTGAACAATATTTGTGTATATATATGTTTCATCACATATTATAATTTATGTGTTTTGCTACTAGCATCTCTTTGGTAAATATTAGTGCCTCCAGGTCTAAGCTTTTATTCATCTCTGCATTCCCTGTCCCAGTACAAGTATGGTCAGTGCACAGTGGGCAATCCGTTAGTGTTGCTTCAGTGCATGAATTAAGCAACCAATTATATGAAATGTCTAAAAGACAGTCTTGTACTTTGAATCTAGCCATAATCCCACAGTTAATTTTTAAATCAGTTGTTTTGGAACTCACAAAGCAATTTCCCATAGAAACAATCTTATAAATGTTATAAATGGTGGTTAGGTTCCCAGGCTAACCCTCAAGAGTCTATTTAACCCATAATGTAGCTTAAGCACTATGCAGTTGTAATGAAAAATTGTAGAAAACAACACTGCTACACATGTGCATTGTTTTCATTACATTAAGTAAAGACAATTCCTCTTTTGTGTTGAAAGTGCAATCCAGGGGAAATTATACCAACAGGCAGATGAAACATAATCTTATGACAAGACCAGGATAGGCAGGTCTCTTGCCTTCCACTTTTTATGCCTGACTTTCTGTATCTATTCATAAATACAATGTGTGTATCATTGCATGTCTACAAATGAATGGCATTAAACTGAATTAAGGCAGTTTTAATAGGGTTAAAAACATAAAGAAATGGAGAATTTAAACCTCGGTTGACTGAACAAAGCTGAGACCTGGGTAGTTAATACATCCCCTACTACCATGACCAACTTTAAAGGCACACATGTTTGTCTCTCTTGGTCTTAGTTTCCTCTTTGATAAAATGACATTGTCTAGGTTAAATGACATTCCATTTGGACAGAGTAGTAATTTTGGTACCATTAAAAACTTCCTGTCAGGCCACGCACCAATGGCTCACACCTGTAATTCTAGCTACTTACAAGACTGAGACCTGAGGATTGCAGTTCAAAGTCATCCCAGACCATAAGACTCTTATCTCCAGTGAACCACCAGAAAACTAGAAGTAGCACTGTGAGCAAAAAGGCTCAGGGATGACACCGAGGCCCTGAGTTCAAGCCCATGACCCAACACACAAACACAAAAAAGACATCCGGTGGTCTGATGTCCTGAGTTTTCTGTGATTAACTAACATACAACAACATAGTTTTACTGCTTGGTAGAGTTTTTCTCAGTCTGCTGGCTGTGATATGTCCACCTTAGAATTAATTTGTTCCCCAACACCTGCTATCAAAATCTACATAGAAACTAATTCTCACCACACGATGTCTCCATCCGAACTTAGAGAACAGCAGTCTTCTGGTTGTTTCCTCAGAATCCTGCTTTCTCTCATGACGGGGGAAGCTTTTCTTCCTGACTTGCCGATGAATTTCTCACTTGATTCTGGTGTAGCAGATACAAACTCCAGCAAATGTCTAATCAAATTTTATTTTCTATTAGGAGCCATCTGTTTGCCGATGACTACTCCATTTGTTTTTTATTTTAGTGCAATCCATTTTAGTTCCTTCATCTGTTTTTACCATGCCACCTGGACTTCCCCCTTTCCAGATCATCCCTTCCTTCCTTTCATGTGGGCAAGGGAGAGGACAGAGTGTGGACAGCAGGAATCTGCTGTACCCCAGGCATAATGCTTGAGCCTCAAACGCTTCTCTCTGACTATAGCCTGCCTCTTCCCTCTAGCTCTCCAAGCCTTTTGTTTTCTGTCCTGTAGTATAGCACCCTTACATGTCTTGTGGCCTTTCAAGGTAGAAAAAGCAAGAAATTGCTAAGTTCGTATAGTCTTTAACTTCCTGTAACAGGAAGGCAATCACTCCTCTTCCTCTGCGTCTATTCATGTACTGGGTTGCTTTAGGGTTCAACTCTATCACAATAACCATTTTTTTCATATGAAATTTCCAATATATTTTGATATTAATTCCATAACCAACCTATACTATGTGTTTTCTTCATTGTCTGTGTATGTTCATCTTCATGAAATAGTACTTAGCCCAAATGTAGCTGCTGACTAAATGGGGCCATTTTTCACATTTTAATGGATTTTCCCTTCCATAGAATTCTCTCCAAATTGTCTTGGATATAGCTAGGATCTTTTGTTTCTTCAGAGTTCAAACATGAGCTTGCCATGAAGAACCCCCATCTTGAAGTACCCCATGGTGGACCTCCTCCATTTCTCCTCCTCTGTGTTCACAACTCATTGGGCATGTTAGTGACTAAGCCATCAATTCTCCTGATATCCCTTGTTCTTTTCAGATCAGCAACAGTACCTTAAACCCATGATAGGTGCTATTCTGTGCCTTATACATAAAGCTGCTCAATGAACATTTATCAACTCATTATTCAGTAATATATAGACTTGTTGGGTTGAAATTTTCAAATGATCGATTTTTTTTTACCTTTCAGCTATATTTTTTTTTGTCAGTGGCTTTGATTACCCAGGTGCCTTTTTACCATCAATAGGTTATATCTATAAATAGAAGGCTTTTCAATGTGTTTGGAAAAAGAAACTGCATAAAGAAGTTCAGATTTTAAAATTGCAGATGGATATTATGTTAGCGATTAGCTATAGCAAACATATTCTGAAACCATTTATCTAGCTGAGAAAAAAGACAACAATAGAGCCATCCCTTGTGGCCACAGTTTCAGTGGCTTCCTTCAAAAATAGTCATTTGAAGTTTTTGTTTCTGCCTCCTTTTAATCTCTCATGTTATGAATAATATTTAGCTGAAATCCCAGATCAACTTAGGGAAGGAAATCTTTGGTGTTGATTTTTGATAAAATATAAGGCATTTACTTTTGTGAATGTTAATCTCAAAAGGCTTCAATACAATCTTTTGTTCTCTAGGTTCTAGTGTCAATTATTTAAATTTAAACACCAGTGTGTTTTTGACCACCAGAAAGCCCTCTGAAAACCTAAATAGGAAAGTTTTAGTTATTAATGTCTGTAACATTCTATTATTTTAATCACCATCTCAGCAATTGCCTGATGGGGAGCGGGTAATGACACGTGGTGATCCTGCCGATAGTCACTTGATAAAATAATCATCTTGGTCTTAACCTTTTATCTTACCTAATGTGCTAAGCAACCAAATTCACTTGCATGAAAATTATTCTGGAGTTGCTAGATTTTGTCCTGACTTTTTTTTTAAGTTCAAATCCTACTTCCTAAATGTTTGCTACATGAAATAGTCTGACAAACTACAGCAACTTATTAATAGATGTAAAGATTTGTGTTTTTTGTTTTTTTTTTGTCGGTCATGGGGCTTGAACTCTGGGCCTGGGCGCTGTCCCTCAGCTCTTCAGCTCAAGGCGAGTGCTCTACCACTTGAACTACAGCGCCACTTCCGATTTTCTGGTGGTTTATTGGAGATAGGAGTCTCAAGGTCTCTCCTGCCGGGGCTGGCTTTGAACCGCGATCCTCAGATCTCAGCCTCCTGAGTAGCTAGGATTACAGGCGTGAGCCACCAGCGCCCGGCTTTGTGTGTTGTTTTTAAAATTAGATTTTCTGAGGACAAATACTTGTATTAGATCAAAGTTTTCTCAGTGGTAATTCCCTTGTATAGTTATTCTCTCTCCTATCTCTTTCTCGTATCTCTTTCTTTTTCTCTCTCTCTTTCTCAGTACAATCTAAGTTATTTCTCTCCAGTTTAAATGTGTTGGCTGATTTTCAGACTTGGATGAATTTCACTGTGGATTGCTGTTCGATGTGACTTGAGTACGCAGGAGCTGTCAGGATGGCTCAGTGATTTAATGCTGGTGTCCTGCAGCTTTGACTGTAATCAGCAGATGCTGCAGTATTACCATAAATGCTTTCTTAACTGCTTCTGTCAAAAAGAGAAAATTCCTGCACCGAGTCTGCTGCTTTTGATTAAATCCAGTTTGCCTTCTTTTGCATAATTAATGTCCCATGATGATCTCTAACCTTTTGTTTTTAATATTGCCTCTTGGTCTAGACTGACTCTTTACAGGGAGGCTCAGCTAAGAGCAGACAAAGAGAAACGGGTGGCACTGTCACATGGACCCCCAACATCTCATTGGCTCTGAAGCTGTTGCTGTGTTCTATACCTCACTTGTCAAAGATCATGAAAGGTTCTGGTCTTTGCAGTGTTTTTCATTGCTGTGCCTGGCTCTGCTGTACTTCAGAAAGCTGTTTGTGTAACGCTTTGGTGCACATGCTTTTGCCTGAGGATGTCTGATGATAGGATCCGCTTCCGAATGTGCTCACCCTGGATGTGTAAACGATAGCCCTCTGACACAAGCCAGGCAAAAGGTGTCTTATTCTGCTAAACTTTCTGTACCTCTTGCCCAAAGGAACTCAGATATTATATTTGCTGCAAGCAAGTAAATGTGTGTAATACAGAATGCTAAAAAAATGAAGAGCTCGATTTGTCAGGGACTGCATTGTGTTCATTGTGTTAAGGAGAAAAGGTCCTTGAGTTTATTAAATAGCAGTCCCTTTCTCCTGAGAAGCCCAAATTGTTTTCTTATTTGTTCTTGAAGAATCTGTGAGTACTCTTCCTTCACTACCACTCTTGAACTGACTTCCTGTTTTCTTTTACAAGTGGAGCATTGATGTGAATAGCAAGCCTTTGTGATGTTATTTTCACAGTGTACGCCTTTTTAAGAGGATCTGAGATATCTCTCAGGTACTAAGTAAGACCTTAGCCACTGGCATATCTACAGCTTAGAACTGCTCTGAACTCGTAATGTTCTCTACCTTTTCCCTTGGTTTCCAAAACAAAGGATGAGTGGTTGAGTTTCACATGTTCTGGGAGTTTCTCTTCATCCTCCTTCTGGAGGCAATTTCACTAACAAGTGTTGATCACATTATTTTTTATTGTCATTATATTTTCTTTATAGAGTCACAGAACTTGAGTTCATTTTGTGACTAACAGCTAAGCTTTAAATGTAATGAAGCCACAGTCCGTGCTGCTTTTAGTGCTGCTTTTCGTCTGTAGATTCACAACTTTTTACCACTGAAATGTTAACTTTGCATATAGATGTCAGTTTATCTCAAATGAAGACCAAATAAAAGAGTTTCAAAATAAATGTGTTACTCCTCAAATAGGTTCCACATAGAAACAAGACATAATCATCAAAATGTCTTCTTTGTCAGACTAGTACTTGAACTACAAACTCTCTAAGTTGCTTGTATATACTTGGGCCCCTTGCAGCTCCATTGTATTACTATTTTTCTACACAGTCAGCAATATCATTGCCCACCTTTTTGCTTATAGCTGGATTTACTAACCACTTCTACAATAGAGAATGTTCCCTATCAACAGAACAACCGGAGACTTTGAATTGTCATCAGATCCTGCCTTTTCCTTACCTCTGTTAATAGAATAACCCACAGACAGCTTCTGGTGCTTAGTTTCTGTCTTGGTAAATAGAGGTGAGCAATAGCCATGTCTCAGGAAGGGTTCATAGATTCCACTGTGCTTCTGTATCTACCTACTTCTGTGAGCCTATGCTTGGTGACCAGCAAAACAAGGGAAATACTTACATGACAAGAAGAGAACAAGAGAGTTTGAAGTTTAATTTTTCATAGGCCTTCAAAAGTTCTTTTTTAGTCTGTTGCTTCATTCCTACTTTATTCGTGAGCATAATGTGCTAGTTACTACTCAAAAAAGTCACAGATGTGTCTCTTTCAAGATATTTGAAGGTGAGAGTGGAAGGAAGTCACTTAGAAAAGCACTGATGTTTTAGGAAATTGTGAAATGTCTCTCTAGCTGTAAGAAAGGAAAATTTCCTTTTCACCCTACATCCTCCCCACACCTGACAAAAAAAGAGGCCATCTTACTTTTATAACTCTAGATTCCTGAAATCCTCAAAGTTGATTCTAAGTATTATTGTGATCATGCTGTAAGAGTTGTCAGATTATTTTAAATGATGAAGAGTTGTAATCCGTAAGCATTACAACTGCTTTTCACCAGCTATAGCATTCAGAATCTGGATATCCACCTACCACGTTTCAATTAAATTAGCACATAAATATATATTATACAATATATCACTTTATCCATAAATTTCATGATACCATATATGGAGAAGCCTAAACCAGTTTCCTGCAGAGATAGATTAGGTCAGAAGTCTTAGAAATATCTTTACTTTTTTTTTAACTGTATTGGAAGATATCTTAATTAAAGACTCCACAGATTTTTGTTTTATCCAACTTAGTTACCTGCCTTTGGTAGTATCTGTTATTATCTGCTGTAACTATGAGAAAAGAGACCCAAACACAGCTACTTTCAAGGATTTCTATGTGAGGATCTTGTGAAAACACTTGCATTTTGTAGTGATCTGTCCTTTTCAAAGAGCTTTTGCTTAAAAATCCTTGGTAGGTTTGGCTTACTTGATCATCCTAGTGAGTTGTTGCAGAAGGCTACAGGGATGAAGAGAATTCTCCAAGGATATAAAATATGATTGACAGTACTAAAAAGAAACACAGCTTTTCCTTTTATATCTAACTGCAGAGAAGGTTGCCCTCTGATCTAAATAGTCACAAATATACCATTTGTGACTAACAGACAAGCCTGGGGAAATTGTTCTGGTTCTCTATCATGTAAATCCAAAGAAGAAACAAATCAATAAATGGACAGCTTGATAAACGAAAAGATTGTTCCATGGCAGTAAGCTCAGTTAATACCAAATCTGTAGAGACAGCAAAGAAGTGAAAGCTAACCTTACCTCGCCTGAAAGGGCTTTTAATTTGCCCTATAAGATGGTCAGAATCTTCTCCAGGGAATCCAGAAGAGAGTCACAGTGGCAAACCAAGAACATTGTCACAGCTCACAGAAAATAGCTGGGATGTTTGTCTTAGTTGTTTTTGTCTTTTTTTTTTTTCTGTGCAAAAGGTACAATTCTAAAAACTTCATAGACTCTATGAGAAAGAACTGAGGAAATGTTATTTAAGCTTCTGGTCAAATCTAAGACCTAGTAAGTGGTTGTGTTGTCCACATCATTGAACTTAGGTCTCTTCTATCTTCTTTTGTTTGTTATGTTTTTGTGGATTTGTTGTTGTTATTGTTCTAGTCCCCCAGGGCTTGAACTCCTGGTCTGGTACTGTCTTTAAGCTTCTTTTGCTCTAGGCTAATGTTCTACCTTTTGATCCATAGGTCCACTTCTGACTTTTTGTTGTTGTTGTTGTTGTTGTTAGTTTCTTGGAAATAAGAGTCTCAGGGATTTGACTAGGTGGGCTGGCTTTGAACTGCAATCCTTAGATCTTAGCTGCTTAAGTAGCTAGAATTGTATGTGTAAGCTGCCTGCACCTGGCTTCTATCTTCTTTGGTTAGAGTGTGGCTGACAAAACAAATACTTAAATACAAAACTACACAAACACTTTGTGTTTATGGTGTTAGGAAGGGAAAGATCTGGGTGCTTGCTATAGGAAGGGAGAACAAGAGGATCGTGGATTAGATGGCTTCCCCAGAACTGACTTCTTGGACCTGATTGTGCAGGAAGCAGAACAAGTCTCATGCCCAGGGAGCATGATGAATTTGGGTCACTAGTTCCTATTTATTATAGCACAGGCAACAAACAGGAGGGTGACAAGAGGAGGACCAAAGTGAGAAATGGAGGTGGCCACCATTCCCAACCACAACTGGAACAAAAGTATCTCAAACTCAAGACTTTTGATTATAAATCCAGATAGTCTTCTCTATGTTATTCTTAAAATCCTGTCCAATATATCCTTTATGAACTTCTAGATTTAAGTCCTTCCAACCTACATTTTTAAAACGTAGATTTCCTTTCTTTCTCCATCCTGGGTTTATTTGTTCTCCTCAGAAGATGCCTCTCTGTAGTGTCTTCATTCACCATACACTGTACCAATGCCACCTCCCTGAGCTGCCACACACATTTTCTTTTGAAATCTAACCCCTAGTATTTAAACTGTTGTGTTTGGTGTGTAAGAGACATAGCTCATGGCTTTCAGAAGCTTCAGTCCATTATGGCCCAGGCAACAGGGGAGCATGGAGCAGAGCACAGCATCTCAAGTCATGGCATTCAGGAAGCAGATAAAGGGAGGGAGCGGAGAGAGAAAAATATATGAATGCCTGAATAGAAAGAACAAGGAGAGTAGAGGAGGGGAGGGGAGGTGAATGCATTTGCTAGCAGTTTTTCTTTTTCTTTCTTTAGTCCATCTGGGACACAAGCCTAGAGGATGGTACCATTCAAGGCCAGTTTTCATCCTTAATTACTCCTCTCTCCAAGCAACTTCACACACACCCAGAGGTGTGCTTTCCTAATCTCCTAGGTACTTTGCAAACTAATTAAACTGACAATCAAAATTAACCATCATACATCAAAAACAATGGAAATAACACCTTGACTCCAAGTCGTTTTCTTGACAGAAGTACAATGACAGACCAGTGGGAGAGCATCTACACTATCAGAGATACTATCTGATGAGCTCTGAAAGGTTGCAGAGTCAGAATCAATGCTAGAGCTGGGAGGGGTATATTAGGTAGAATTTACTATGTAAATAGAACTGAAATAACTTAAGGCATGGCACCATTTACTAAAAGAAAATGAGTTTCCTCTAGCGTAGATTATTAATGAGAAAAAACTATATATTGAAGCTTTAACACTTTAAAGTGAGACTTTTGTGGCTAGCTCTTTTTTTATGTTTTTGTTATTATAAAGGTGATATACAGAGGGGTTACAGTTGTATAAGTTGGGTAATGAGTACACTTATTTTTTTTGGCATCTCTTATTCTTTCCCAGTATTTCCCTCCTCATTTTATTTTTTTCAACTCATAAATGTTATAACTAAACCCTCCACTTGGTACAAATCTGGCAGCATTAAAGTGTAAAGTTTTACAATCAATAATGTCAAAAAATAACTAACTTTGAGTATTTTGTAAGGTACTGGTGAATCTGGGCCATGGAATTTGCTGTGAATTAACTAGTTATAGGGAAAATGGAAATATAGATGGTACTTTATCCAGATATACAAAATCCCTGTAAATAAATATTTGTGGTTCTTCCTAGAAAGCTGAAAAGATTTTTTTAAAGCTATTTGTCAGAAACAGTATCAGCAAAAATTAACTGTCTCATTGTTTCCTTTTGTTTCCTTGGGCTAGCTTCTTCTTTAGTGTTTATAGTTTTAAAACGTTAAGTTAAACAGCAGTATTAGAGTTTGGAGACAGAAGCCTAATCAAAGGACTTGTACTTGAGTCAGAGCCATACCTGGCTGACATTTCTAAATTTCTCAAAAACAAAACAAAACAATCCTTTTCTCCTGAGCTAGATTGAATAAATTTCAGGTCTCATGAGGCTGTATTATTGTTTATTTTATAAAACGTAGTCTAATATAGGGAGAGGAGAACTTAAGATTATTTTATGGATAAGGGGGGTGAGACAGAATGCTGAGTGTGGTGGCACATGCCTGTAATGCCAGCACTCAGAGGCAGTGACAGGAGGATTGAGTTTGAGACCAGCCTAGGCTATGTAATGACACCCTATCAAAAAGAAAACTAGGGCTGGGAAGGTGGCTCAGTGGCAGAGCGCTTGCCTTGCATGCATGAGACCCTGCGTTTGATTCCCCAGCACCACATAAGCAGAAAAAGTCGGAAGTGGCGCTATGGCTCAAGTGGTAGAGCACTAGCCTTGAGCTGAAGAGCTGAGGGACGGGACGGCACCCAGGCCCAGAGTTCAGGACTCACAACTGACAAAAAAAAGAAGGAAGGAAGGGAGGGAGGGAGGAAGAAAGAAAGAAAGAGAGAGAGAAAGAAAGAAAATTAAAGAGAGGGGAAAACTTGTTAAGATGATGAGAAAAAGACTAAATTTTTGTATCTGTATTTTGTTAAATTTTAGCTTTATCTTTGTGGGTTGTGTTGTGGTTCAAAATTTTCTCTTTTTAACACGTGCTTGGTGTGTAACTATGACCGCACCCTTTATAACTACTTTTACTCCTGATATGGAAGGCTATAAAAAGTGTATGATGATAAAACTAGTGCATGGCGGGAGGAAATAAGCTCAGGGTGTTAGACTAGGGGAATTAAGTGATTGAGATCAGAAGGTTCATGTGGGTTTCAGTTACCAGATGGACCCAGTGAAACTGCAGAACACGTAGCTTCTGGTTCTTTGCAACAGCTTTCAGGCCATGTGTCTCCATTCATTACGAAGTTGTCTAGATTGCAGGCATCACACTGGGTCCTTTCAACTCCACATGAAGCCATGGCCAGTGTAGTAAGGCAGTGCCATTGCAAATGTCAGTCCTTTAGAAAGAAAGTAATGAGCAAGCATACTAATCTATTTCATAGTTGTAAAAGAATGCACTGAAGTCCATATTTTCAGTCACTTACTTCAAGTCACTAAAAGTTAGCAATTGGTCACAGGTGTACCTGTCTGACCTCTAGTGGCTATAGCTTACTGCTACATCTAAGTTGATTGGGTGGACAAAGCGGAGTAAAAAGCCTAAGACTTCGAAGAGCCTAATACTAGAAGTTGCTCCTGCTGGGTATAAGATCAGCTTCCTAGAAGTTCCACTGACTAAACCATTGAACTAATATTTGAGAAGATGGAGTCCAGACAAGCTTTATTCTTCTCTGAGGGCATGTGCCTTGGAACCTTAACTAAGCTATTACCACCAAGTTGTCAGTGGACATTCTGGCACTCAGTAGTTCACGTAAGCATGAAATATTTGAGAACTTTGACAGAACATCTATGTATGATGTACGTTGTCCCTAAATGTTTGTGGAATAGTAAGTACATCATGATATGTAGCTGTGCGGATTTAGTATTTTCAAGGTAATAGTATGACTGTCCCTCATCTAATTCACTGAATTTTTGAGACAACCTTCATTAAGAGTGCTGTCTGTGTCCAGGAAACAGATTTGAATTGACTGGTAATATGGGGGCATAAGTCCTCTTAGTTCAATGATAATTTGAACCATTGAACTAATAGTTCTGCACTTAATACAATGCCCCACTGAAAATGGCTAAGAAAATTTTCATGTGATTGTAACATATTTTGCTTTGTCTACAATATAAACCACATTGGAGTATTTGATGTCATTTTTTCTTTTTATACTTTATATCTCATTAAACAGTGAACTCTTATCTCAACAGTTTAATGAACTGTGAATTGCTAAGACATTTATGGCTAATGTGAGTCTCCAATGTACTCTTTTATTTCCCAATACTGTGTGGATTTTAAAGTTCTGTATACTCCAAGCCTTCTGTGCTGGCACTGGTAGCTCTTCTAAGAAGATTGTAATAAAGAACAATTACTATATTTCCTCCTTGTCTGTTTCCCTCTATCAGTGCCTTCTTTAGCTTACCAAGAGTACTGCACTCTGATTTCTTTCTTCTCTGCCTGCTGTATGGCTGTATGGTACATTGCTATGCTTTGTATTTCATGTTACCATAGAGACAGGAGGTGCTCCAAAGCCCCAGGAAGACGAGTGGAAGCCAGTCTTTGAGTTAACAGTCCCTGCTGGTGAGCAAAGCCCTAGGCATGAATCTATAGTAGTAAATGGAAAGAGAGAATTGTGTGGTAGGCTGTTTCTGTGTCCAGAGAGTCCTAGGAAGCGCAGGCTTAGTCAAGATGGCATTAAAAACGAACTGTTTACAGAAATCACCTTTTCAGAGATTTCACTACAGCCTAGACTACATAAAAACCAAACCGATTTTTTGATTTGCATAGTAGTAGTAGTAGTAGTAGTAGTAAGCAGAGTGACTCTGACCTGTTCCTTCTGTTTTTACGTGAAAAGAGAACAACTTGTAGGGAAGCTCCTCTTTGCTTCCATTATTTTGCTGATCAAAAATCTCACCTTTACAATGAAGGTCAATATTTCTAGCTTAGCCAAAAAAGAAAACCATCAGAAGTCAGACTGCAGTTTGAGCACAAGGGACTTAAAGCCGGCACTCAGATCAATGATCCAAGTACGCCAGTTCCAGAAATGAGCAGTTTATATTTACCCTCAGTTGTCATGCACTCCTTCCACATTTTAGATTACTTACAGCCTTTGAACATTTGTCTGAATTCAACAAATTGTCATATTTTCTACTGTGATAACTCTTATGCTATACTTGGTCATGCTTTTATGTAGGGAAATCCTGAGAAAAGATTTTAAAATAATATTTTTTCCCTTGCTTCTTCCTTAGAGATATGATATGAGGTCCTTTAACCAGAGGGGAGAAATGTTACCAAAATAATGTCAGATTTTAAAAGAACAGATGTTTTGTGAATAACCTTTAAAACAATCCTTTAGAGTGGCTTAAGAGCCATGCTCCGGTGCTTGCTAGATTTTTGGCCCAGATCTAGTACTCTGAGCAGGAAATAAATTCGAAGAAAATGAAAACACGACATTTTTTTTCCACAGTAGCCTGTTCAGAATTGTCCTTTTGAGGAAGAAGTATCTGTAAATTTGTGAAAAAATTGAAGTTGAGAACAGCTGGCTGAAGCTGTCACTTTACTTTCCTCAAGCTGTCAGTAGGAGGCAGTAGTACACCGGAGTGAGTCGCTGTCCTTAGGTGATGCAGAGGACTCATGCCCGATTTCTTTCTTCCATTCGTTTTCTAGAAACACACGAAACTAAAACCTCAGAAATCAATTCAGATTTCACAATGGTATCATCAGTCAGTGCAAGGTAATGTTTCCATGCCATGAGTAAGACAATCAGAAGAGACTTCAACTAGTGGCACTTCTGCAAACTGCTCCCCAGTATGGATTATAGATACTGATCCAGAAGGAATATTAGAACGGCCAGGGACAAAGACCAACTTTATTTTGAAAGGAAGGGAATTATATTTAATAAGTTAGATACCTCTGATTTTTCATTATTTAATAATCAGAACTATGAAGTAAAAATTGGAAAATCTCTGAATGGTTTCTTTGTATTTAGGGGTCTGGGTAAACATGTCAGAAGATGAACACTAGCAGAAGGAGGCTTGTCGGCATTAGAATGAGTTTTAGGATGTATTTTTAATCTTCAACCACTGTTTGTTTTGCCATTTACAAAATCTGAGTTACCTCAAATGTGCAACTGTTCCTTTTTTAAATTAAACAGAATCACAAAGATGCTAAGTATTAGAATATTGCTTTTTTGCACTCCATTGTTTTTTTTCCTTTTATGATAACCAATTCCATGAACAATCTTTCTTTCATTTATTAACTAATTTCAGTAAGTCATATGTTGGGGAATTTTTTCCCTCTATTATATACATTGATCTCTGCAGGTTATTACTAGGTGAAATTCAAACAGCATATATTAATTTGATGACAGCCCATGATTAGTGAGAAATCTGTATACATGGAAGAAAGCCAAGTTTACTAGTCTCTAGACTGAGGATTTTAGTACAGTACCTTGAGGTATTCAGGTGAATTAAGGTCCCTATAGAGGGACTCATAAAATGAATCATAATGGTATTTTAGTAAGCTAAGGGATATAGACAACATTCATTCCCGTTAGGATATAGATTGTTGCAATTTGAAGTTTAACTTTTAACTGGTAGCTATATTATATATTTTTTCATAATTTCTAAATTGTAGTAATGGTGGTAATCATTATCAAGGTGCGGGTGGCTTATAACTTTAATCATAGCTACTTGGAAGGCTGAGATTGGCAGATCACTGCTGTAAGAGAGCCTGTTTTCCCAGGTATGATTAGAAGCCTACCAGAGTCAGATCTCATTTGGGCAGGAAGTGAGAATTGGTTTCAAAAACAACCAGCAAAACTTAGGGCTGGAGCTGTAGTCCAGCAGATAGAGCTTCTGCCTACCAAGTTAAGGCACTGAGTTCAAAACCTTGGAGCACCAAAAAAATAATAATAATGGTAGTAGTAGTAGTAGTAGTAACAACAATAATAGCTTTCTTATAGTGAAAATCCAACTTGAACTAAAACTCCTCATTAAACTCACTACAATTTTCTGTAAATATATCCATCTCCAAAATGTTAAAAAGCTAACTGCACTGTTAAAAACTTGCTCTAGACCTTTGCTATTTGGTATGTAGCTAGAATCCAGAAGTGGCTCTTGACATCTTAAAGTATGACTGGTCAGAGTTAAGTTATACTGTAGGTATAAAATGCACATTTGACTTTGGAGACATAGTCAAGAAAGGATCAGTATGAAAGATTTCACATTGCTCTTTACTTACTTGTTGAAATAATGTTTTCCTGCTTTTTTTAAATACTTAATGTGGCTTGTAGAAAATTTTAGGTTACATAGCCCACTTTTGTGGCTCTCATTCTATTTCTTCTGGATTCAGTTCTAATCCTCACGAGACCAGAAAGCAAACAACATATATAATATTATATTTATTTTCTATACAGAATGCAGTCATTAGCAAATGTCGTGGGTCCTATGAAATGTTCTATGTCTGTTTGCCATTTCCCATTATGATCCTCCAGAAATGGGAGAACTTAAGGTTTGTATTGAATTTTCTAGAGACAAGTAGCAAAGGTTTTGTGGCTGTGGCAATACATGACTTTCTATAGACCTCAGTTTCCTTATCTATCTTGGGATGTTAAAATTTGTCCTTTGGTATTAGAATATTTAAAATAGCATCTAAGAATTTATCCGATATGTATTTACTAACTACACTGTCAGACTATATTTCTGCCTTCTCACCTTCTTCTTCTTGAATCACCAACTCAAATGATCAAATAAATGAACATTTGCTATCTACTACCTGATGGGAAAGTTTAGAAATAACTGTTCAGTAGCTACTTAGCCACATGGTAGTGGCTGCACAACATGTAGCCAGAAACACGTGTCATTGCCAACAGGACTGGTAAACAGATGCTGTGGTTGGAGACAGTAAGCTAATGTGAAGAGGAAGCTGTTTTGGACATTCGATTTTGGTTTGAAAATGTGTTATGTGAAGTAATACTATGGCATTTTTGTTGAAATGTGTAGATGAGTCATGCCAGGCAGTGCTGAAGCTGTTGTCGGGAATTGAAATTACTGAATTTTTCTTCTGAAAATAGGAATTTGGGCAAAGTAGAGATACAAAGTGTAGAAAAGCAAGCCAAGTATCTGTAAGAAATGGCCACATCAGAGATCTGATTTTTTGGGAAGGTTTGGGAGGTAGAATAACTTATCAAAGGAGATTTGTTTGTGTGTTTGTTGTCTGTCATGGGGCTTGAGCTATGGGCTTGGGCGCTGTCCCTCAGCTCTTCAGCTCAAGGCGAGCACTCTACCACTTGAACCACAGCACCACTTCCGGCTTCTTCTGCTAATGTGGTGCTGAGGAATTGAACCCAGGGCCTCATGCATGCAAGGCAAGCACTCTACCACTGAGCCACCTTCCCAACCCCCCAAAGGATTTTTTTTTAACTGAAAATCTTCAAAATATACAAGAATGCTGGGCATGATAGAACATACCTGTAATCCTGGCACTCAGGAGGAAGAGACAGTTCACAGCTAGCAGCAAAGTAAACATGGCAAAGAAACACAGACCAGAAGTCTGAGAACTTCACTTAACCTCTGGCTCTGCCTGAAAGGTATGTCTACTTCTTTAGCGTATGCAAAGGAAGATATATATATATATACCTACTCATCCCTCTTACTCAGGCACTATAAGAACCAAAAGTATGGCTATATCAGGAAAGTGTAATAGTTTTCTAAGCTATAAAGAATAGTCCACAATGACTTTTGGTAGCAACTACCTGACATTAAATTTTTACAGGTCGTAATCTCTCAAAAGGCCGCCCTTCTCTCCAATATCAGCTACAAGTTTGGGGTTTCCCAGGTCACCCTCACCTTTTACTAGCTGGCTATAAGTTTAGTCGTCCCTACGATCTCCTCTGTATTAATAACTTACTAGAATGACAGGATTCAGGGGAACATATAATATTATCAGAACCACCAAAAGCGAGAGACACCTGAAGCTTCTGTCATCTTTAGGGCACATCTCCTTCTTGGCATATCAACATGTACATAGCATATTCAGTTTTCCATATGAATGGGGTTCCCATTCAACTGTAAAATGAAAATATTTAGGTGGGCTGAATCAACTGTAAATTAAGAATATTTAAAGACAATTGCATCTGTACATTTTCTTCTTTGTTGAACAATAGAAAATAGCAATGTTTTATGTGGCATTTGCATTGTATTAGTTATTATAAGTAAGCTGCAGAGATTTAAAGTATAAGGAAGATGATATATGAGTTATATGTGAACACAGTCTTTTATATGAGTGACTTATGTACTCGCAGATTTTGACGGCTACAAGGGATCCTGAAACCAATCTCTCATGAATTCCCCAGAGGACAAGTATATTGCAACCTAGAAAACTCACCTGAACTTAGGTGTCCTGAGCTTAAGTTAAAGCTTTACTACCTAAGTATAATTGGTTCAATTGTTGGTGATAGAAGTCAAATCCTAGTCCTTTACCTTCTCAGAGAAATGCTGATATCACTTGGCTCAAAACCTCAAACCTCTAAAACCACATGCTTTTGTCTTGCTGGCTTGACCAAACCTCATCCTTTGTCATTCATTAATAACCTATCTATAGTCCCACCATGAGTTCCCTAGCTACCATAAATTTATGTTGCCAGACCAGGTCTGAGATTCCCTAACAAAAGTTAGAGACGTAAGAGGCCCCGTCCCAAAGTGGGACAAAAGCCAGCTACATCCATTACTATACACACCCCAAAGCCTGCTAATGTCACGAGAAAATGAGGCATGAGAAAATTCCATGAAGTCTATGAATTTTGAGGGTTTCAGTAATCTTAGAGAAAGCAGTTCTAATACAGAGGTATGGATGAATGTCAAAATAGGATTGCTGAAAATTGAGTGGGAAGGTAAAAAAAAAAGGCAACAGATACAGAAAGAAAGATCCAAATCAACAGGAAATGACAGTGCTCTCTTCAAACTTTTATATAAAGGTTAGTGAAGGTCCATTTCTCACAAAAAAAATGCTCTATCTTAGTTGTTAACTATCTCTTCTATCCAGAAATGTCTTTTCTCCACTCATCTGCTTTGTCTGTTTTGTTTCAACAAGGGGGAAGTAAATGTTTTGTGTAGTTTTGTTTTTTTAATCTATAATTGGTTTCAATAAGATTTTCTTGACACTCCTTAAAGATTTTAACTATATACAAAATGCCCTTTTGCTCTTCTTATCATTTCTGCGTTTTCACTATATAAGATAAAAATAAACAACAAAATGAAACTAAGGGAAGACAATTATTTATAACATCAATAAATCAACAGAAAGGAAAACCACAGGGATATGGGCTGCTGGCGGCCAACACTAACTTCAGTTATTGCATAGATTAAAAACATATATTTGTCACACACTTTACTAGCATGTAGACCCAGTGGTGCTTTAAAAATTATATTTATGGGTTATTTGTTTTCCCCAAGTAAAGCCACTGCTGGGATGAAGCGCATCAGCTACTTAGTAGGTCAAAGTAATAGTAAAGAGCCAAAGGTAAAGAATAGCAAAGAGAGAACAAATTTCCAGAAGATTAAAGTTTACTAGTTTTCTTAAAACATAGAGTTTTCCCTTCTTCCTTGTCAAAGCTACCACAGGTTCTCCATTGACCACAAAAGACAGGAGCTCAGTTTTATTTTTTTATCTGAGAGTTGGCACTTCTAAGAAGCCAGTGCCCATTAGAACCACAAATATGATAGAAGATCAATACTGACTTCAAGGGAAAATGATCTCTTTCTGAACCCTAAAGGATATTTCCTGCTGTGGAGAGGTTTCCCCAAGGGCCATCAGCCAGGGCCTGAGCTCTAGGAACATAACAACTGTTGGCTGAGATATTTCCTCATTCTGATGCCACATTGCATATATTTATGTTTAGTTTTTGGTGGGCATCTTTCTCCTACATGCCTCTGCCTTTACTCAAGACACAAGAGAAATGTGAGTGAGCACATTTTGCCCTCCATCTCTCTGCCTAAGATCTGTGGGGCCCAACAGTGGATGTAGTTTATAGTTTTTATTCTGATCTTTAAGTCCAGTGAGGTTTTTGTATTTGAGAGCTGTTCAACTTTCAGCAAGTTTTACTTTTCATTCAATTTCAGGAGGAAGAAAGGGTGTGATGGGGAGGAGGGGTTCCTACATTCAGTCCTTACAGCAGCACTCACTAAGGAAGTTAAACCTTCCTTTCTCAAAGCAAAATGGCATGCATTCTCATCCTGTTTACTTCTGCAGAACACAAATGCAAGATATGTGAATTGGATTCCCTTACCGATTTGGTACTAAGAATAGCAACTGGTTCTTTGCCTGTGTGTCCTATATTCACCAATGGCCCTGAATATTGGCAGGAGTCCTGGATGGATCACACATAGACATCAATTGTAATATCTTAAAGGACAAAAACAGAAAGCCTAAGTTTAATTCATAAATTAGTACAAACGTACTATACTCCCTTTAGAGAATTAAGCAGTCATTTTATTTTACTGTGGTTAGCTCCTATTTTAAAATGTGTGTTGGTAAAGGTTTGTGTTAAGGAGAAATTTAAAAATGCTTCTCTTTTAGTCGGTATCCAGCTTTGCTTTTCATATGACCAAGTGAGCCTTGTTTCATATGTAAAGAATGTGCTTATTTACATCATATAACAATTTATTTATGATTTTAAACACCTGTACAGATTTCCCTCTAATTGACCTGGTTGTCATTCCTCTGTTGTTTGGAAGTCAATCATTTAGAAACTGTTTTTGCTTGGAATTTAGATCTCCAGTCTAGCCCACATGAAGTTAAAAATCTTTTTAAAAGCTGGGTGCTGGTGGTTCATGCCTATAATCCTACCTACTCAAGAAGTTGAGATGTGAGGATCTTGATTTGAAGCTAATCCCTGCAGAAACGTCCATGAGACTTATATATCTCCAATAAACTACACAGAAGAAGCTGGAAGTAGCCCTGTGGCTCAAGTGGTAGTTCCAGTGTTGAGCATGAAGAGGCTTAGGGACGGTGCCAAGGCCTCGAATTCATGCCTCAGAACTACCCCCACCCCCACAAAAAGACTCTTTAAAGCATAGTAATGACAAAAATCATCTATCTTCCAACCAAAATTACAATGAGATTTTTATATTAAAGTGAAATTCAAAATTTGAAGGTTTCTGCATCCACAATCATTTTTCTAGTTCGTCTGCTTTTCAGTGTAGGATGTGACTCCCTCAGTGGCACAGTTTGGGTCTGCCATGGCTGAGGACAAAGGAAAATGAAACTGAAGATGAGGGTCGGGGCAGGTTAGGGGTCCTGAGCAGTAAATTGGAGTCCTGGGAGTGAACACGTACCTAACACCTTCTAAGAGGGCTATAAGGTCATCCTAAACTTAAAAAAAAGGGGGGGAGGGCATCTTTGTATTTCCTTAATAGTTTCAGAAATAGTTTCTGTCCTCTTATCTGTTATTTCTCATGAGAGATTCCTCCCCTGACACCACCATCCTATTCTCTGATCATTTTGTCTGAAAGCAAGCCTATAGCTATTCTGAGTTGCTTGTACAAGTAGAAATTCTCTTGCTTGCGTCAGCTCACTCACTGTCACTCACCTAAGCCTCCAAAGAAGGTGAAGGACCAGCAGAAGAGAAGCCAGGACCCTTGGATCTGGTAGAGATCCAGTAAAGGAAAAGTGAAGATGTCCAAATGGATGCATAATCCTGTTTTGAGTGGCAACACAAAAGTTTATTAATGACCCTAACAAAGGTTTGTGGAAAGAAGAATGATCAAAAGCCTCACTAGCATGAGGTCAAGAAGGAATAGATAGAACTGAACAGTAACCATGATGCGTTCTATCAAGATTTTTTTTTTTTTTTTTGCTAAAAAGAAAACCAAGAATGGTTGTACTGAAGCAGGATGGGGAAACAAATAGAGATTTTTGTTTTCTCTTTAATGTGAGGTGATCACAACAAAGGTATATGCTGCAGGAATTAATCATACAGCAAAAAAAGAAAACCCTCTACAATGCAGTAGGAAGGGCCCAGCTAATGAAGGGGTATCTTACAATAAATAAGTAAGAGTAACATCTCAGGGGTTGTACTCAGAGGGGAGCTCAAAAGACCAATGTTTCCTACGGAAAGGAAGGAATCTTATATGTGTGCAGTTAGTGTATAATAGATAGAGGAGCTGATTGTGAGAGTTTCTTTCGGATTGTTTCTGTGAATAGATTGACCATGGGAAAATTTGGAAAGAGAAAGGGAAAAGGTATAAAATCGTTTTCCAGAAGAATGAGTGGAGGAGATTGTGTTTGAAAGTTCTAGTCTTTATTCTGAGTGAGATGAGGACAGGGAGGACAAGTGTGACCTTGCACACACTCCGGTAAGGTCGTTTATAAAGGTATAATATCTGCTTTACAACATCAGCATGAAGATGAAGTGTTCCAGAAAGTGTTTTGAAGTGTAAGTACAAGACATCATGATTATGAAACTTTAGCTTTGAATTACTTAGTACTTTTCTCTGGCAAATTTTTTCAGATTTTTTATTAAAGGAAGCCCCAGTGTCTCTAGAGACAGCATCTAGCTTCTGCCACTAACTTAGTAATAATCTTCACAAGGGACTTAAACACCTTTTACTTTTTCCCCTCAGTCTATACTGTGAGGGTGGTAATGTTTAAAGTGTAACAATGTGCTTTATAAATTAAAGTCCATGGAAATGTAAGCTATTTAGAAGATGGCATTTCAGCACTCACCAACAGAGAATGAGCCGAAGGATTAAAAGAAATCACGTAGGTGGTACCTAGATATAGATACCTTGCTTGTCCTTCCTTGTTCAAAGCTTTCTCAGGGAGGCGTCCCCACCCAGGACTCAGGGCTCATTCAGCTTTGAAAGAGCAAGGAAAAGTAAGGTCTTTGTGTAGGTGCCAACCGCGTTATTTCCTTTAATCCTCACAGATTCTGTTTGAAGTTGATTACTAGAACCTGAGACTCAGAAAAGTTGAGTTACCTCTTAAAGCTTGGATTTCATCTCATATGTGCCTTAAAAAAAAAACATACTCTTCTCACTTTCCTACCTAGAGAATTAAGCTTGATTATATATAACCATAGAAATTACACATTTTTGTACATATACTTTATTCCAGATCTTTATTTTAGCCAACTTCATCTTTGCAGGCTTTTAACTACAACTTTCCAGTAACAGAATAAAATGGCTTGTTGGAGATAGCAGGGAATCATTTATAAGAAATCAAATGACCCAAAGCAATAAGAATGTTTCGGAGAGGCAGCAGTAAGCTGACTAAAAGTCTGTTGTTAGCTACAAATGCACCTTTTAGACCCCTTTAGGGCAAGAGAGTAGGTGCATGCTAGAAAAAAATTAATTTATGTGGTGAACTGCCATGTCTGTGTGCTCTTTACTACAAGAACAGTGTGTACATTATAAGCTCAGCACATAAACTGTTCTAAGAGAAAATCACTGCTGTATTAGGTTTTGGTTTTTGAGTAACAATTGTCCACCAGATAAGAAGAAGTGATAAGAAAAGTGTATTTATTTTCTTCCCACAGCTAAAAGGTGATCATACTTGGAAAATTTGTTGAGATTGTCCAAGAAACTGTGTAAAATACTCATCCATCACTGGAAGCCCCTGGTCAGGAAATGACAGTGCAGTAAATATCGTCAGCAGCCACCTTTTAATGTACAAGCTGTTTTCGGTTGGAATTTTCAGCACTCACATAAAACACACTGTCATGAGTGACTGCTTGTGCTCTAAAGTCATTACTATTGGGATAATGGAACATCTCTCAGCGAATAACCAAAAAAACTTTAAATGTCATGTCAAGTTTGTTGAAGCCATTTTCGAGCCCTGTTCAAGGTTACATGAATATTGAGTCAAGTGTTTAAGTCTGCGATCTTATAAGACACACAACTCAGAAGGTTATTCAATATGAGTCAGTTAATTAAAAGGAAAATCTAGTTCTGTTTGAGGAGGTCAGCTGGACAGAACCATTTAATTGTTAGCTATTGTAACTATCTTGGTCAATGAGGATCACCATGGCTTACCTGATGTTGCATGAATATGTATACATGTCCACATATACGTGAATATGTGTACATATGCTGACAATTACATTATCCCATGATTCCACCTTGCTCAGAAGCCAAAGTCATTATTCCTTTTAAAGAAGATTTTTTAAATTCTTATTAAGCAGGACACCACCACCTGTAATCCTACTCAGGAGGCTGAGATCTGAGCATCCAGGTTCAAAGCCAGCCCCAGCAGAAAAGTCTGTGAGACTTGTCATCTTCAATTAACCACAAAAATACAGAAGTGGAGCTCAAGTAGTAGAGCACTAGCCTTGAGCACCAAAGCCCAAGGACAGCAGCCCAGGCCCAGAGGTCAAGCCCTAGGACTGACAGAAAAAAAAAATTATTCAAACTTACTTCCTTAATGTTGTTCCAAAAGAAAATGAATCTCACTATTACACTAATGTTTGTCTTGGGGTACAATGTAGGCAGATAATTTCTTCACTCAAGTATTTATTGACCACTTTTCTTACACCAAGGCCACTCTAGGCACTGGTTTAAAACAGTGTTTCTTCATTTTAAGAAAACAGACACACTGTGGACAAGTGCTATGGCCATGAATTCTGTAAAGGGAAGGAGTTAGGATGCTAGCAAGGAAAAGAATATTTAGATGAACAGTTAGACAAGACTACTTTGTGTAAGCAGTGTTAGAACTAAAACTTGAATGAAATTAGCCCGGACCCTGATAATAACCTCGTGGTAAATATTGGGGATATAAAGGAATGCATTAATGTTAACGAAATGCTCATTCTTCTTTGCATGTTTATTTTAAATCTTACCTTTCTATTGGATATTGTTAAGTGTAGCCTGTAACCGACTTGCTTATTAAGAATAATCATTTAAATATACTTTTTAGAATGTGCCCAGTCATTGGTGATCACAGTGACAAGTTTTATGCTTCTCTCTTCCTTACCGTAGAAAATCAGAAAGTGCCGTTGACAGAAGGGGCACATTCTCACTACAATATCAATTGCAACTCCACAAGGACTCCAGCCACCAAGGAGCTTAATTATAATCTAGACACTCAGACGTGTGCCGGGAGGATCAAGGCAGCTGAGAAGGAAGCCTGTAATGTGGAAAGCAACAGAAAAAAGGACATGGAACTTCCTGGTTCTGCTTCTAAAAATGAGTCCATTCCTGAAGTTGAAGCCCTGCTGGCAAGATTACGAGCTTTATAAATTAAACTGGTAAAAAAAATGATTAAGCCAAACATAAAGCCATGCTCTAAGCTATAACACTTGAAAAAATGCTTTTATATAAGTGACTTTATATAGTTTTAACTTATGATAATATATTAGGGGGAAAATCAAGCTAAATACATGGTTGTAATGCTTTTCCTATGTACTTGAAGTTTTGACTTTTTCAAGATTGTAATGGGCTTTAATGCTTTTTTTGTCTCCTTGTATTCATCTGTTCTATATTTGGTGATTAAATTATACATATTGCTTTAGAGAGCAAGGTGGGTGGCCATGTGTTCAGCAATACGTCCTTCAGAAAATTCCATCTTTGTAAGTCACTGAAGTTTTCACTTAACTGTTTTCTACATTAGTGAATGCCAGACCATCAGTCTAATGCCTTGCTATCTATCCATGAATATTCCATACTTATTATTTATATAGGCCCAGCTTTCACCACTGTAATGTTAAAAACATAAAACTATATATCAAAGCTCTAAGGAAATGACTATTAACATTATTATTCCAGGTTAATTATATGACAATTAAGTGCACTTCCAAAATAATACAATGAAAATGTGTTACTTTCTTGGCAAAATATAAATGCTTTCATATGAGTGTGGGTACATATATATATTTATATATACATATAAGATATATATATATATATATACACACACACACAGAATTACTGTGCTGCTGTAAACTCTTGATCTATAGCCCAGAGAAAGATCCTCCCACACACACACCCTCCCCACAGAATTATGACTCTAGAATAAAACTAGTATATTGAAAGGTTTTCTTGTTATTCTTGTAAACAAACTTGGAATTTTATTTTTTTAAAGCTGACAATCAATAATTTTAACCAAGATCTGAATAAGTATTTCAAAGAAAGTGTTCATATGCAAATGTTGAAACTGTACCTCATGTCAGCAACATTCCTTTGTTAAGATAGCAAAGAAAATAAACTTGCTACTTGCACTAAATGAAAAATATCTTCTCAGTCTTTCTTTCTCTCTCCCTCTTTCTCTCTCACACACATACTGTGGATAAATAGAAGCTAGGCTGTGCTATGCTGTCTACCTAATTTACTTTATTATGTGTAATGAGTAAGTGACTGCTCTTTTACTTTCAGTTAAAAAGCAGTTATATGGAACTAGTCTGGTGAGGTCTACTGCATTTTATTTTCCTGTTTAAGTTGCCACCTCCTTCTGGCTCCAAGTTAATAAAATTAATTAATTAGAACTATGAACCAGGCCTTGTTTATATTCATTGGGGAACAGGTGTTATCCATCGCCACTGTAGGACTAGATTCATTCCTTTCTTGTATTGCTGAAATGTGCATTTTTCCCTCCAGTTGCAGTTCATATTTTCCTGAAGACAAATCTTAAACATGAAGCAAGGTGAAGGACATTTATGCATGTAAGCAGATATAAGCCATAACAGCGAGGCAGAATTGTTTTGACTAGGAACGACATTAAGTGAAAGAATTCTATTTCTTCTTAATGTGATGCTGCAGAGATTTAGGGCTTCTCAGGTAGAAAACTTAAATTCCGTCTGATGGTTTGGACACAGCAGGCCCGTGTGAACACCGTGGATACTTGGGGCTGGCAGCAGCCACAGGGGAGGAGCAGCCTGGCCAGTGAAGAGGAGTGAAGATGACACAGAGTCCCAGGGGCCAGAGGAAGGCAGGAAGTCCAGAAACTCAGCCGTCAGGCCCCAGAGCATCTGTCTGCAGATGCTGGGAGACAGCCTTCAAGCAAGAAGACCAAGCAGAGTGTTAGCCTTGTTGTCCTTCCCCAGATCAGCAACCTGCACTTCCTCCTTCAGAATGACAGAAGTGGGTTCTCCGCAGTACTGGATTGAAGTACCCAGAGTTATGGAAAGACAAATCAAGTGAACTGTTTGAGTGCCAACTCAAAAGAACAGATTGTTTTCTGTTGGAGATATTTTCTTTAGAAATATCCCTTCCACAGAAAGTGATGAATTAGACTGTTCTTATATTCATAATATTCCTTTGGTCAATTGTCATGAAAACTATAGCAATTGCTTCGAGGATAAGACAGAGAGGTATCCTTTCACGTTCCTTAGTTTGTTTATTTAGATTGGCAGGTATTTCTCTGTCAACCTGTCTCAACAAAGGATTTTTCAGATTGCTAGGTTGGTATGGAACATTATTTCTCAGTATATCTGAGAGATTGGCATTGGATTTGAGGAAAAGAGCGTGCTCAACAATGTGATGACATCATCCAGTCCATCTATTGAAGACACAAATAATAGAACAATAGAGGAAAGGCAAATTTCTCTCTGCTTGTGCAGGGACATTCTTCTCCTGCCCTCAAACATTTCAACTCTTTGGGCCTCCAGAAGGCAAATAGCAAAGAGTGGGATGTCTCAGCCTCCATAAGCACCCTGATCCATCACTCATAATAAGTCCCATTCGACATGTCTATAGATTTTCCATTGTTCTCTTGCACTAGAAACTCTCTATTAAACCAGGTTGCGAATGGTCAGCTAAGAACATCTGATAAAACTCAATGCTGTTGACTAGGTAATTGACAAACTCTTGATTATTTATCCTCTCCTGTCTAACTATACTGTGTAAAGAATTATATTAGAACACACAGACAACTAAGTGATCACTGGGCTGTCCAAAAGCAAGACTACTGCAAACATACTTTCCTCCACCAAGTATAAAGTAAAGAAAATGGGAATGCTCTCATTATAATGACTTTTTGTTTAACACATTTGAGCACTTGAATGAAAATTTATCTAAACTCCTAGTGTTTAACAGAGTACTGTTCAGCCATGAGAAAGGATTAGATCCTATCATTTGTGACATGGATGGAACTGCTGACAGAAAAGTACTGCGTGATTTCAGTCACATGTAAAATGATCTCAAAGAAGTGGATTGTAGAATGCTGGTTATCATTGGATGGACAGTGGTGAATGAGGACTAAATTAAAATTAGATACTGGAAATAGGCTCAGGTGTACTATAGCACAGTAGGATAAACATAAGTAATGATAATGTTCTATGTATAAAAGCTATGATAAACAATTTGAGTGTTTTCAGCACAGATGATACATATTTGAGATCGATATGCTTGTCTTAAATATTGTACTATATATAATGTATTTAAATATCATATGGAATTCCATAAATATGTACAATTTTATATGTCAATTTAAGAAAAACACCTAGTGTACATATGAAGAAGTAGACATTTCAAAAATTCATGTCAAAATTTCCTGACATCTAGAAAACGTGATTTTTGTTCATACAAGGTTGCTTAACTGATTTAGTTTAAAATGCTAACTTAAGTATATTTCCTGGTGACTCAATTTTATTTCATAATATTTTCCAATGTAGATTTGAGTTCACTAGTTAGAAACTGAATCACTTTGGATGCAATTTTGATTAGAAATCTAAACTACTTTTACTACCTCCCACTGTATTATATTAATTAAGCTCTCTTTTGTACATAAACACATATATACCAGAAGTTTCATTTGGTGATTGTGACAAACTTTTGTTCAGACCATGTCATTTGGGGCAAGTAATCAATTCTAGTAAGTAAACAGCTAACATGAAACCCAAATAAGTGGCACTCATTCCCATTTTTCTTTTCTAATAATAGGAAAGAAAAAATGCAGAAGTCTGGGAATCCTGGAACTATAACTGGCCGTGCCCCAGTATTCATTTTGTCTGGTGAATTGGTAGATGGCACCCATTACTCATCCTTGCCAGGCACATGTTCAGAAAACATGTCCTAGGGCCAAATTGTTCAACCATTTTGTTCTAAGCGCTACTGTTTAGCAAAACAGGTGGTGTTGCCAAAGAACCACAGAGATTGGATAGCATTCCAGAATCAGGTCCAAATCTCTCCATAAAATGAGAATAATAGAACTTTAATCCATAAAAGCTCATTATTTCTAAGGACACCTTTGCCTTTTAAAGTGGGTATGAGGAGAGTTGTTAAAACTATCATGGAGAGCTGGGTCTGAGGTGGAACAAAACTCAGCTCTGTCCTCTAATTAGGGTTTAACTGGAGAGGCCTCTTTGTCTCCTGTGCAGCTAATTATGTTTTAGTGTCATATTTTACTACAGTAGCCCTCCCTTTAGGCTTCTGCAAAGAAGCAAGAACTTAAAAAGAATCTTGGTTTCTTTCAGGAAAATCTTTATAAACAGAAGGAGATACATTTATATCTATATATGGATATATATGTCCATATGGATATATATATTGATTGGGGTTTCAAAATATATGTAAATATATAAATATACATAAATATATATAAACATATTTAAAATTTTGAAACCCTAACCATTGAACAAAACATTTTAAAATCCCAGGTATTGCTAGGTGGCTCATGCCTGTAATTGTAGCTACTCAGGAGGCTGAGATCTGAGGAGAGAGGTTCAAAGCTAGCTCTCTCTGGCAGGGGGGACGTACATAAGACATTTATCTATAATTAAACAGCAAAAGGCCAGAAATGGAGCTGAGGTTTAAGTGGTAGAATACTTAAGCAAAGAAAAAGCTCAGGGACAGTGCCCAGGCCCTGAGTTCAAACCCCAGTAAGTGGTAGGTGTGAGCGCGCACGCTCACACACACACACACACAAAAAAATCCCAGGTATTGTCTCCTTACTATTAATACTACCAACATTATCCATGTCCCCATAGATCTACATTGATATATATTTCTTTTCTTGATGATAGAATTGGAACCTAAATTTTGGTTTACCACTGCAGGGCAGATTATCCATATTATTTTATAAGTCTTTTAAAGTATTTTAGTAAGTATTATGTTACTTCACTTTGACAGTATTTAAAGGTTGGAATTTTATACGTCTCTCGGCATTTTTATCCCACATTATATTTGGACTATAAAACTATTTCTTAATTTTTTCTCATTTTCTGTGTTACTAAAATTAATTTTAAAGATGGATCTCCAGTGAGAATCTATCCAGCCTTAATACAGTCTGAGTAAGTATGAATATTATTCATATATAAGACCTATGCCAGGAAGCGATAATAAAATAATTAGATTAAACTGATTGGAGCAAGTATCCTCGTGAATTATTTCTTGAGAATAAGTCTATATCTTATACACACACATACACACACACGTGTGTCTTTCAGACATGGCTGGTTCTGAAGAAATATACCTATCTTTGCATTAAAATACAAACTGACCATATTTAATCAAATTAGCACCTATAAAGGTAAATACAATCATGTACACATACTAGTATGTTTCTTTCAAGCCTCAATATGTGTGAAGCATTCTCTTTTAAATATATCAAAATTAGGCAACAAATATTTAGACTTCATAATAAAACTACCCAAACCATCAGGGAAGGTTGATTTTATTTCTTTCCTCATTTCAGATCTAAATAGGTGATCCTGTCAACGTAAAATCAACTAGGTACTCAACAAAAACAAACAGGTACCACTTCAGCCTGCAGAAAATGACATTTTCTTTGGAGGAGCTCATCTTGAATCCTTTCTCTTCCTTAATGTCCTCACAAGAGCCTTTCTGATGGTTGTAAGCACCAGGAGTGACATCCCATACCTGTGGCCTACCCAGATCGCAAGAGTCCAATTTGACTGTGCTAATAAATAAAATCTTGTCATACTATTACAGGATGTTTGGCAAGGACAAGAATTAAGGCACCTTTATAACTCCCAAAGGAATCCGGTGATATTTCTAACGTGATCTCACACATCATTCTGTCCTGCCTGACCTTCCTTGTATCACTCTCCTGAATTATAGCTTGTATGCTCTACCCTCTCCCCAAGATAAAAGATTGCTGACCAGATGAAAAAAAATCTGATTTAAAAAAAAATGTGTGTGTGTGTTTTGTTAAAAAAAATTCAGTTAAAATGTCCTCTTAGAAGTCACTCCATATGTTATTTTTGGACACTTACTACGTCTGTTAGATTAACTGTTGTGTCTTATTTCATGAAATGAACAAGGACGGGCTCCTAAAGATTAAAAGACTTCCTCAAGAACTTTCCCTTCATTCCTTAACACCTTCTGGGACCATAAGATTAAGGAAACATTGCAGAAGCTCCAAGTTTACCAACTGGTGGGCTACTTCTTCCATTACCCAGGCACTCTTGGGGACAATTGCCTCTTAGGCACTTCATGAGTTCATCTAGAAAGGAAAATGTGGGGGGGGGGGTTGTTTTTGTCACATTGTGACAGCTTTTCTCATACCATTTAGAGAAGTCTAACAACTTTTTGCCTGACAAGTCAAAGGAGATCACACATAAAATAGACACTCTCGAAGGGCCCTGTTAAGGCTGAAGATGTTCTTGGCATATGGGAGGAGCAAACATGTCTGGAAGACCGCCCCTGTTCTCCTGGAAATGCTCATTTAGGATGTCGGTGGTCTAGTATGCCTCAGGTGCATGAGGAAGGAAACTAGACTTTTCCAACCTCCTAGAATTTCTTTTTTCCTGTTAATAGGTTCATTATTTAGAAGATAACAGAGAAAGTTTACCCTTCCAAGGAGATATTTGCATTCTAACTTGTGACTCACAAAGGTTGAAAAGTCACTAATGGAGAATAGGAAAGGAACAAACTGAGTGAATATATGCCCTCAATCCACCACATCACAATTGTCCTTCATTGAATTTCCTTATTATTACCACCCGAGGCTTCCAAAGGAGCTACTTCCCCTTTCATAAAGCTGAAGCCAGTACCTGAACCAAATGTTCTCCAAGTTCTTTTGCAGAACTGAGACAAGCAAAAACTTGTACAAAGTTCTGAGTAGAAAAGTAGAGATAAACAGGTGACTTGCACCTGTAATGCTAGCTACTCAAGAGGCTGAGATTTGAGGATTTGGGCTCAAGGCCAACCCACACAGCAAAATTAATGAAACTTGTATTTCCAATTAACCAGCAAAAAGCTAGGAGCAGAGCTGTGGCTCAAATGGTAGAGTTCTAGTTGTGAATGAAAAAGCCAAGCTAGAGTTGAGAGGCCCTGAGTTCAAGCCTCAGTACTGGCACAGACAGACAGACAGACAGATGCAGAAAAAGCACACTCAAACAATTTTCACTCTCCACAGTAAACATGGCCCTCCCAGATACAGGAGAAGCTGGTAGGGCAGGAGATGCCTTGAAGTAAGATGAAGGTGACTAATAATCCATTCCTAAGGGACCATTCAGCGCTCCTAACAGTTTGATTGCAACCACTGATTCTTTCACAGAATCATCCTCTTGAGAAGGATTTGGGCATATTTCAGAAATGAAATGCCAGGCTTTGCCTGAACTGTATGATGGTATCAGCCATGCTAGAATGATAGGGGCTCTAGGCTCCATGTCATAGTTGATTTGAAGATGTGACTCCTATACTTAAGCTGTGTGAATCTAATCAGGATCCTCTTTCAGAAGCCCCAGTCACAAATAACTCAACATTGCACCAAACAAGGGTGTGGATGAAAACAGAGATCAAGCAAGGTGGAGCATTAAGAGCAAGCGCAGAGTAAATAACATGAGAGCAGAGGCGATTTCTGGGTGATAGAAGAAGCAGGAGTCCTCCAAAGCGAAGCTGCAAATAATAGAGATGCGTAAGTATATCTGTTTTCAGGGAAGGAGGACTTGGGGAGTGTCCTTCCATTCCTTAAAAGATTCACACAGTAGAGTAGCTCAAGTGGTAGAGCACCTGATCTGAATGAAAAGCTAAGAGACAGTGCTTAGGCCCTGAATTCAAGCCCAAGTGTAGGCACAAAAAAAGAAGAAAAGAGTAAGAAAGTTCCATACAAAAATGAACTTAGTCTCTTGGCTCCAGAAGATAGAGCTGGGGCAAACAGATACAAATAGAATATATATGGAAAATAATTTCAATGCAAAGCTGCCCAGTAATGGGAGAGGTGTCCTTCAAGATTACACACACAAGCAAGTTCTTAGGAGGAATACTGGCGCTTATATAACTAGAAGCCCTGGCTGGCTAAGGGGTGAGGGGACTTGTCCCTTAATGGAGCTGATATCTTCTTGCTCTTTCTACTTGCTCTCTCTTCTGTCATCAAGAAACCCTGGCAAGCAGAGCCATGTCTAGCCAGCAGACATAAAATTGGGAGATGGTAAGGAAATCTATTACTCAGGTGGGAGGCTGGCATATATGAGCTCTGAAGGACTTTATCACTCTTAAAATCTGTGTTCTGTGATTTTATGGAACTATGAGTGGGCCCTCTACCCCTGGAGCTTATCACCTTCAGGACATCACACACTCTGTTTGCTTATCTCTTTAAGGGACATAATAACTGTCTTGGTTTATTCATGTGCTTGCACTAGGTCTTGTAACTGAAATAAATCAGCCCCATTCAACTCTTGAAAAGAGTGATCCAGACAGGGAAAAAGGCATTTGGGAAGAGTGTTTCCTTAATGTCTGGGCTGGCACCTGTTACAGTGTGGGCAGTGTAACAGCTCATACTCAGCATGTAGCAGTGTGTTAAGCAGTATGAACTTGCCCTGCCTGAGGGCTGTCCACTTGTGTGCCAGGTACTGTCATAGCCATGTGATCTGTATTTTCTCACTGTATGTCTACAACAACCAACCTGAGAAGAGATTGCTTTTAGAGCCACATCTAACCCATAAATACACTCTTGTGTAGAGAAGTTAGCATGGCTGTAAAAAGTGAGAAGGATAAAAAGCTGGGTGACACCCTCACAGTACAAACTGTACTGTAAAACTGATGCTTCCTAGACAAAAAGCAGTGGTTAGGGAAAACAGTCTACACACCCACTCATGAATGCTTGCACGTGCACACACACACCTTTGATGCAAGTGTGTGGTTGCTCTCACAGATGATTCTCAATGAGTTCTTTTTTTTTCTGTTTTCCCAAGATGCTATGACTCTCCAAAAGAGCTACATTCCAAAGATGAAAATAGATCGATTTCTCATTTGAATTCCTGTCACTTCTGCTTCTCTTTTATTATAGTTTTGTCAGATAATCACACATATAAACTCAAAGTAAGTAAGTTTCAGTGACCAACAGTTGACAGGCCTTGCAGGTCCTCAGAGGATGGGCCACATCCCCCCACACTGGCCTCCAGGAACGTGTGTCCTATGCAGGCAAACAGGTTATCAGCCTCCCCTCCACATCAGAAAGATTTCTAGAAGACCAGTATGTACAAGACAGAGTTGTTCCCAGACTGTTAGGCTGCCTGCAAAGTACACAGAATCAGTTTTTGTTTTTTCCCTTGGCTTCCCTTTTGTTCTCTCTTCCTGAATTTAGGCGAAGAGGAAATCACAATGCAGAAGTAGCATCTTTGGCAAGCTGCCCCCCCCTTTTTTTTTAATTTTGCCCAACACAACTATTTTATTTGAAATAGGCCTTTTATTAAAATCTAAAGATTAGAGTATGGTCTATTTTAAAATTCTGCGTGTGGGAAGTTTTATTTAAAGAGAAAAATCTGCTTGTGAAAGGATTTCCCACACCTTTGATTAGTAGTATAGCTATGTGTTTTATAATAACATAGCTTGAGAAAATTGTGAATTTTGTCATTTGGACAGTAGGCAATTATTTTCTAGCCTCATGAAAGAGATTCATTATGAATGGACTAAACCTAGTATGGTATTCCTAAAAGTGTGCTTTTTCCATTCCATATGGTACAATACTGACTACAGATAACTTGTTTTTTTGGGTTTCATAAGTAAGGTAATGAGTACATTTATTTTCTAGTAGTGTTACCCTCTCCTTTGTTTTTCTCCTACTTGCCCGTCCCCCAACCCCCCCCCCCAGTTGTACAGATCATTTCCAACATGTTGTCTGGTGTATATCACCATTGAATTGGTTCTCCTTGTCCTTTGTCTCACCATTCTGTTATTCCCCTTCCCTTCCCCAATTCAAATAAACTTTTAGGCAATACCAGGATAACAAAAACAAATACAGTAACATAGGGGGAAGAACATACAAAAGAAACAAGTAAAAATATCACATAGTATATTAAAAACAACAGCCACAACAAAGAAAGACCACTTGTGTCCATCTCTTGGGGTTCATTTCACTTAGCCTCATCTTATATGGTCATGTGTACATAGCCGTTGAGCTATTCTGCTCATCTGCTAAGATTATCCTAGATGTATACTAATTATTGCAAATAAGGGAAACCATGGTCCTATATTTCTTTCTTTTCTTTTCTTTTCTTTTTTTTGTCAGTCATGGGTCTTGAACTCTGGGCTTGAGCGTTATCCCTCAGCTCTTCAGCTCAAGGTGAACACTCTACCACTTGAGCCACAGCGCCACTTCAGGTTTTCTAGTGGTTAATTGGAGATAAGTGTCTCAAGGACTTTCCTGCCTGGGCTGGCTTTGAACCATGAGCCTCAGATCTCAGCCACCTGAGTAGCTACAGACGTGAGCCACCAAGCACCCAGCTGGGACCTATATTTCTTTGGATCTTGCTTGCTTCATGTAATATGATTTGGAAAAAAATCATATTAAATCATATTAGGTGAATTTTTAGATGAAATAAAAAACAACCAAAAAGCTACTTTTCCTCTGAATAAACCACCAAAAGATTCTATATATCTATCTTTTTTTATTCTTTTTATTGTGAAAATACTGTCCAGAGGGGTTACAATTATATGGGCAAGATAATGAGTACATTTCTTATCAAGCATTGTAGCCTCCTCCTTTGTTTCCCCTTCCCATCCCTTCACAGCCTCCCCCCTTCTCCCCACCCAATCCTCCCCCGCCCCCACCAAAGTTGTAAAGTTCGTTTTCGACATGACAACTTGTACTTCTCATTGTTGCAACGGGTCCACCTGTATCCTTACTTAAACGACTTGTTTTTCCCCTTCCCCTCCACAAATTATATCGACATCAAATACAGTGAAAGATTGAGGGTTAATTTTATAACCTGCTACTTTGCCAAAGTATTGAATCAGCTTGAGTAATTTGGGAGTGGAGTCTATGGGATTCTTTAAATACAAGATCATGTCATCTGCAAAGAGGGAGAGTTTTACTTCTTCTTTCCCTATTTGGATCCCCTTTATGTTTGCATCTTGTCTTATTGCTGTAGCTAGGCATTCTAATACTAGATTGAAGACAAGTGGAGAGAGTGGATATCCTTGTCTTGTTCCCGAGTTAAGAGGAAATGGCTTTAGTTTTTCACCATTAAGTGTAATGCTGGCTGTAGGTTTGTCATATACAGTCTTTATTGTATTGAGGAATGTTCCATGGATTCCTAATTTTTCCAGAACCTTCATCATAAAGGTTGTTGGATCTTGTCAAATGCTTTTTCTGCATCTGTTGAGATAACCATGTGGTTCTTATCCTTGCTCCTGTTGATGTGATGAATGATATTAATTGATTTGCATATATTGAACCAGCTTTGCATCCCTGAAATGAATCTAGATCGTGGTGTATGATTTTTTTGAATGAATTGTTGAAGTCGATTGGCCAGAATTTTGTTGAGAAGTTTTGCATCAATGTTCATCAAAGAAATGGGTCTATAGTTCTCTTTCTTTGATGAGTCCCTGCCTGGTTTTGGGATGAGGGTTATGATGGCTTCATAGAATGAGTTTGGTAGTGAACTTTCTCTTTCAATTTCATTGAAGAGTTGAAGAGGTATTGGTGTGAGCTCTGCTTTGAAGACCTTGTAGAATTCCACTGTAAAACCATCTGGTCCTGGGCTTTTCTTAGATGGGAGGTCTTTTATTGTTGTTTCTATTTCAGTGCTTGATATGGGCCTGTTTAGATGGTTTAACTCATCTTGGTTTAGTTTTGGCATGTCAATATTTGCTAGGAAAAGGTCCATTTCTGCCAAGTTCTCAAACTTATTAGCACAAAATTTTGAGAAGCATTCCCTTATAATGTTCTGAATCTTGGTTGTTTCTGTGGTGATGTTTCCATTCTCATCTCTGAGTTTATGTATTTGGGTGTGTTCTCTTCTTTTTCTGATAAGATTTGCTAAGGGTCTGTCAATTTTGTTGATTTTTTCGAAGAACCAACTCTTTGTTGATTTCTATGGTTTTTTTTGGATTTTAATTCATTTAATTCTGATTTAATTTTAATTATTTCTTTCTGTTTACAAAGTTGGGGGTTTATCTTGCTGCTCTTTTTCAAGGAGGCTCAGATGTCTCATTAAGTTGTTGGTTTCAGATCTTTCCAATTTGTTCATGTAGGAACTCAGAGATATAAACTTGCCTCTGAGTACTGCCTTTGCTGTGTTCCAGAGGAGCTGGTAATTTGTTTGTTCATTTTTGTTAAATATCATGAACATTTGAATTTCCTTTCTAATCTCTTCCATGACCCACTCGTGATTCAGCAGTGTGTTGTTCAACCTCCATGTGTTACAGGATTTTCTTTGGTGGCTTTTAATGTTGAGTTCTAATTTTATTCCCTTGTGGTCTGAGAGAATGCAAGGTATAACTTCAATGTTTCTGAATTTGGACAAGTTTGCTTTGTGGCCTAAAATGTGGTCTATTTTGGAAAATGTTCCATGTGCTGCTGAGAAAAACGTGTATTCTGATGATGCTGGGTGAAATATTCGGTAGATGTCTGTTAAATCTAATTGATCTATGCAGTTGTTTAGATCTGTGGTTTCTCTGTTGAGTTTTTGCTGAGTTGATCTATCTAGTGGGGAAAGTGGTGTGTTAAAGTCCCCAACAATTAATGTCTTTGGATCTATATGGGATTTGAGGGAAAGTAGTGTTTCTTTGATAAATTTGGGTGCTCCATTGTTTGGCGAATAGATATAGAATTGTAATATCCTCCTGAAAGAGAGATCCCTTAATTAGTATGTAGAGACCTTCTTTATCTCTTCTCACAAATTTTAATTTGAAGTCTATTTTATCTGATATTAGGATTGCAACTCCCATCTGTTTATGGGGGCCATTTTCTTGGTAGATTTTGTTCCAGCCTTTCATATTGAAAATGTGTTTGTTTTTATGGGCAAGATGCGACTCCTGAAGGCAGCAGAGAGAAGGATCTTGCTTTTTAATCCACCTAGACAGTCTATGTCGCTTAATTGAAGAGTTAAGTCTGTTAATGTTGAGAGATAGGACTGACAGGTATTTGGGAGTTCCTGCCATTTTATCCACCTTTCTGGGGGCTGCAGCAACTGCGTTCTTCCTATGGTTCTTGGACTTTCACTTGGACTGCGGTTTCTTGGCCTTTATTATGGTCTTGTTGGTTTTCTATGTGTAGGACATCTTTAAGAATCTTTTGTAGGGCTGGTTTGGTGGAGATATATTGTTTCAATTTTTCTTTGCTATGGAAGGTTTTTATTTGGCCTTCAGTTATGAAGGAGAGTTTAGCTGGGTACAGTATTCTTGGTTGATAGTTGTTTATCTTTAGGGCATGGCAAACATCATTCCAGGCTCTTCTTGCTCTGATTGTCTCTGCTGAGAAATCTGAGGTGATTCTAATTGGTTTCCCTTCATAGGTGATTGATCATTTCTCCTTGACAGCTTTAAGGATCTTTTCCTTGGTTTGAATAGATCCTGTGTGGATTATAATGTGACAGTGGGATGTCCTATTCTGGTCTGGTCTATTTGGAGTTCTAAAAGCTTCTTGTATCTGAATACGACTACCTTTTTGCATGTTTGGGAAGTTCTTGCTAGGGTCCTGTTAAACAAATTTCCTAGACCATTAACTTCTGTTTCTAGGTGCTCCTCTCCACCCATTATCCTTAGATTAGGCCTTCTGATGATGTCTTCCAAGTGTTGAATAGATCTATCATATTTCTTGGATTTGTCTTGGATGGTTGTATGTTCTTTCTCTATAATATCTAGGCTGTCTTCAATCCCCGAAATTCGATCTTTTGCATGGTCTAACCTACTATCAAGGCTTTCTACTTTGTTTTTAATTTTTTTCCTTCTAGTTGGTCAGCTTTGATGGCTTCAAATTCTTTGTTGAAGCTTTGTTTTAGATCTTGTATGAACTTCTTTACTTTCTTAATATGGTGTTCAGTGTTTATTCTCAAATCACTTAGTTGATTGGTTATGGTTTCCTTGGACTCCCATTCCTTCTGTTGGGTTCCATTCAGCATTCCCTTTGTGGTCTCCCTGACTTCTTTCAGCTCTCTGTTTATGGATTCCATGAATGCCTTTAGTGATCTTTCTGTATTCTCATCCCACTCTCTCAATTCCTGTATTACTCTTTGATTAGCTTCTTCACCTTCACGCAGTTCCTGTAGTTCTCTTTGAGTATTCTCAGCCTGCTCATGCCATTCTTTATTTCTCTTTGAGTGTGCTCAAGCTGCTCATGCATTTCCTGTATCAATCTTTGATACAGGACTGATGTTGACCATAGGTCAGATTTGGGTATTTGGTTTGCTTACTGAGAGTAAGAGCTATTTTTTTGTTAAACACTAGTGTTCAGTGTCCTACAAGCTACTTCACAGAAATCTTAAAGAAATTGATTTCAACTGTGTCAGAAATAAATATGAACAATCTACATAAGGAAACAATACCAATTCCATTAAAAATTATCTTGGTTGTCTATTTGGCAACTCTTAACTCTGTGAATATATGTAAAAATCTTGATTGCATGCAAAAACCCATCATAAGCTGTTCTCCTGTCAATCCTTAACATCAACCCATTCTTCCAAAGATTTCCGGGATTGTGCTAGGTACTTGGCCAGTAAAGCTTAACAAATAAATGCAGTCCCCACCCTAGAAGGGTATAAGATTCCACAGAGAAGACAACCATTGGATGTGTGTTTGTTATAGGAAGTACAGGCTTTAGGTGAGGAATATAATTGTATGCTTACGAAACCAATGTGGGGATCAGAAGCCCTCTGGGTAGTGACTCAAACTGAACAAAGGAATGGGCATAGGTAGGCAGACAGAGGCATGAAGGGGTGGGAGAGTACCAAGGAGAAGGAACAATGTGTGAAAGCTTTAAAGAGTGTGGAGAGCTGCGGGAGCTGCGACCAAAGACGGCTGCAAAAGCAACATTGTAGCTAAAATGGCGGGGCCGCGTGGTGCAGCTGCGCCCTAAGATGGCGCTGTCTCCCGCCTTCCGTCTTCCCGGTGACGAGTGCTCTCTGTAAAAAACAACTCCTTACATGGCTATGACTTGGCTCCTAGTTTGCTTCCGTGTTTGCAGCCCTATCGGTATATGCCACATGGCGCTTCAGGATTGGCCATCCAGGAGGCTTATAACCGGAGCGCGGGGGGTGGATGGGAAGGAGAAGCAAGGAGAAAGCAGGAGAAACAAAGAGAAGCAGGAAGAAGTGGGCAGGAGAGAAGTAGGAGAAAAGAAGCTGTAAACAAGGTCCTGAATAAACCGCCTGAAAGAAGAACCTGTTGTCGCGTCCTCCTTGCGGGTCGAGGCGTTCTCAACAAAAGAGTTAAGCCATGTGGCAGATTCCTTTTTTTTTGAGTGGGTGGGGAATCACAAAATAGGCCTTCAATAGAGAACAAGTTAACCAAGCTAGGTTAATTGCTGCTCTACAACATGGAGTCTCTTCTTAAACCATGCAATATTTTTATGTAAATTCCAAAAAGGAATACTTGTATTAATTATTCATGCCATCAAGCTTCCTTAAGTTTTATCTTCACAAAAATAAACATAATTAGAAGGCTTCAAATTTTTATTCCAAGTTTCTATACATAAGATATTTCAAGGTGAATCTGTGTTACATTAATGATGACAAGGATGAGTCCGCACTAAGTTGTCTTAGTATTTTAGGCAAGCGCATCACCTTCCTACTTGATACATTGGCAGTATATTCTTTCATGTGTTTATTTTAGAAAGTAACCTTAGAATGTGAGATTAAGTCTGTCACTCTAATTTTTAACACTGCGGGTTCAAAATGCCATTAGATCACTCACATCACAGTGGGATCTACATTCTTTAGAAATGACAGGAAGAAGAAAGGAAAGGATATATAAGAATAGTCATTTTGTCTGATTTTTTTTCCAGGAAATTCCTTTCTTTTCTTCATAGATATATATTTTTATGAAAACTACTAACAGGGGTGTTTTTGCCTAAGATCCATGCAGGCGAAGTTGTATCCACTAGGGAGCTTTGGAGAGAAGTCATTTTCAAACAAAAGAGCAAAAATGCATAGATCAGCCAACTAATTTATGCTACATCAATTTTACATACCCAGAAAGCATAAAACTTTAATGTGATCTCACCAAAGTCAAAGAAGCCAAACAGAAGTTACCAAAACAGGTCTAGGCCTTTCATCTAAACAAGTTTGTGTTCAGGGTAGCCATGCTTCCCAGTGCATGCAATATTAGACAGCAAAGAATTATAATAGATGCTTAAAGTGAAGTGTCTGGGAACCCAGGTGATTAATGTGAAGCATTATTTCACTGCAGGGTAAAAGTACTAGAGGGAAAAAAAAAAGACTATAAGCTCATTTACCAACTGTAAAGGTCACCAAAGAAGTGATGGTAGGTGATATGAATTTGTCAGGGCTGCGAGGGGCCTGACATTCAGAAAGGTGTGGCGGAGGCTGCTGGCAGAAGTGGGGTGCCTCAAGGATTGCCAGCCCCAATGAAGGGTTCATGCTAATGGAAAAGTGTAACAGAAAACCCAAGTCTTCCCAGATCCCTCAGTTGTAACGCAGGGTTTCTTCTTTTATCAGGGACAGGAAGTTGATCAATCAGCACTTGGAGTCTCAAAGAATTTTGTATGCTTTTCCCCCCTATGGTGTATCCCCTGTTGTCACTGTATTTGATTCTGGTACCCTGGTATTGTATATGGGTTTATCTGAAATAGGGAAGGGAGGGGAACAAGAGAATGGTGAGGTGAAAGACAAGTGGGGGGGAGTCAATGCAACAGAGATATCACAAAACAATATGTTGGAAATGATCTGTACAACTTGGGGTGGAGGGAGGGAAAGTAGGAGAATAATGAGGAAGGGGTAATGAGTCTGGTAAGAAATGTACTTATTACCTTACTTATGTAACTGTAACCCCTCTGTACATCACCTTGACAATAAAAAGAATGTAGCTGCTTCATTGTAGTCAGGTGTGTCGGGTTTGTCTGTTCTCATTGGCTTATGGCAGCCCTCCACCCAGGCCTCAGGGGCATGAAATGATTAATTATGCCAAGTAATAATAGTTACTCTTGATCAGAAAACAAGACTGCAAGCAGAGCCACAACTATTGTTGGGCTGTAGAAGAAACTCGTTTGGTTTACTTCAAGGAAAACTCTGGGCAGGACCTGAAGAAGAACCTGTTCTCAAGGGTCATATGAAGAAGGAAAACCATTTCTAATAGAACTGCTCCTTCAGGCACTCCATAGCATAATCACCCTGGAAATATTAACTACACATTTAAAAGTAGATGTTTACATACATAGAGACCATTAAACAGATTCTCAACCTTTTATGTCAGTGGGCTAGATCATTATCTTTTCCCGTATCACCATCTTCTTCTTCCTCCCCCACTAAAAAAGATGATATCTCAAAGTTGCAATTAATATAAGCAGAGATCAAAGTCTCAACCCCAATTCCCAGGCCTTGCCCTTCACCCAAATTTTCACAACATATTTAGTTAAAGGTGACAGGACTGTTGGGGAACTAAGAGTTTCCCCTTGAAAAGGAGAACGAGTATAGGAAAGAAGCATGATCAATAATACAATCTCATAAGACTTAGATACTATTGCGATAGGGAGAAAAAGATTAATATACTCATCCCTTAGTGCCCATGAAGAATTGGCTTCAGGATCTCTCCCCTCTCCCCAGAGGGCAAAATCTAGAGATGCTCACAGAAAGTGAGCACACACATAGAACCTCCACACACTCTTCTGAGTGCCATAAGTCATTTTAGATGACTTTGCAGTACTAAATACACCTAAATGCTGAGTAAATAGCTGTTCTTCCCTATTGTTTATAGAATCATGAAATCCCTCCATGTTCATTACATAGGCAGTTTCTGTCCTCAGTAATTTTTTGGTAATAAATCTACAGGTACAGAATGTTTAGATGTGGAAGGTCACAGTACAGAACAATTTTTGGCTTTTCCCCCTGTGGCCCCCCATAATTCTTCTCTGTGGAAATCGATGAATTGAGTGAAAGATGGGGTATCTGGGGGGAAAAAGAACTGTGGCCAGATTTACATTGAAGAGAATAGAGAGAAAGTAGCAAAAGAAGAGGGAGAAAAGAGGAAAGAGGTGAAAATATCAAGACATCACCCTGGGGAAGAATGTTTGTGCAACACCGTAGATATTTGTTAGGAGATGGGTGAAGAGGAATCTGAAAGCATTTCTCTGTGTATGAAGCCATGTGGTACTTCCAGAAAACTTTAGTAAATATTCATGTTATTTCTCAACGCTTCTGGAGTCAACATTGTAGGCTATGTCTAAATGGCTCTGCTGCCATTGCATAACATCTGAGACAGGCTCAAGAAGAGCAATCAAAACAGCAGGCTGACTTTAGGAGACAACTCTTTGGAAATTTCTGCAGCCTCTTCCAGAACAGCACATGTTATTTCGTTTTCATTTTTGTTCTAACTGTCATTTTTAAACCTTTGGTTTCCTCTAAATAGAAGACTTGTTGCTGCTATTTTTTGCACTTTCAAAACTGCAGTTTCAGCTTCCAGATCACATTCCCACCCATAATTGTAACAAACCAAATGGGTCTGGTGGAAAAGACTGCTGTGTTTAACTTTTGGCATCTGAGATATTCCCCCACAGCGTGTGCCTCTGTCTCACACTGAGTGAAAAGATGAACAGTTTCGCACCCGGGAGATCAAATTAACTAATGAGGTAAATCTGACATTTGTGGGTGAAACACCACACAGTGTTTGAAGATTCATCTGAAAGGGACTTTACAAAAAGCCATTCAAAACAAAAAAAAATCACTCTCAAGTGATTTATGAGCAACTCTGGAGAACGCTTTCTTGACTTAGGGAAGGGAAGGTGGTAAAAATGAATACACCTGAAGAGACAAGATGCAATCTGGCAGCCACTCGCTGGCCCACTGGCCTAGAAAGTTTGGGGCAGGGCTAGGGGCAGGGCACACCACCGTGTCATGCAGATCCACAGGCTAATGATAGCTCTTTTGTATTAGTGCGTGCCCTTGTAGTGCTGTCAATGGGGACGGAAGGGGGTACTGACAGTTGGAGGCAGATAGCCTAAAAGAAAAAAGGCACATGAAAGGGGGGAGGGGTCATAGGTGGTTTTAATGGCTCAATGTGGAAGAGACAGACATTGCCTGCACTGGCATTTCAGGAAGAAAACTAAGTCATCTCACTGCAGGAAAAGCTGAGAACTGTAGTCTGGCTGCATGTCCAAAAGAAGGGAAGGCTATGAACAAACTGATGGCCTCCACTATGGCCAAAGCTCTAATCTGATTCTCTGATTTCAAGAGAACTATTGACTCAGATGAGTAATGGGAAGAAATGAGGAACCAGAACCTCTCCTGTTCCTCTAGAGGATCACACAAGATTCTCAGGGAAGTCAAATGCAATCTGTGTCCAAATCCAAGTTTCTTTCCCTTCGCCTGCAGAATGTGCTGTTGGGAACACGGGAGAAGGGAGCAGGCCTATCTGGGCACCCAGTTCTGAGCAATCAGACACACCCCTATAAGTCCTTCCTAAGGGCAATCCCACTGACAACAGTCCAAGGGAGACCAAGCAGAGTGACCACAATTCATATCCAGCTCTTTCTGGATTTTGTGTTCACTGTTCCAACTTTTGACTTCCTCTTTTTGTATTTGTGTATTTATTTTGTACTGTATGTATTTATATATATACATATATGTGTGATATGCATGTGCATGTATATACATATGAATGTATGTATTACATAGGTATGTATATCTATACACATTCACAAAGTCAGCCTTCATCTCTGATCTGCTGTTTCCACAGTTATAGGTTGAATTAACCTCAGATAAGAAATATTTCCAAATAAGAAAGCTGCACCTGCCCAGAAAATGTATAGAGTTTTTCTGGCAATTAGTCCCTAAATAATGCAGTATTGCAATGATCTACATGACATTTACATTGATTGGATATTATAAATAAATAACTTTTAATACATTGAGCCTGCCTGCCAACGTTTTTCACTCCATTACTTTCCTCTGTAAGATTGGAAGTTATGTTCTATTCCTTTAATGGTTAGCATAAGTCACCAAAGTTAATTTTAAATTGTTCTTCCAAATAATGGAAGCAACATAAATACTTTAACACCTTTTAGAACCTCCAATACTATAAGCTTAAATTTCCAATATTTTACTTCCATCTTTTTTGTGAAAATACTGTACAGAGCAGTTACAAAATCATCTTTTTAAATTTTACACAGTGGACATAATTATCACCATTTTTACATATTTTTTCCTCCTAGATCTAATCTGTATTTATTGGTTATCATTGCATTTGTCCTTTATCTCAATCACTTCAAAAATAAATTTAGATATACCTGCGGATTTCCCCTTATCTATTGGAGATAAATGTGTGTGTGTATGTGTGTGTGTGTGTGTGTGTGTGTGCACACTCACGCATGTGCGTGCACGCATGCTGGTACTGGGGCTTGAACTCAGAGCTTTGCAATTTTGCTTGGGTTTTTACTCAATGCTGGCACTCTACCACATGAACCACAGCTCTACTTCTAACTTTTTACTGGTTAATCAGAGATAAGAGTCTCACAAATTTATCTGTCTTGGCTTGTTTTGAACTAAGATCCTGAGTAGCTAGGATTATAGACATGAACCCCTACACAGACACCTGGTGAGGGAAAGCTATTTTTAAAGGTTTAGCTTGCACTGGGTGAATTAATGGACATGTTGAATTATAACTCCCTTGTACAACCATTTGAAATTTTTAAAAAATAATAAAAGTTTTATTTGCTTGACAAATTTTGCATATGTCACTCTCATTGTTGGAAGACTTTATGTTTGCGAATCCTCCTCCAATACAGTGTTATTATCCTTAGAGCTGTATTATTGCTATTGAGATGCCAGACATTATCTAACTGCTGTATTTAGAGGTAATCTTGTATTTCTTTCTGACTGCTTTTCACTTTCTTGATCTATGGGATTCAGCAATTTTGTCATGTTATTCAAGTGTGGTTTTGTTTTTGCTTATTCTCCCTAAAAGTTGCTGATTTTCTAGGGTATGAGGTGGTGTTATCTCCATAATTTTGAAAAAAATTCTGGCTGCTCTCTCCTCAAGATTTGCTTTTCTACATAATTGTTTAGAACTCCTATTAGATATATTTAAGACTTTGTCTATCTTCTATGTCTCTCAACTGTGCTTTAAAATTTGCTATTTGACACTCTATGTGGTTCTCTGGATAATTCCTTCCAATCTATCTTCCAAGATGCTAATTTCTTTCCAGCTGTGTCTAATCTTCCATTGAACACACCCACTGAGTTTTTATATTAATTATTATATGGTTCATTTATAGAATTTTATTGCTTCTATTTCAAGTCTGCTTGGCTGCTTCTAATCATTTCTTGTTTCTTTCTTTTATTTTTAAGCCTCTCTTGTTTTTATTTACACATATTAAATGCTATTTTATAGTTTGTGTCTGATAATTCTGGAATCTAAAAATCTTTTCCAGCTTCTGTCTGTGTGGTCTTCCATCTGGTGCTTTGTGGGTTTTGTTGTGGTTGTTGTTTGTTTGTTTTTTGTGTTTCGTGTTTTTGTTCTCTTGATTGCAAATTCATTTTCCTTGGAACATCATTTCTGAGAGTTCCTCGGTTCTTGTTGGGAATTGCATGCCCTCAGAGACAACCTGCATGTTCTCTGCTTGCTGCCTCCACAAGGTTTCTTGGACTAGCTGTATTAGACACTGCAGAGCCCCAAGTGGGCTGCCGTTAGTGCCAGGACAGATACGGGCAGATTTTATTTCTCATTCACCTAGACAATGGGCTTCCTGCTCTCTCTCTCTCTCCTGCACCCTGCTCAGCCACCATAAAAACATAACATCACCTGTGCCACCATATACACAGAGGAAAAAATGCTTCAGTTCTGATTTTTTAAATGCTTCATTTACCTTTTGGGGGTGGAAGGGAAGGGGAGGGTTATACTGGGAGCTCAAACTCAGGTCTTTGTTTAGCTATTACTTGTGTCATGCCTCCAGCCTGGCATTTTGCTGGTTAATTGAAGATGAAAGACCTATAAAGTGTTCTATCTGGATCTTCTACTAGCTAGAAAAATTTTCAGTCTATCTAGTCCACAATGCTGGCAGTAACTAATTTTGTTAGTACTTTTTTCCTTACAAGTAATATATATTTTTAATTGTACAAAATTTTGTACTTTCTATGATAAAAATAAATAAAAGATTCTGCATTATTTCTTATTTTCTTCACATACAAAGACTCTAGCTCTAATATTACAAAAAATAAAAGAACACATACTTGAATATTTATGTAATATTCAAATATATACATAATATTGTGTATTATATACACAATATATACATTATATATTATATATTGTTTGGCTTTTTCCAATTTTTTTATTTCTGTGCAATTTCTCATAAGATTGTAGGTACAGTTTATTAGTTTTTACAAAAGGCATCCTAATATATTCCATTAAATAACCATTATTTTCCCAAATGAATAGAAATATCACCACTTTCACAAGCTGTATTGCTGAATATTCTTTAAATTTCATATATTGGACATAATTATCACTATTTTTACACATTTTTTCGCTTAGATTTAATCTATTCACTTACATCATTACATTCTTGCTTTATCTTAAACACTTCTCAAGTAATTTTACATATGACCCCAGATTTTCCCTTAATAAGTATCTATTGGAGATAAATGTGTGTGCATACGTGTGTGTGTGTGTGTGTGTGTGTGTGTGTGTGTGTGTGTGTGTATGCTGGTACTGGGACTTGAACATTTAAAAAAATATTTGGGACTGGGATGTAGCTCAGTGGCAAAGTGCTTCCTACCAAGTGCACCATCTTGGGTTCGATCCCCAATACAAAAAAAAGACAAAAATATTTTCTTGTTATTATAAAGGTGATATACAAAGGTGTTACAGTTACATTCAAGAGTACATTTCTTTTTTGACAATGCCACCCCCTTCCATGCTGTCTCCCAGTTTTCCCCTCCCATCCCCGCCCACAAGTTGTAGAGTTCATTTTCAAAATAGGGTGTACAGTGAGTACCACTGCTGCATTTGTTCACCCTTTGTCTCTCCATTTCTGTACCTCTCCTTACATTCCCAAAGACATATAAATGAACAAACAAACCAAAAAGAAAAGAAAAGAAAAACAGCAAAAAGATAGGCATTGAACGTGTGTGTGTGTGTGTGTGTGTGTGTGTGTGTGTGTGTGTTTCTAGGCTCTCTAATCTTAATTGATCTGTGTTCTGTTCTTTTTTTTGTCAGTTGTGGGGCTTGAAGTCTGGACCTGGGCGCTGTCCCTGTACTCTTCAGCTCAAGGTGAGTGCTCTACCTCTTGAGCCACAGTGTTACTTCCGGTTTTCTAGTGGTTTATTGGAGATCAGAGTCTCACAGACTTTTTCTGACTGAGTTGACTTTGAACCATGATCCTCAGATCTCAGCCTTCTGACTAGCTAGGATTACAGGTGTGAGCTACTGGTACCCGGCTAGAGTTGTGTTCTGTTCTTGTACTGGTGTTCTTGTACTGTTTGTTCCATGTCATCAAACTTAATAATCACTTTTAATACTGGACACAATAAGAGATCTGTTGTTTAAAAACAAATGTTCCATAATTTCTTCAGTTATCTTCTTGAATTATTTTTGGCAGTTCTGGGATATGAACTTGGGTGCTCCGCTCCTTGATCCATGTCCTAGGTATTTTGAATGCTATCCATTTTCTTTCTCCCTCTTTATTTTTTTCGTGTTTGTGTGTGAGCACTGGGCTTTCAACACAAACCCCAGGTCAGCTCTTTCTCTCAGAGCTGGCACTGTACCACCTGAGCTATGCCAGCAAGTCTGGCTTTCTGCTGGTTATCTTTTATCTTTTTGCTGGCGGTAAGAGTCTCACATATTTCTCTGCCTGGCTTGGCTTCAAACCACAATCCTCACATCTTAGTCTCCTGCACAACTAACCAACAGTCATCAGTGTCAGGTTGAGTCTTTTTTCTATGACACAGAATTATCCTGTCAAAAATTCCTAATACATTTGTTAAACTTTTTACTGGGATATAGTATTTTTCCTCCCCCATACTCATTCAGATATTACTTTACAAATAATTTGTGGCTTATGTTTCCATCAGAGGCCAGGCAGGAAGCAATGGGATCCTTCAAGAGTTTCCTTGATAAGAAGTTAAGAAAGAGACCTGCTTGCAGGGGTGTGGGTAGTGGTGACAACCAACAAGGAAGCGCTGGGTTGGAGGGGGCACAAAGTGTCCTGAGCCCTAAGAAGCAAAGGGTAGGATTCTGATCCTGGAGATGACAGAGAACCTCTGCAGGCCACAGAAGGAGGGGGCAGACATAGAGGAACAGATTCCTCTGTCCTCTCCCACACCTTCTCTCTGATTTGGGCGTAGGGGGGGGGCGGGCTGGATCTCATTGGACATATCCTACCAGAATCCAGAGAACAGAGATCAGGAAAAACCCCTCCTGGAGGCTAGCCTCCAGCAGCACAGAAGAGGCCAGAGATTTGGAAGGGCAAATGGAAAATAACTAGCAGAGCTTTATTTATGGGCTGGTAGCTGTTTTAATGTGTGCAACACTGAGGTGTTGTGACAATTTGAGAAATAGTCACAGGAAAATTCTTAGAAAAGTCATTCTAGAGAACGAATGGATTCATTTTCCTGAAGGCAAATGCTAGTGAAAGCTAAATGCAATGGTAATACACAACAGTAATAGTTTGTTCTCATCTTTTTGGGGGGTAGGAGGGAAGGGCACCATGTTCTAGGCTGCAAAGCTTCCTCGTCAGATTAGAAAGCTAAAATTTTCCTGGTGACAGAAAACGGCAGCAGGCAAATTGCCTGTCTCCTCCACAGACAGAGAGCCTGTATCCCATCCATTACAGGATGATCTCTCATTAGCTCCAACTTTGAAATACAATTTTCTACTCCTTCATTGTAAAATCCCCAAAGATGCCTCGGAAGTTTTTATTTTTTATATTTTGCCTCCCATGTAATGAAGAACAGTAAATCTTTCCACAAAGAGAATCCACAGAAACTAATAAAGAGTAGTTTAAATTCAAGAGCACCTGGAAAGAGTGCAGAAATCAGCAGATCAGAGCAAATTGGGTTGTTTCCAAGGAAGGTTGTTTGGGATCAACGCTTTCTTCCTTTACACTCATTCCTCTGCCGGTCAAACCCTAGGAATCTGCAGGCTCAGCGTGGCTAGTGAGAAACCCAGTTGTATCAGCCTCCATAAGTCCTTGGCTGGCTGGCCTTCTGTCCTCCAGATCTTATCTGGGACCAAGGTAGACTCAGGGCTTTCAAGAACCAATGATCCCACATTTCCCAGGATATCAGAGATTCTGTGCAAATGCTGAACAATTGACAGGACAGACTTTCAGTCCTCTCAGAGTCGCCAGTCACCTCTCCTGCCACTTTCCAGAAGAGTGGGGCTGCCCTCAAACCACTGTTTCTTGTGAAAACAATGACCTTCCATCCTCATACTGTGCTTTGCTAATGTGGATAATGCCCTTGGACTGGTCTGTCCAGTCTGATCACAGTCTGATCAATCACTCAGCCACAAAATCTCAGCAAATAAACTCTAGTAAATGATCAGATTATCGAATTTTTTCAAGTCATTTGAAGTATGTGAGCCCACCTAGGATAAAGTAAGTAAATAACTTTGTCTCTTCCTTGCCATATTCTTTATAACTCAGCGTCTTGGATAGAAGGGGGTGGTATGAACCCTAATACCATCTCTCTCTGGCTAATTTGATTATAAGATTGTTAGGTGATGAACCATGTTCTAAATGTGTTTTTAAAATAATTTCGGTAAGAGACTATTTGTTTACTTTCTGCAGATGGATTTTCTTGGGTCTGGTTTTACCCTTCCAAATTCTCCCTGTTGGCTTCCTATGGCCTTCTGCTTTCTGGGTCACTTAGTTCCCATTTCTGTCTACAGTTTATATCTATAACAAGGTCATCTCGAAGCTGTCCTTACAGCACACCTTCCATCTCTTCGTTTGCTCAAGGGTTTATCAAAGTCTGCATCCATCAATCCCTTGATTGAACCCCAAATTTTCCCTTCTCTGGTATGTTGAAATGAAAACTTGGAAACTCAACTATCATTCTCTACAATATCAACATAATCCTCCTCTAATTTTTTTCCTTCCAATTAGTCCTATAACATCCAGGATCTAATCCATCAAAGCCTCGCTTGCAATTCCTTCATCATTCCACTTTCAGACATTTCAGGTGAGATTCATCGTCTCTTACTTAGATGGCTACAATAGTCCTACTTACTCCTCTCTTCTAATCTCTCTTGGTTCAGCTCATCAAGGATGCTGTCAGGTTACTTATACGAAAGAACCCGTTTTAATCACATTCCTTCTTTTCTCAGTAACCTGATATGGCTCCCTGTTTGCTGTCTAGAGAATTAGTAACTCAACACCTGAGCTTCAAGGATGGTGTTTCAGTCTCCAAGTCTAGCACTCTCATTATTCTCTTCCAAGAAAAACTAGATACCATGTCTCTAATTCTGACTGAAGATTCTCAAGAACTAAATATTCCCAAACCAAGATATATAGATAAGTATGATTTTTCAGGTGGAACATACAGAAAGATGCAAACAGCAAACAGCACCGTTTATACCCTTCTGCTGGGAGGACTACTGAGAGTTAACATCTCTACACATCAAAAGACAAGTTCACTTACCAGAGTGCTAGAAGAAGTAGAGTAGTCTTCATGGATATTTGCATCCCATCAGACTTTTGACAGAATTCCAGCCATGCCAACTTACTGCTTGTGTGACCTTGAGCAAGTGACCTTTCCTCATGAGTAAAGTGATAGCATAGCTCCATTGAGTCCACAACACTTGAGACACAGACAACATGTGCTGCATACACCACTGCAGTAACCTGGGCTGTCTGCAAGGTGCTCAAGCCTTTGGTTTCTGTGTCAGGTTCTGTTGGAAGGTAAATTATCAGAGAAGCCACATTTTGAGAGGTCAAATCTTGGAATCTTTATTAGGACACTAACGGTCTTTAGGACGCACATTGTAACAAAAGCCTGCAGCCTGCAAATACTCTTAACACAGCTATGAAATGGGCCAAGGAGGAGAAAAAAAAGGAAAAAAAAACCAGTACCAACAAACCAATTCAGCTCCGATGGAGAGCTGGATTGGGATGAAAGGATGACCAGAGACCAGCCAGGAGACAGGACACAGGACAGGATCACAGAGACACATGGTATGGCATGATGGCACCTATGCTTGTCCAGACCTATATAGGGTCTGGGCAGGAGCAGGGTCACAGGAAACTCCTAGTCCCAGGCACTGGACTGACAGGTTCAGTAACCTATCAGCCAATTGCTAGTCCCTGGCTCCAGGGATCCAGGCACGCCCATCACCTGGGAGTCAGGAGTTTTTCTTTCCCCTGGCATGAAAACAAGATGCCAGACCCTACGATCTACCATATGACCAATATGGTGCTGGTCAGACCTGAGCTCCCTACTTCAGGTCAACCACCCAGGGAACAAACAAAGAAAAAAGTTTAGGCCTTCTACTTCTTCCTTCCATAGGAAGGAGTTCTGGGCATTTTTATGAAGATGTTGAAACTCAGAAAGTACCCTTTGGTTTATGAGAGTGTGGTGGTATACGTTTTTAATCCCAACTACGTGAGATACATAAGTAAAAAGATCAGGGTCTAGATGGGGGAAGAGTTTCAGAAATATATGTCTGTGTATGAAGATACTCCACAGTAACCCCACTAAAAGATAGTGGGGAGGGGGATAGGAAAAAGAGGGCAATAAAGTAGGCTAATCTGATCAATATGCAACATAAGCATTGTGAAATACCATGGTGAAAATCATTTTTACGATTAACATACACTAATATAAAAAATGGCTCATTGTGGTGGTTTACACCTGTGATCCTAGCTACTTGGAAGGAGATTGAGGATTGTGATTTCAGAAGAGTTTGGGCAAAATATTCTCATGTTACCATCTCAACCAACAAAAAGCTAGGCATGATGATACATGCCCCTGATATCCTAGCTATGTGGGAAATATAAGAAGGAGGATTGCAGTCCATGCTGGCCCAAGATAAATGTTAAATCCTAATTTTAAAATAAGTAAAGCAGCTGGACATTGGTGACTCACTCCTGTAAGTCTTGATACTCAGGAGGCTGAGATCTGAGGATTGGGGTGTGAAGCCAGCCTGGGCAGGAAAGTTCACAAGAGTCATCTCCAATAAACTACCCCCCTCCTGAAAAAACTGGAAGTGGATCTGTGGTTCAAGTGGTAGAGCACTAGCTAGTGCTTCACTAGCCTGGAGCAAAAGAAGCTCAGGGAAAGCACCTAGACTGTGAGTTCAAATGTGCATGCACACACACACACACACACACACACACACACACACCTAAAGCAAAAAAAGAACTGGGGGAACGTTTCAAGTGGTACAGTACTTGCCTAAAAAAGCAGAAAGTCATGACAGAGAGAGGAGGGGGTGAAGGGAGGGAGGGAGAAGGGCTGGAGAATTGGCTCCATGGTAGACTTTCCTAGCAAGCCCAAGAAACATGTACAGAATGTTAGAAACATGTATTTTTAACATCCCAATCTGCAGAGAAAGGTTACAGAATAAACTGTGTCCAGAAGCAGGACTATCTAAGACTAGGATGTCCTAGTCTGAGGGCAAATGCTTGCTGGTGAACTACCAGCTTACCAGACAGACAAGCTTCTTGAAGCTCCCGAATTGTCCTACTGGTTGTCCCCAGAGCAACCGCATCCCATTAACTTCACAAAAGTGCCTGACTCTTAAGCCCTGTGCTGGGGCAGGCTCTCCAACCCACTGACAGTTTGTAAGTATTTTAAGCAGATATGGTGGAATTAACAGAAAACCTATTTATAGGATTTTTTCCTTCTTCTTGAGGAGCTTGAAGATAAAATTTGAGTGATGCTGCCATCCTCCTGGAGCTATTTCTGTACCTGCAGAAAGGTAGATTAGAAAGATGACTGTTGTCTGATGAATAGTCTGACTAGTCTTCAGGCTGAAATCCTGGAGTTTCTGCGCTAGCTGTGTTGCCAGCCCACCGCTGAGAGGCCATGGCAAATTGCTGACACTAGCTGGGCCTCAGTTTTCCCATATGCAAAGTGGAGATAAAAATACACCTCCACACCGGGGGTGTTCTGGGGATTAAGGAAACAATATCAGCGAAGCACTTTTGTGGTGTTGTATATCCTGAAAAGTATTACCATTATAGAAATGCACAATATAAGACTATTTTTTGCTTTGTGTCTTTGATGGCATGAGCAAACTTCACCCTCCAGCTTTTTAATATGATTATAAGCCCTTTACAAGAATACAGCTTTCACTTTGCACAGCAGGACACGTAATATTTCTTATAAATTTAATTTAGAAAACGGCAGGAATATAATGTTAAGGATTTGCCTTAAACCTACTAAAGCAAAGCAATTCCATTAATACTGCCACTCCATCTTTGACGGGACACATTGTGCTTTAAGATGACAGTCTTCTGAGATCTCTGCTATTCTTTCGCACAATAAAGGTAAACTTGAGATACAGGACACGTTTCTTTGTCTGTTAATTTTTCTTTTTCTAAAGCTTTGTCTACTCAGATTCGCAACAACTCCCTTTACAGTTGGTATCTCCTTTTGATGTAGTTATCCAAAAAGTTCCAGGGTTAAGTTTCACATAGACTTCCCTTAAAGGATCCTCCCTTCCATCATTACTGTGTGGCTTCAGTAGGACTTTTAGCCATCTGTGATTACAGGGGATCGATGCAGTTTAAACTCTTAGGTGCAATGCAGGGATGAACTGGGAGACTTTTAGGTTTGTGGTTTCTTTAGCGACTGAAAAAATCACTGCTTTGGACAACCTTCCTCTGGATGGGGGGTTTCTAGGTCTCCCCTCTGAAAGAACCAATGGATTCATTTTTGTTTTATGGCTGTTGTAACAAATTCTTGTAAACTTCCTGACAAGGCAATGTAAATTTATGATTCAACCATTCTGTAGTTCACAAATCCAACAGGGCTCTCTCCACGCTCAAAACAAGGTATTGGTAGGACTGCTTTCCTTTTAGGTTTTTAGGGACAATCTGTCTTCTCTTTTCCAGAGGCTGCCAATAGTCCATGATGGAGGAAGTGAAGTGGTCCCTGCCCCCATCTTCACAATTAGCAAGGACAAAACCAGCTAGAGATTGCCAACTCCATACTTCCTGAATAAGTGTGTCTATTGTTGCTGCCATCACCCGCAGATATCAGACTCCTTCAGCCTTTCAATGTGTACTCACACCAGTAACTCACCAGGAACCTTCTAGATATTCATCCTCAGATTAGGGTAGATCATTGGTCTCCCTTGTTCTGACACTTCCAGCTTATTGGACTTAACAGCTCTTGGGTTTGCTGCCTCTCCAATATACAATGGCCATATGGGCTTTTCCAGTCTCCAATCATACAAGCCCATCTAATAAACCCTCTTTTATAACTATATGGGTTCTATTCCTGTACGGATCCTGACTAGCACAGATAGTAAGTAGTGAGTGTCCTGATTACAGTGCATCCGTGTGGCAGGCAGGCAGGCACTGTGCTGAGCACTCTACACATCCTACGAACACTTTAATGAACCCAGGTAAGTTTGCCTTTCAAGTCACTTTAGAATCTCAATTTGGGTTACTACTTGAGGGATATCCAGTACCCTGAGATGTTTTGGGGACCTCCCAGAATTCCTTCTATATTGGACATTCCTGTATCCTGATCTTTCTGTGAGCTCTGTGTTTAGGGCATCACTATGTACATGGAGACAAATGGTTAATTATTCTTGGAAAGAATCCCCTAAGGAGCAAGGGAGAGGGCTGGGGCTGAGCCCCCACATGGACATTCTGACAAGGAGATACCTTCGGTCACCAGGGGCCCTCAAATCATTCAGCAGGGCAGCTGTCTGTGTTTCCACCACGGTTCATCTCCTGTGAAATCCAGTGAAGCCCAAAGCCTCCCTCTGTGAACTTCTGTAGTATTCAAGGAGGGCACTGCGCTAGATTGACTGGCAACCAAAGATTAATTGGGTCGGTGTGGGTAAGTGGTTGATGAGGCAAGGTCAGTCTCTGTTCGTGTCAGCTTGAAAGGGGATGCTGGGAGTGGAGTCAGGAGGCTGTGAAGGGCAGCCTCAGGGTCATCGTGACAGCAGCTCAGGGAAGGCTCTGGGCTGCGAAGTAAAACAACCACAAGTGTAAATGACCCGGGGCTCTGCTGTGACGTGCAGGCCTGCGTTCTGCTGACATTCAGAGGACTGAAATCTCACCCGCCTCAGCAGCCTGAACTCTGCTAAGACAGAGCTCAGATCATCAGCCAAGGGGCTCACGTTTACTAAACAGAGTGCTAAAAGGTCTCTAAGTCCTTAAGGTTTGAAGTCTTGGTGATAATGTCACAGTAAGGTGCAGTTAATGAGATGCATGGGTGTCCCCTTTGAAATAGTTACCTCCAAATGAGTCTATTAAATCTCTAAAAATGTTAAGTCTTGGACAGATTCAAAAGAAAACATATCACTTGCATAGGAGGGCGACACACCTGATAGATTTGAAGGTAAGAACTTAACAGTAAATCAACCCTACCTCTTTCTCATTCTATCTCAAGGTCTGATAGAATGAAAATGTATCTGATCAAATGGAAATAGGGCCAGGTGCTAGTGGCTCACATCTGTAATCCTAGCTATACAGGAGGCTGAGATCTAAGGATCATAGTTGGAAGCCAGCATGGGCAGAAAAGTCTCAATGAGACTCTCATCTCCAATTAACCACTCAAAAACTGAAAGTGGAGCTGTGGCTCAAAGTGCTTGAGAGTTAGCTTTGAACAAAAGAGCTCAGGGACAGTGCCCAGGCCCTGAGTTTAAGCCCCACAACCTACAGAAGAGGAAAAAGAAAGAAAAAAATAGGAAAACATTGGCAGAAGTACTATGTAAAACAGTGACTAGATTTAAAGCATGGATTTTACGTAGCAGAACTGGGAATTGATAATATCAACACATGATACAACTTCCAGTCCAGGACAATTTCCTTCCCTCCTCCCTTGCCTCTGTCTGTCAGAGCCGGGGGCTGTTGGGTGAAACCATAGGTTCACAGTCTGAGCAGCCTTATGGCCATATCTCAACATTTGCTTCTTCATACAGATGGCTAAGTTCTGTGTATTGACTCAAGCTAATCCAACTGAACAGAGACTAAACAGAAGCACAGTTAGGCTTGTTAGGCTTGTAAATATCAACTGAGATATATCTTTTGCTTTTTCTTGGCAGCACTAGAGTTTGAATTCAGGGTCTCACATGTGCTAGACAGGTGTTCTACACCTAGGCTAGATGCCACACACCCAGCCTTCTGTGCTTTAGAATTTTTCATATTGAATCAGGGTCAGGAAGAGTGCAGAGCTGGCCTTGGATTACTATGTTCCTACCCAAGCCTTCTACACAGCTGGGATTTTGTCATGTACGACCATACCTGGCTTGCTCCTTGAGATAGGGCCTCACTAACATTTTGCCTGAGTTTACCTTACACTACAATCCTCATATTTCTACCACCAAGTAGTTGAGACTACATTTATAAGTCACTGTACCAGCTGGGAACTATACATTATTGGTGGCCAAGACACTTGTAAACCAGGCACCTGAACCCCTACTTTTACAGTAGTACTACTCACAATAGCCAGGACTTGGAATCAACCCAGATGTCCATTGCTGAATGAAGTAGATGAAGAAATGTGTAAATATACACAAGAGGATGTTATTCAGCCACAAAAAATTTGTTACTTGCAGTAAAATGCTCTTGGTGGACATTTATATTCCACGTCAGATGCAGAAAGGCCAGTGCCACATACCTTCACTTCTGCATGGATGCTTAGACTCCCATAGATGTGGAGAATAGAATAGTGGTTACTATTAGAAGAGTGTTCCAACTTAGAGAAGTCTGTGAGGGGGTCCTTAATTTTCAGAGAATCATTTCAAAGTGAGGTAGAAAGATTACAACTTCTCATTGTATGTGAAACACAAAACAATTGAACTCTAGAAACAGAGTATAGAAATAGAGTATAGATGATGGTTACAGAGGCAGGGAAGAAGGAATGAAGAAATGATGGTCACAGGGCACAAAGCCTTAGTGACAAAGGAGAAGTTGTGTGTGTGTGTGTGTGTGTGTGTGTGTGTCTGTCTGTCTGTGTGTCTGTGTGCTGGTACTTGAACTCAGGGCCTGAGCAGTGCCTTTTCGCTCTTTTGCTCAAGGCAGGTACTCTACTGAGTGCCACAGCTCTACTTCCAGCCTTTTAGTAGCTAATTCGAGATAAGAAACTTTCCTGTCTAGGCTAGCTTCAACCCACTATCCTCAGATCTCAGCCTCCTGAGTAGCTAGGATTATAGGCATGAGCCACTGGTGCCTAGTTTAAGTTTAATTTTTAAGAGATCAATTGCATAGTATAGTGACTGTGGCAAACAACTGGACATTGTCATTTCAGTTTCACTACAAACAAGATACATATTTGGGTGATGATATTCCACACAGTTCTCAAACACTGTAATGCAACTTTTTACTCCGTACACATATAGAACTATCATTTTCCAATAAACAATAAAAAGAGAATGAAGGCTGTTGAGGTGTAATTTATCTACATCATGAAGCAACTTTTGATAATTAGAATTGTCAAGCCTATATCAAAGATCTGCACTGTGTTTGCAGACAAGCACTCTACCACTTAAGACACACCTCTAGCCCCTTTTAGCTTTTTGTTATTTCTCAGGAGGAGTCTCCAGAGCCAACTTTATCCCTCTGGTATAGCCAGGATGACAAGCATACACTACCATTCCTAGCTTGTTTATGAAGGTAGGTTCTCACTTGCCTTTTGCCAGTCTTGAAGCATAAGCTTCCCAATCATCACCTTCTCGTTATCTAGGATTATAGGTGTACGCTACCATTCCTGACCAAGCCCTCATAGGGCTAAGCAGTTTTCATGCTGACAATAATTATTCCTTTCCCTCTGAAGAGGAAATTGTGGCTTAGATCAATTGTTCTGGATAACATAAGCTATAGAGTAATAGACTTGGGGTTAACCCTAGGTCTGTCTGACTCTGAGCTCAGATTCGTAACTACCATTATTTATTCCCTTTCTAGTCACCAAAGGCTGAGACTCTCAGATTTACTACTTCCTTCCTGACACTGTTGGAAAAGCACTGCCAAATCCTTGCTTCTCAGCTCCTTTTTATTTAAGCTGCCACATTGACCATTTCTTTCTGTTAACATAACTTTTCCTCTGACTTCTCTCTTCTAATTCATTCTTTACACCATTGCCATGACAATCTTCATAAAACACAAATTAGATCCTGTTACTTTCCTGCCTAAAACCCATCATTGGTTTCTATAAGCTAAACTTCAAGCCCACATGTTTGGATTTTACATGTCTTGATGATCTGTCTGCTGATCATCCTGAACTCTCCACCCTTTTCTCCATCTTCTTGTTATATTTCACTTCTGTCTGTTCTTAAAAGCTGTCTCAGATGATTTCTCTCACTGTCTCAGTATCTTTCCCTCTCTCCATCTTTCCTTTTCTCCTTACTGCCTCTCCCAGCTTTTCATGAACGATGTTTCATCTATCCACGCCTATTTACTGAGCATCAAATACATACCAGGAATATAGATGGGGTAGACAGGATAAACAAGGAACTTTGGTTCTAATGGTAACAGATGAACAATTTAATTTAATAAGCCAATCAAAACAATAAAGCTGGGATGCGGTAAGGGTATGATAGCATTGACACATTACAATAGTAATGATGAGACATTGAGAAAGTGGATGCAAACCTACCCTGTGATTCAAAGACCAGGAACCCAACTGCATATCAGAAGATCAGACAAACAAAGCCCCACATTTTGGAAGTAGTTGGTGAGTTTGAGCACAGGATGGAGAGTGTATCTGCAGAAGGGCAGTGACATGGGAGTCAAAGCTGTAAAGAAGACCTGGATTAGACAATGACATCTTAACAACCCAAGAAAAAGTGCTTGGATTTATTGTTTAAGTCCCCATAATGGTCTTGAGTTCTGGGTCTGGGTGCCATCTCTTAGCTTTTTCCCTCAAGGCTAGCACTCTACCCCTGAGCCACAGCTCCTCTTCTGGCTTTTGGATGGTTAATTGAAGATAAAAAGTCTCATTGACTTTTCTGCCTGGGCTGACTTTGAACTATCAGCTTCCAGAGTAGCTAAGATTGCAAGCTTGAGTCACTGGTGCTTGACAGGGGATTGGATTTTATCCACATAAAAGGAGAAGGTACTTCACCCTTGATATTTGTTCTTCCTGGCTTGCCTTTTCAAAACTTTACTCTGGCTGCTGAGTTGGGAATAGACAGCACATGAGTTTTTGTTGGTAGGGAGGATTAGGTTGAAGGAAAGAGAAGAATGGAAGAAGATTCCAACAATTTGGAGTAAGCTACTGAGTGCTTATGATATTTTGGACATGTGAAAGCCTGAGGAAAAGAGATAAATAAGTGTTATAAAATCTGTGAGGGCAGGGGTCTATGTATCCAGTCCACATTGACACCTGAGTGCATGAATTCTGTTCATTATTTCCACCTCCTCCATTCACTGTGTCTGAATTAGATAACAACTTTGATTTAAAGCAAGCATGATTGTTTATCAAGTCTATGTTTTAACGTCTTCTCAGCCACCCCTCTACCAATTATTTCTGGAGGTCAGTCATCTCTATATATAACTAATGTCATCTCTGGGACTTTGATTCTAATTTTACTTTTAGCAGCTGCTGAGGGTGCCTAAGGAGGGCACAGACTAGGCTTTATTTGTTTTATTACCAGCCACAAGCATAGCGTCTAGCAGGTGGCAGATGTTCTGTAATCATTTATTATGTGAATAAATTGACCAATGTCTAAAAACATAGATAGAGGCAAACTTCACCTTTATCAAACATTTTATAACAGTGGGGGCATTAGGGATAGCCAATCTGTTCTCTCCCAAATATGAATCTTCCACCAGAGAGATAGCTGGGTGAGCTGGTATCTGTACTCCATTTGCATATTATTTAAAGGAACAAAAAATTACAACAAAATAAAATGAAGTTTCAGGCATCTTAGTAGCTGGATTTTTCACCATTCTTTTGTGAAAATCATTTGGAGATTCTTCATCTTGGGGAGGCCTGTGAACACAATGAATTTCTACATGTCCAGAGCTCAATTCCTCTGCTATCAGGCAAGGGTTGTATCACTTCCTACCTCTCAACCAACAACTTTCTGGAGACCTTGTTTGTAATATTAACCAAGAAATGAGGATGAGGCACTTTTTCTGTGCTCTATAAAATATTCTTCCACCAATTTATAGACCAATACTCTATGTGACACAATACCACCAATTTATGCAACAGTCACATTTACATAGTGCAGGTTGCATTATAACAAGAAGCATTCAGTTATTCTGTAATACTAGTGCTATGTCCTTTTGGTTTCAAGTTCCAAGGCTGAGTAACTATACACAGCAGCCTGATGTGTGGCAAGGCATGGACTTGAGAGCAGCTTTTGTCTTCATTTCAATAGATAAGCTTAAGAAAAACTTCACTACTGCATTGTTATTGGTATTTACCGAGGTCTGCATAGCTATAAAGTATGCAAAAAGCACCCGAGAACCATTTCAGGATGCAGAATAAATACTCTTTGGGGAGTGGTATGAGTTTAACTTCCTTCTGTGGTTCAGCAGAGGATTTTTAACAAAAGAAAAAGATGGATAACAAATTCATTCTTAACCAATACAGTTCTAGAGTGCTGATACTAGATTGTGTATCCAGATAATCAAAGCAAGCATTATATTAGTATGTTAGATTAATCTATTATTTCTAAGGGTGTTATTTGTTTTCTGCAAAGAAAATGAACTCTTCTCAGACTTAGTGAGTGGACACCTAGACTAACTAGTTAGTGAATTGGGAAATCTTTTTTTTCCCCTAAGGAGAACAAACAAGAAAACAAACCAAAACTAACCATAACAACACAGAGTGGTAGGGATGATATGAGTTCTTGGGATTTTTTTTTCAGACAGAAAAGAAAAAAAACAAACTTTTCCAGGTAGCTAAGTCTTGATGATTGTGTCTTCCAACAAACCCCCAAACATAGATAAAGTACTTCAAGTGCCAATTTGAATTTGGCAGGCAAGTTGGACTGCAAATGATCTAATTTATCTCAATTCAAATCAGCTTAGCAAATTTGGAAGCTGCTATGTGAAAACAGGTAACATGAGAGTCACAAACACATGAATTTTCAGGTCTTTAAGTGAAAGTGACTTTCTAGGACAAACTACTTCCTATTATCCCTCCAGTATGCAGGGCAATGCAAAAACCAGAGGGACAGGACAGGCTACTGGGTAGAAAGCTTTCCTACTTAAATGCTTGGCTCAAAAAGAAGAATTACAAGCCACCTGCCTTCTTTTCCGAAGAAAGAGGGACTTTGAAAAGGCAACAATCTCCCTGAAACCCTAGGAAAAAGTAGGAGTACAAAGAGAGACCTCAGTGGGAGAACACAGTAATTATTCAATAATTATTGGCAGTGAATAAAATGCACGAAATGCAGGTATAAATTATAATGCAAGAATGCCATCATATTCTAATGGCAAGGCCTGCTTCGTCCAGGAAAGGGCACCCCCACAGATTCCTTCTTCAAACCCCTTACTTTGCCAGGGGAGCTTTAGAAAGCAGCAGCAGATTGTAGAATTATAAAAAGTCACAGCAAATTTTACAAGGGGATTGAAGTTGAAGTTGCCTAAGAATTTGGAACTTTCACCTTACTTTTTCCAAGTTTGCTAATGTTACTATAAAATATAAAGTACAAATCGGTGAATTGGTTCCTTAACATAAAATAACAACAACAACAAGCCAAAATGATATAATACAAACATAAAGAAAGAGCAGCAGAAAAAAAGAGCAATGAGTCTTTCAGACCTGGCCAAGTCTAGTCTACAATGACAACACCTAGCTAGTTTTACACAATGACTGCTGTTGATATATATTCATTGTTTCATGGTTTAGACAGAGTGTTGATAGCATTTCCTTTGGTGACTCTCCCAGCAGTCCTATTTAAGGCAGGAATCATTAGATCAAATGAAGCCATAAAGTCTCTAGCATCTGCTTGCCACATAATTGATGTTTTTCAATTCAGAATGCTTGAGTGCCCAAAAGTTAGGTGTGGTGTCCAAGGTCATGGTTCCAGTGCTTTTCAAAACCACCTCTCAAATACAACTCTTCTGATTTCAAGAAGGAACCATATTTCTCTGCCATCTCTTGCGGGCTTTCTGGGTTCTCAAGGCACAAAAAGAAAGAATCTTAGGTTAGCTAATGGGTAATGCCAATTAATTTACATACAACCTCCCTATTTTATTTGGGGGGGTGGGGAGATGGGAAGAGATGGGAAAGGGAAACAAAGGAGGAGGCAACAATGCTTGATAAGAAATATACTCATCACCTTGCCCATGTAATTGTAACCACTCTGTATGGTATTTTCACAATAAAAAAATAAAGAAAAGATAAAAATAAGAAAATTTTTCAAATAAAATTTAAAACTAAAAAAAAAAAGAAAAAATGAGCTATTAAAAGCAGAAGAGCAACTTAGGAGGCTGAGATGTAAAGATCACAATTTAAAGCCAACCAGGGCAGGAAAGTCCACGAGACTCTGATCTTCAGTTAGCCACCAGAAAACCAGTAGTGGAGCTGTGGCTCAAAGTGATAGAGCTCTAGCCTGGAGCATAAGAACTCAGGACAATGCTCAAACTCTGTGACTGACAAAAAAAAAAAGCAAGAGAATGATCAATCTAGGACTAATTAATCACTCCTGCTATACTGAAAAATTGAAACTAAATGAGGTTTTAATTCTTTTACCTATAGATAATACCTTTATCTATGTGTCTCATTTGAGTATTTTCTCATCTCCAGATCCCAACCCTACAAGTTCCTGGTCATACCTACTGGATGTCCCATAGACATTACAAAATCAACATTATGATATTCATCATCTCTCCTCTCCTGCCTCTTGTTATGACTCACTGTCATCACCATTCACTGGTTATTCTTGCTAAAGCCATGTGGTACATGAGTGTCCTGCAAAGATGCAAATTCTCCCAATGGAGAGCAATACTTGTACAAACTCCATTGGCAGGTGGAGGGACCCCAGAATGACACTTACTCTAAGCATGAATTCTATTTCATCCTCCTAACACTCTCCTCAAGTCTCCTTCATCTGCTTTATTCCTGCCATTGCATTAAAACAAGAGTTCACAGACTAATCAAACATATTTGTCGAAGGCCTATGTCAACTGATTTCCCAAATATAATTTTATTGTGATTCAGCCACACCTTTCAGTTATGTATTGTCTATGGTAGTGACAGACACTGTGTGATCACAAGGCCTAATGTGTTTACAATTCGGCTTTTTACAGAAAATGTTTGTTAACTCTATTCTAAGAGAACATCAGGTTCAACCCCATGATTCCCTCCATCCTTTGCCACCTCAGTACCTACAAGCAGTCCTCACATGCCAGGGCATTATCTCCTTGGGCAACCTTCTTCTTAGCCTCATTCCCTCACTCCTTGAGCTCCTAAACCTTACAATTGGGTTTTATGAAGCTTATAGTGTGTCACTAGCAAAATCCTCCAAATCTCCCACCTCAATATTCCCTTAATTTTGTTCCTAACAAAAAGCTATTAGTTTTGTGGTCAGTTGGGTAAATGCCCAGGAGGAGGCCATACTAAAGCTACCAGTATAACATGCTCATTGCAGTATTGTTTTCCACGGACACAATATGGAATCAGCCCAGATGTCCCTTAGTGGATGAATGAATCTTCTTACAGTTACTCCTCCGTCTCCTCACTTCTGTCCTTTATTGTATCTAGATTCCATAATCCATATTTATCATTGCTTTCTGAGGTCCACCATCAAATCTCTCCTTCCCCCCTCTCTCTCCACTGTAGCTTTTATGAAGTCCAACCTTTCACCTTCTCCATTAGTGCTGCAAAGCAGATGACCATGGCTGAGACAAAACACTGTGCTGGTTGGAAATTAATGAGTACAATCCTCAAGAGGCTTTCAACATTTCCCTGGAAACCTATGACACTTTTCTAGTCAATGCATTTGCTTACTGTCTTAAATAAATATTTCATACTGGCTCTTCTCTCCTATGGCCATCAACACCCATCATACCATCCTGGTCTTAGTCTCTGTCTTTTATGTGCATGCATGTTTGCAGGCAAGCACTCCTCTCTCTCTCTCCCTCTCTCTCTCTCTCTCTCTCTCTCTCTCACACACACACACACACACACACATACACACACACTTACAGAGAAAAACACAGAGAGAAACAATATCTTTTTTCTGATTCTACTAGAGAAATAAACATAAAGAACTGGGTCCCCCCAATCCATTAAGAGGAATGATTTCTTCTCCTATCAAGAACAATCCTTCCATTTGTTCTTGATACTACTGCCCTCTTGCATGGCTAAGGTCATACTTCTGCTTTTAACTCCTTCATTCTTGAATCATTTCCCATCTTTACTAAAACACTTGCATCCAAAAGATATCTGTTGAAATATCTCTAATGTATACAACAACAAAAACTAAAACTACTACACCAATAACTCTCATGAACATATAATGCTCTCCATTCTCCTTTTCTTGTTCCTATTTTGAAATAAAATTTCTTGAAGATGTTCTCACCACCACACTGAAAATGGAACTTCCATATTGTAAGTCATATCACATCAAGCATCAATCAATCCACTGAAGTTTTTTAACACAGAGAGAATAAATTCTCCATCCTTTCATGGTTTAGAGAATTACACACAGATTCTATTTGACTCCATTTTCATTCCTTCCAGCCACACCTTCCATCTGTGTACTTTCCTTCCCATTCCAGTCATTTTACTTAATTGTCATTGGTACAACAATGACGCCCCAAAGATTTCCAGAAGCTTATCCCCAGAGCCTGTCATTATATTACCTGACACGGTAAAAGAGACTTTGTAGATGTGATTAAGGATATTGAGATGGGTAGATTGTCCTGGATTACCCAAGTGGTAATCCAGAGAAGATGTGGCCACAGAGATCAGGGAGAGGACACTGTGGAAGAGCATCAGCAACCTAGAAGGGTACTTGGCCTCTAGAAACTGGAAAGCCTTCTAGAAATAGGTTCTCAGAAGTAACACTGCCCTACTGACAATCTCATCTAAATCCATAAGAATCTATTTCAGACTTCTAACTTCTAGAACTATAAGAAATAATTATATGGTGTTTTAAGCCCCTGGATCTGTGGGAGCAGGTGATGGCAGTAATAGGAAGCTGGTAGCCTGGCATTGTTTTGTTTCTTTTTTTTCCCAGGAGATAGTGAGCTTTATTTTGTCTGGATAGAGGTTTGATTTGCTCTTGAATGAATGTTCCAGGGTGGAGAGAGACTAGGAGAAAGCACAGGATGTAGATGTCTATTTTATCTGATTATTATCTGTCCCCTAATACAGTGGAAACCTGATCAAGTGAGGAGTTTTCTTTCTTGTTTTCACTATAAGGTCCCTGGCAGTGAGGATGGTGGATATGCACTGAATCAACACATTTGTAGAAAAAATGTGAATGGCTTCCTTCTTGGCTGAAAAGGGTATTACATGCTCTGTGCCACTAGTCGTTGATATCAAAGCCACCAAACATAGCTCACAGCACTTGGTTGATGCCCACGTGTCTGCATTTCTATGCTTAGTCAGTCTAAGATAGTGGAAAACCAAGTCCTTCAAAACTGAAAACTCTACAGCGCCTAGCTAGTTTCCCTCAGGAGATTATCTTTAGAATATTAAACCAAAGTTTTTTTGGCTTTCTAGCTGTACTTTATAATATGTGAGAAGACAGATTAACAGGAAGGGTACTAACTGGAAATTAAATGAGCCTTAAACTCAGTTAATCCCATTTATTTTCTCTCTTTCTCCTTAAAATATAGGCTCATGAAGGTCCACGATGTCTTATTCACTGTTATATCCTCAAGGCCCAGAAACATTTTTGTTACTTAATAGGCTCTCACTCAGAGTGTAAAGAATGAACAAATTTTCTTTGATTCTTTTTTCCCCTTAACTCCAGATCCAATCTCCAAGTCTGAAAGATTCTTTCTGCCAGCATGTGTCAGTCCATTATCTCCCCTCCATTTCCACTCCTCTTGCCTTAGTTCAGGGCCCTCACTGGGATGAACTGCAGATCTACATTCTCAAACCTTCCAGATGCTGCTACCAGAGGAGTTTTCTCAGAGCTGATCATCTTTACTTCCCTCTCTGTGACCTCTTCAATAGCATTGAGATGGGATCATTAGCCCCTTGTATGGCACTGACACCATTTCCATCCTGCTGCATACTCTACAGCCTATCCCATGCTTTCCTTCTCTCTCCTTCCTTAGCCTCAGTGAGGCTGCAAGGCCCACAACAGGCTATAGTCCATTGTCTCCATGTTGTTACTTAGTCTTCCTCCATTGTCTATGCTGTATTTATCTGTCACTATCGAAAGAATTACCCCAAAATGCTATGGTCTAAGACAAGAACCATAACTTATAATCATTTCTGGTAGTAGAAATTGACTGGGTTTGGATAGGTGATTCTTGTTGGTGTCTCAGTTTATACTCAGTTAGTGGCTTAGATTGGAAACTTTGCAAAGGGTTTCTCATTCCTATGTGTCACAAGTAATTCTGACTGTTGGCTGGGATATAAGCAGGGGCTGAGAATTCAGACCATTAATTCCCTTCTTTGTGAACCTCTCTTTGTGACCTGGGCTTTCTCACAACCTAGAGCCTGGGTTCTAAGAGGAAACAGTCCCAACAGATGAGGTGGAAGTGCATAGCCTCTTCTACCTTCACCCATTTCTGTTACATTCTACTGGCTAAAAGTGAGTCACAAAGTTCAACCCATGTTCAGGGATAGGGGAATTAGCTGTCACTTCTTCAACTGAGTATCATCAGGCATGTCCAGAGAGGGAAGAAATAGATAGTGATAATCTTTTGTGACAAGCTCCCCAGTCAGGCATTTTTCTTCTCTCCCACCCTAACTTTTTCTCTTCCATTCATTACCCTTGTCTACCTGCCTGTAAGCCCTTCTCCCTTCAAGTTCATCCCTGATCTACATATGTCAAGGTAGGAGTAAGCCACCTTACTTCATCAATCTTGTTAAAAGACAAATTTATGAATCTAGTTTTGCAGGTATTAGTCTGATTTATCAGACTAATTGCAATTTCAGAATTGGACATCAGTCTAGTTCAAAAACAGTTCTGGAGAACCTTTCCTCATCACATGTAGACGTCACATTTACAACAAGAGGAAAGGAAGCAACCTATAGAAAATATGGGCAAGGCCCAGAAACAGCCTAATTGGTTACATCTAGCATTGCTTTATTTGTCTGGTATCAACTGCTGCTGACTGAAATTGACTGAACCTTAGCTAAAAAGAGAAGTTCACAATATAGAAAGAAATTATTTGGCTGAACTTCAAATTATGCACGTAGGAAACCTAATTTAAAATAACAGCCTGACCTTCCCCTTGTTTGTTCTCTCATAGCATTTTACTAGAGACATGCTACTAGCACACTGGCATTTGAAAAAATAGCAGAAACAAATAAGCCCCTTTGGCCTTCTCCTATACTCTTCTTCTGAAATAGACATAAAACAATTTGCTCTTTCTCTGAAACTAGCAGAAGACTCCCATTCCAGAGGTAACCACCTACACCACTCCCCAAAATGAATATCCTTATCTTCAAAATACAGTGATGCTAATGATATATATTAGTAGAAAAGAAGCCAATCAGAGAACTGTAGCCTAGAGAACTTGCAGACGGAAGGATAAACTGATGACCCAAGCCTCCATGACAACCACAAAGGGGCAGGGAGCTACAAAAGAATGAAGTAGTGAAAAGGACGAAAGAATGAGGAAGCAAGGAGTGGACATCACAACCTTTCAGGAAACAGAATGAGACCTACCAGTCAGAAAGCCATCTTCAAGGACTCCAATTCTCAGTATTTAACTTAAAGCCAACCTCTGTAATGAGAGAGATGGCCAAAGATGGAGAAGATGGACTAAGGTATTGACTTCCTATAGCCTAGCTATGCCACCAGTTGTTTTTCTGTCATACATCTTTTTAAATTAATTTTTCTATCACCTTCACTTAGGTTCAAGTCTTGTCTGAATTCTCTTGCCAAACACAAAAGAAGATTTTTATTGGTCTTAAAATAGCCACAACATATTTGGTGCATTAGACAGAAAATTCTAGAAAATAAGGGATGAAATAATTTTTTTCTGACTTACAATTATTAAATAGTACTTGCTAATTTCACCTTTAATATATCACCATATATTATACCTCCTATCTATCATCATTGTAAATGATCATCCATTCTTTATCAAAGTTAGCCTAAAATATACACAGGTTTCCTTGTATAAAGGGTTTCAGTTCTGAAGGCCCCTACATCCCGTATAATTTCTACTAAGTGCTTTCTCTTGTTAAACTATCTTTTCTAGTTGTTTCTCCAACAAGGAACCCAGGGATGCTGGGGTAAGAGATCTTCCACTATAGTATTTACAATATACTGTATAAACTCCTTGTGTATACTTCATTATCTCCTGCTACCCACAAGTACTTTGGGGCCTCAGTGTATGTATTTTTTGTGAGTATCTGAGAAAAGTACCAGAAACAAGTCAGGCCTTAAAGCATATGTTCAGTGGGGGAGGGGAGGAGGAAACAGCCAGTGTCTTTATTTTCAAAAAGTAAATGACTCCAACATATGCTTTATGCAATTGGTATTTTAGAGAGTGAAGTGCAAACCAAAATGCTTGCAGGTGAGTCTTAGAAGCTCATATTGGAGGCAGGTAAACCTGGGTTTCCTTGAGTGCTGGTGAGATTTCATAGGGTTTGGGGGCACATTTAAAGTACAGAAGAAAAAACGTCTTCATTGTAAGGAGGTATTTTAAGCTCATTTGAAGAGGTCAAGAGCCACAATATAAATGAAACCTTCTGCTGAGGAAAAAGGAATTTTTTTTGTAATTGATCATTCTGCCAAACCTTTTTGTAGGTAGAAAAAGCTTTAGTGCTTTCTTTCTTTTTTTTTCTTTCTGTCTCTCTTTCTCTCCCAGGATTGCAGCTGTTTGTGGTGTGAGCCCACAAGGTGCCAGGGCACCCACAGAGATAATGGCCAGGCCCTGGAGCTCCAGCTGACATGACTGCTAGGAATTATCCCAGAAGTTTACTGACTGATCAAGCGCATAATAAATTAAGAAAACGTTTAGCCAGGAGTGATGAGACCATCTAAAATGACTTCTCTGTTCAGATTTAATTTTCCAAGCAATAAAGTTTCTAATATTAACAAAGGTGGTGGAGCCCTAAATTATTTTTTAAATCTTTTTTAATTTCGTTGAATATCTCATTCCAATGACTAATCAGAAGGTGACACCAAAATAGCAGGTGAATGGAGTTGTTCCCATCAGTATTACAAAGCCAACATTTTAAGCATCCAGCCCTTTTGGATTTAATTTCCTAATTAGCTTTTTAGAAGAGTAGCACAAAGGTTAAAAGCTGCTGCCTTTCTAGAACTCAAGTATTTAAAACTCCACTGGCACCGTAGAAGCTTAATTTCAAAATTAAACAAAGCAATCTGTACAGAGCATCTAAATAAATACTTAATAAAATCTGTTTATAGATTAAGCAAACAAATTTATGACAAATCTTACCATGATCTGCTTCTTTTTACATTCAACACTTTGCAGGCATACAATATTTTCTTAAACCCCACAAGAAGGCACAAGTCGTACTGGAGGTAAGGTGTGAAGCAGCAATTTTATGAATATGGCTGATATTCTCTAAGCGATTGCTGTAGATCAGACTAAATAGAAGCGCTGATTTTTGGTCAGAGAATCAGTGCAGAGTTAGAAATGGAAAAGGAGGTGAGGAGCACAAAGATGCTTATATCTCTTGGGCTTCACACCTACAGAGTGCAGTTTTATTACTTAATTTAACTCATCCAATTTGAAACATGTTCAGCCATCAAGTGTATACATCTTTCTCTGATTTCCTTCATAATTTCATATTTAGATAGCTCCTTCAAATCCAGATATTAGAGAAAAGTATATGTTTTCTTTTCAAGTTTTAGTGATTCATATTTTATTTAGATCAAATTCATAGTGGAATGAGTTTGTAGAAGAGCATGTGGACAGGAAATTATGATCTATACTGCTTGTATATAGTATGGCAAGATAAACTGATAATCCCAAACTGGCCTGCCAACAATGAAATAGGAGAGGAGGCTACAAAAGAATGAGTAAGCAACAAAGACAAAAGGATGAGAAAATAAGAAAGAAACACTAAATCTTTGGTACCAAGATTAGGTAAGGAGCAGAAAGGAGAGCCATAAGTAAGAACACTGTCTTGGAAGACTCCAGTTCTTACTCTTTAACCCAAACTCCATAAAAGGAGGATGGTCGAAGATGGCTGACTTAGGCTAAACGCTGTCTGCTCATGATGTCTATGCCATGTGCTCTCTCCTTCCTATCATTTTTTAGTATGTTAATATCTTGTCTGTATTCTTCTCTTGCCAGGAACAAGGGCTGAGGTCAACTTAGCTGCCTTACAGTTCTGGTAACAATAGGACATAAATCAGCCATTGTAAATTTAATTAGCATTATTCTCTAGTCCCAAAATATTTTGCTATCTCAGAGAAAGATCCCATAACCATCAAGCAATCATTCTGCATCCTATACCCTCACCTCCCAGCCACTATGAATCTGCTTCCTGTCTCTATGGATTCACCAATTCTGGATATTTCATATAAATTAAATCATATTGTAGTCATTTCTGCCTGGTTTCTTTCACTTAGTATAATTTTTTTTGTGACTCATCCATGCTGTAGCTTATATAAATACTTCCTCTGACATTTATGCTTTTAATCTCACTTATTAATTCTAGTATAGTATTAGTTTATTATCTGACCTTTTTCTACATAACAACAACTATTTGGAAATGAAATTGTTCTCTCTTTCCCAATAGCCAGCTATATCTTTTTGTTTAGTTAGAACTTTCACAATAAACTGTTTTGCTCATTAGTGTACCCTCAGTGCATATAAAAATGTACATGAGGTTGATTTATATTTTGAGGTATAGATTTTGCATAATTATTGTGGTAATAATTCTTGCTTTATTTGGATTTTAGTATAAATACTCCTAGTATTTTGCCACTGAGTGTATTACCTTTTGGTTTGATATATGTGAAATTAAGAAAGTGGAACTGTTAGATAGATAAGCATAAAAAGTGTTGGATATCATGGCACTTCTTGTTCCCATAGTGCTTTGGGTTGGAGCTCAAATACTTCTTTTTCCCATAATGCCCTGGGTGTCTGCCCAGCCTATGAAAAGAATCAGGGTGGCACATGAAAGGACCTTATTGGATTCCACTTTGGAGCCTCTTTTTTTCAGAGTCTCACTGATTTTCTTTCCTTTTCAAGCTTTCTTGCACTGTCTGCTTTACTCCCTTTACTACCTTTCAATTCTGTAATGAATGGAAAAAATGAACCTCATTCTTAGAAATACAAATATTAATTATTATAAGAAAAATACGTTTTCTCCTAATTTTTAGAGACTTTAAAAAATTAATGATGAGAGCAAAGTTTTATCAAATTCCTTTTCAGAAAACACTGAATTTGTCTTGTAATATTTCCTAGATGTTATTCACTAGCAAATTTCCTGTAAGGATCTATGCTGGGTGATAGTGGATTATTATTTTAATGTACTAGGAATTCAATTCCTAGCACTTTATTTGAAATGTCATAAAAACTTTCAAAGTGAGTTGGTGCATATGAAGTACAAATGCTTAGTATTGAGCTCATTTCCTGCCTTACTGCCCCAGGGGGCATGGCCCTTGTATTCTTGGAAGGAATGGAAGTGAGTCCTGGTATTGTACATGAGATTGATTTTCTTTTTCTTCAAACCCTCTAAACCACAGACCATCACAACCTAGTGATGCCTGATTTGTATAGATAAAACAATGCTCTAATTGCCTACAGATTTTACTCTAATTTTCCATGAAGGAGGTTTCCTTGAAGGATACTTGAGCTATTTATGTTCCCCATTTTGTGGGATGGTTTTATTGTCACTGTTTGACAGAGGTCCAGCACTGGTATTTGCATGCATTTTGTTGGACATTAGGGGTCACAAGCTAGAATATTGAGAGAGGGTTAAATTAAATGTGTGAAGGTCACCCAACACAGGATGACCTAGTAGATTGCCACTTGGCTCACTGTTGTCAGTGTCTTAACACCAGGCATGTAGTGCCAAGAATGAGAAGTACCAAGAATACATGCAAATTCTGTTATCTCAGAGGATAGAAAACTGTCTTAGAAATGGAGAAAATTCACTGAGTAATTTTTTTAAGGGAGTGGGAATGTCTCACACATAACCAATTATTTTTTACTAATTAGTGCTATTTATGACAGTATTAAACAGAATATATGCATGTTTCAGAACACATCTCAATGACAAACAAATGACTATTTTTAACAATAGGCCAAGTTAGATGATAGAAAATATTGCTTCCTTGGAGATACCTAAAGTTAATTATCATCTAGATTCATTTCTAAATGAATATGGTGGATGTGGAAGAGGCCAAAATCATATTTGGAGTGCTAAGCTATCTGTTCAGTCCTACTATAGGTGGAGTTGTAGGTACATTTCCGACATTCTTGAACTTTTAGGTATGCCTATGCCAGTGGACTTGATCACAGTTAATACTACATCCACTAGATATGGTTTACATAGTACCTGGTACAATCTTCATGTTCAATAAATATGTGTGAGATAAGTCAGTAATAAGCTTTTCTTGTACAAAGATATATAACTGATTATATCTGGATAAACAGGAAAGGGCTAATACTTTGTACTCATTTTTTTTCCTTTTTTTTTGGGTCCGGTTGTGAGGCCTGGTCACTGTCCCTCAGCTCTTCAGCTTAAGGCTAGCGCTCTACCACTTGAGCCACAGGGCCACTTCCAGCTTTTTTCTTTTTGCTTATGTGGTGCTGAGGAATCGAACCCAGGGCATCAGGCCTGCAAGGCAAGTGCTCTACCACTGAGCCACCTTCCCAGCCCCTGTACCCATTTTTTTGTAGCACCATAACATCTAAAATAAGAATTGAGAAAAAAAATCAACTCTTACGAAAATACCTGAAATATTACAGCCAGTACCCTGGTAAGAGTTTTCAAGAAAGATATACATTCAAGTTTTAAATGAACATATTCTCTTCCCATCAATCCTTATTAAGAGAGATAGAGGCAAGTTGGGATGAGAACATGGCAGAAATTCAAAATAGACTTCAGGGAAGAACAATAAAAATGATGAGCAGGTTGCATATAAGATTATCAGGGAAGTCTAAGAGAATCAGGACTTTAGATAGGTGAAAGGAAGAATAAGGAAAACTTAATATTTGTCTTCAAAGATATGAAAGGTTATCATGAGGAAGATGCTGACATCTGTTCTTTACTATCATAAAAGGTAGGACTAATAAAAAGAGGGCTACTTTCTAGAGAAGTAAGAGAACTTCATAGTGAGAAACTGTCAAATACTAGTCTCTGTTCCAAAGCGGAGGTGGGGGTGGGGACGACAACAGGGTAGCGAGAAGGACAGGAGAGCTGAGTGGTTCTCAAATGTGGACTAATAGACTGGCATCAGTACCAAACCCCAGAAACGAACCATAAACCTATGGAATCTGAAACTCTACAGGTAGATTTCAACAGTAGGTCTTTGTGTTCAACTTCCCTCTTTGCATCAAAATCCCAAAGATAAATGCCTTCGAAAAAGAAAGGCTTGCTTTGATTCGCTGTGGTTTCCTTCCCTGGTTGCTGGGTGAATCTGCTTTCAGCTGGTGGCAGCACAGTACATCAGGCAGAAAAGAGTTTATGGCAGAGGACGCTGTTCACCTCTTAGCAGCCAGGAAGCAAAAAGACAGAAAGGAAGAAACCAGCCTCCCAATACCTCCTTTCAAAGTGATGACCTCAGTGACCTACTTCCTAATAGCACTGTAGGCTGGTGCTTGTAGAAGCTGGGAGGGATACTTAAGATACAAGCCATAGCAGTTTTTAAATAAGCTCTTAGGTGATTTCAGTGGGACTATTAGGATGGATAAACTCTTAAAGATACTTCGCTTTCAGATATTTTTGAAAAGCAAGGGTCAAGAAGAAATGAAGACTTTAAGCCTCTTCATACAGTCTTTTGTGAAGAAGACACATCCATTAAAACAGTTTATACCCATCAGTGTTAAAACCTCAAGGGATAAAAACCACTTGCCTAAGAAGAGAGAATCAGCGACTGTAGTGGGGAAGTTTGTAATAAGCAAAGGTAAAAAGAAAAGGAATTTCTTTTTACTCAAGAAGTTATCAAAGATACTGCAGAGAGTTTCTTGGCGAGGGGGGTGCGGATGAGGAGGGGGAAATAAGCCACCTGGCCCAGGTTAAGATTTTTCAAGATATTGCAAGATACATGGGGATCACAGGGAGTTGTTATGATTAAAGAATACTCTTCCGAAGTAGGGTTAATGAAGAAATAGGTGTGAGATGTTGAGGACTGGGAAGGAACACTGTAAAACAAGCCCACTTACATTAGATATATTGTCTCCTATTAGATGAATTTAAAAGGCCACAATGAGTCTATCTGGAGAAAAAAAAATTGGAAACATAGTAAGAGTCTTTAAAATGTTCTTTCCTTCATTAATTTACTACTTTAAATTCAAAGCATTTAGATCAAATGAACAACAGGATGTTTTCTAAAATATTTATTGCTGTTTGATCTGCAATAGTGAAGAGGTTTTAAACAAAAGAAGAAACCCAGAATCTACAAAGAAAATGGCAGGTATATGTGGACATTATGTAATTAAGAATCTAAGTGATTATTTTAGCAAATAGATAATTAAAAGACAAAATGATTTAAGAAAAAGAACTCCAACACATATAGCATACAATAGATTAAAGTTGCTAGGTACAATAACCTTGTACAAAGGAGTAAAGTTGAAGGAAAAATAACCCCACATAATGGTAAAAAGACATGCACAGGCATTTTACAAAACTAAAATGAACATATTTTAAAAAATTTAAACTTTACCAGTAGTACTGAAAAGAGTAACAAGTAACAATGAAAAGGAATATTTCTCCTAGTAGACTGACAAAAATCCTAGAGTGACCATACATTTTATTGTGATTACCTGGGTAAAGATTTGAAGGGTAAAAATATTCCTGCTCTTAGATGGCAGAAATGTGAGTTATACATATTTTCTTTTCATAATACCTTCACAAAGGCATTTGAATAAAAATATATATGCAGTCTTTAACATAATAATCCAGTTCCTGGTAAAAGAGCCAAAAAGAAAATGCCCAGTTATATAAAAAAGATAGGTAGGTATGTAGGTAGATAGATAGATGGATGGATAGAAAGAAAGGAAAGGAAAGGAAAGAAGAAAGAAAGAAAGAAAGAAAGAGAGACACAGAGAGAGAGACATAGAGGGGAGAGAGAGAGGGAAAGTCGTTACCTACAAGGAAGTGATTAAATAAAATTCAGTTATATATAGCATGGAACATTATGCTGACATTAAAAAGAATAGTTGAAATTGAATCATTGGCTTGAAGGGCTTTCTAGTATGCATCGTTAAGTGAGAAAACAAGGTGAAGGGAGGAATGTTTAGCCTACATTCCTTGAAGACAATGATGACAATCCCATGTATTTTTACATGTGTTTCTTTATGGTGAGACTAAAATGTGTAGGTGTGAAAGCAAGTAAAAATATGTTAAAAAAACAAAATTTGACTAAAACAAAACTAACATACATTAACAAGAGTTAATTTGCTAACAATGATTCCCTTTGAGTTGCAGGATTTAAGTGATTTCTGCTTTATTTCTTATTCTTTTTCATGTCACTTGATTTCTTGTTATAATTAGCATCCCAAACAAAACATAAAATGTGTTCTTTAAAAAGAAACACAGCACTCAGTAGAAGTATTAAGATAAGCAGAATCACTAGCTGCCATCACTTAGGAATTAGGAAGCAGAGGAAATGCTGTGTTGGAAAGTATGAATGACAAATTACTATTTTTCTAGAGGTGTGTTTTGTTGAGAACCACCAGCTATTGATTTCTGGAGATCTAACACAATCTAAAGAAGTATTAGATCAGGCTGAATGGAAGGGAAGGAGTTACAACAAAGAAAAGGTAGAGGCAGTCATTTAGACTATTTATAGTTTCAACGTGGATGGTGAGAAATGGGTCATACAGTGTGGAATTGAATGTGTAGAACAAGTTGACTGGTTTAAGGACTGCCAAGACTACCATAGTAGCTCTATTGATGATTGGGGAAATCTGAGTCGGGATATTTTCAGGAAGTTTTCATGTTGATTCCCAACACTAATGTCACCTGTCTTCTCTAACTAACTTTCATGATCCTTACCTGTGAAATGTTGATGTTTCTCCAATATTATATGTCCTTCAGATGATGGAACTGAATACTAGGTGTTAATACTGGGGAGGAAGTTTTAATTCATGAATAAAGAGCTCTCCTGTTTGGATTTATGCCTCTATAAAAGAGCTTGAAGGGAGCTTTCTCTTTCTGCCCTTCTCTTCTGCCACAGAAGTTGAAATCTTTGAATCTGTGAAGCAGAAAGTAAGTCTTCACCAGGCACTGCATCTGCTTACACATCGATCTTGGTATTACCAGATTTTAGAACTGTAAGAAGTAAGTTTGGTGCTCCTGACAAATACTTGAACATTCCCTCCTCTTGCCTACTTGTTTTTCTGCAAGCTGACGTAACAAGACTGAGGGAGAAGGAACAGTAGTGTGTTATGGTTTGAATGTCTCCTCCACAGTGAAATTTAAAAGTCATTACAACAGTATTAGTGTGGAAAACCCACTCTCGTGAACACATTTAACTGAATGGATTCCTGTTGAAAAGGTTGTGTTCAGCTGGTAGCTCATATAGCTACTCAGGAGGGTGAGACCAGAGGATTATAGCTCCAAGCCATCTCAGGAAGGAAAAGACTATGAGACAAGACTCTTAACCCTAATTGACTACAAACCCGAAGTGGAGCTGTGGCTCAAGTGTTAGATTTAACCTTGGGCAAAAGAACTCAGGAAGCTGGGTGCCAGTGGCTCATGCCTGTAATCTTAGCACTCAGGAGGCTGAGATCTGAGAATTGTGGCTCAAAGCCAGCCTGGGCAGGAAAGTCTGTGACACCAGAAAACCTGAAGTGGCGGTGTGGCTCAAGGGGTAGAGTGCTGGTCTTGAGCTGAAGAGCTCAGGGACAGCACCTTGGTCCAGAGTTCAAGCCCTAAGACCAAGTTAAAAAAAAAAAAGCTCAAGGATAGTGGCCAGGCGCAGAGTTCAAGACACACACACACACACACACTCACACACACAATGTGTTCAGCCTGATTTTCTCTCTGTCCCACATATTTGCTTCCTCTTCAGCTCAAAGTCCTTGCCAAGTTACTTACGCTGATTTGAAACTGCAGGGTATAAAATTAACCCTAAAAAATCAAAGGCTTTCCTGTATGCCAATAAAGAGAAGAGTGCAGCTGAAATCAGGAAAGCAACTCCTTTTGTAATAGCCACACCATAATAAAATACCTAGGAATTAACTAAAGAAGGGAAGGACCTCTTTTTTCAGGAAAAAAGGAAATTAAAGCCGAACTAAGGAAATGGAAACAAAACAAAACAAAACCCATGCTCCAGGATTAGGATGATTAACATCTTAAAAATGGCAATACTGCCAAGGCTATATATAAATTCAACGTGATACCTATCAATATTCCAACCTCATTCTTCAAGGAAATAGAAGAGGCAATCCAAAAATTCATATGGAACAATAAAAGACCCCGAATAGCAAAAACAATCCTTAGCAAAAACAACAGAGCTGGAGGTATATCACTACCAAATTTCAAACTCTACTACAAAGCCATAGTTATCAAAACAGCTTGGTACTGACACAATCCATTGGTACTGAGGACCAAGGGAATAGAACTGAAGTCCCAGAAATGAACCCACAGAGCTAAAACCCCCTAATCTTCGATAATAGAGCTAAAAAATAGAATGGGGGGCTGGAAAGGTGGCTCAATGGTAGAGCATTTGCCTTGCATGCATGAGGCCCTGGGTTCGATTCCTCAGCACCACATTAGCAAAAAAGAAAAAAGCTGTAAGTGGTGCTGTGATTCAAGTGGTAGAGCGCTAGCCTTGAGCTGAATTGCTGAGGGACAGCACCCAGGCCCAGAGTTCAGGCCCCACGACTGGACCCTCCCACAAAAAAAAAAAATGGATGAAAGACAGACTCTTCAGTAAATGGTGCTGGCAAAATTGGTTAAACACTTGTACAAAACTAAAGCTAGATCCTTATCTATGACCCTGCACCAGAATCAACTCCAAATGGATCAAACAGCTCGAAGTCAAAGCAGACACCCTGAAAACATTACAGGAGAAACTCTAGGGCTCTTTGGCACAGGTCGAACTTTCTTAATAAAAACTCAGAAACACAACAAATCAAAGAAAGGTTGGACAAATGGGATTGCATGAAACTGCAGAGTTTCTGCATGGCCAGGGACATAACTAGCAAGATCAATTGAAAGCCCACAAACTGGGAAAAGATCTTCACTAGCCATACAACAGACAAGGGTCTCATCTTTAACATATACTTAGAATTCAAAAAATTAAATCCTCCAAAAATAAATCCTTAAAGAAACAACTGCCTGATTAATAAGTGGGCTAAATACTTAAAGGGAGACTTCTCTGAAGAAGAAATAAGGAAGACCAATAGACACATGAAGAAATGCTCAACTTCTCGGGCCATAAAAGAAGTGCAAATCAAAACAACATTGAGATTCTACCTCACCTCCTTAGAATGGCTAAAATCAAGAAATTTAATAACAACAGATGCTTGAGGGGATGTGGCCAAAAGGGAACCATACTGCACTGTTGGTGGGAGTGTATTCTTGTTCAAGCACTCTGGAAAGCAGTATGGAGGTTCCTCAAAAGTCTCCACTATGACCCATAGAGCTCCCCTATGACCCAGCAATCCCACTTCTGGGCATTTATCCAAAGGATCATAAACAAGGCCATACTAAAGCTACCAGCACAACTATGTTATTGCAGCATTATTCTCCATAGCTAAGGTATGGAACCAATGTTGATGCCCCTCAGTAGGTGAATGGATCAAGAAAAAAAATATATATATATATACATATATATATATATATATATCAGAAAGAATGACAAAGCCCCATTTGTTAGGAAATGAAAAGACTTGGAAAAAAATCATACTTCAGTAAGCCAGGCTCAAAGAAACATAGGCCCCATGGTTTCTCTTTTTTTTATTTTTTTAAGACTAACTTGAGAATTTAATTACCAGGAAACACATAGAAAGCTGACAATACACACTTACATTTTGAGTCAATTAACTAATGATTAGGGACACTCAAAAGGTCTGAAAAATGTTGCAGGCTTTGACCTCCCTTAGGTCAAAAGTAATGACTCCTACATCCTGGCTCACAGAACATTTATTGCACCCATGGTTTCTCTTATTTGCACTAACTAGTAAATGTCTAGGATCATCTTACCAGGTAGGCACAAAAGCTCAAAAGCTATGTAAATATGACCATATAAAGTGATGATAAGTGAAATGAGCTCCAAGATATGGACACTAGAGATCTTTCTTTGTTATTTTAGTGTATTATGTGATTTTTTTTGGTTGCCTTTGTATGTTTTCCCCTCTATGGTATATCACTGTTGTCACTGTACTTGATTTTGGTACCCTTCATCTCGAATATACATTTATCTAATTTGGGGAGGGGAAGGGGAATAACAAAATGCTGAAACAAGGATACCGGATGACCCATTGCAACAATGAGATTCACAAGGCATTATGCTGGAAATTAACTTTACAACTTCAGGGGTAAGGAGGAGAAGTGGGAAAAGGGGAGGGAAGGGATAGTGGGAGAACAGCAAAGTAGGGGGTAACAATGCTTGAGAAGAAATGTACTCATTACCTTACTCATGCAACTATAACCCCTCTGTACAACATCTTTACAATAAAATAAAAAGTCCTTGCCAGATGTAGCCTCATGATCTTAGACTTCCCAACCTTAAAAATCATAACCCAAAGAAATATCTACTGCTTACCTGAGTTTAAATCACCTAGACTGTGTTACTCTTTCATAAGAGAATATGAACAGAGTCAAGAAGAACACTACCTTTCCAAATCTCCCTCTTTTATCCAGTCTGTCCTCCACGCCTGGGGCTCTCCTAATCTTATGGCACTTACCACTTTCCCTGGTTTACTTGTTGTTTCAATATCTATGAATTACTTTTAAAGTTCTTAATCCTTACAATAAGACATTATAGATGGTAGAGTTTAGGTTCATCTGTTCCCTAGAGAGCTCAGTCAGGAAGTTAGTCAACTTGTCTGTGAGTTCAGGTAGTGCAGATTGGGATCACATAACATTCTCTCAGGAAGAAGAATCCATGAGAAGCAGATGTCATAGGCTCTCCTGTCATCCACATCTCCATCCATGCTTTCTAGTTAATCAACTACATGTCAAAAATAGATTTCTGTTGTATGAAATGTAACCTGCTGCAAAAATGGGAGAAGTATTAGGAATGATGTGTCAGTCATGAAATCAAGGGATTAATATATGTTAATTGTTTTAGAAATAGTATGAATAGAGCATAAAAATCCAGCAAGGGCTATGACTATACCTTTAAATTAAAAGTAAATTAAGGACTGGGAAGGTGGCTCAAGTGGTAGAGTGCTAGCCTTGAGCTAAAGAGCTGAGGGACAGCGCCCAGGCCCAGAGTTCAGGCCCCACGACCGGACCCCCCCCCCAAAAAAAAGTAAATTAAAAATATGGTTTCTATCCATAGGATCTAGATTCTTCCAGCCCCTCAGGATGATTGACTCCTGCCTGTAGAATTTTACCATTCTTTTACAATAAGCTTTCCATGCAAAGTTGATGGTCAGTGTATCTGTGAAGAAAAAAAACTGAGACCTTCTCTAGTCTATGAATGAAGGCTTCCACATGAATTGTTTCTTTTAATAGTAGCCTTGCTAATTGTGTTTAAATTAATAAGCATCTGATTAATTAATTACTAAACTACTCCTTAAACTTGTTTTTAGTATAACCCCTTGTAAGGAAATAGCTGACTCTCTTCACTTCAAACTTCCTTATGGAGACCATAGTCTATGAAAGAGCCTGAGAAAGGTAGATATGGTCCCTATGTCAGTTTGTAATAGTTGGCCTTATTGTTTGTTGTCTTCCTCCTTAATGGGCAAATACTTCATTAGTGCTGTGTCTGCTGTGGGGAATGTGTGGAAATAACAGGTGCATGTCACAATCTGTTGACTGAGCTCTCCAAAGCTCATTTCTACTCTTTCTCAACCATCTGATTGAAAGTAATCATGGTAGTGAGATCCTTTAAGGTTGCCCAGAATACAACGACACTTCCATGCACTCTGATAGGAAGGAGGTGTTGTTAGGCTGAGTTAGGGATTTTATTCTTGGGTTTGGGGGAAGAGTGAATAGAGGCCATGTTTATTCCAAATTCTCTTTGGCAGAGTTTATGGCAGGCTGGCCAAGAAGAGATGGAATAGTGTAGTGACAAAAAAAAGTCATGGAATGAAACATTCTAACATCCTATGAAACTTTGGTTCTCAGTACATTGTGTATGCCTCAGTTAACTTTTAAGGTAGCTATTATAGATTTCATTGGATTAAAGGAGAAAATACATGAAAAGGAAGAAAGTGAGTGTTTGCCTGGCCTGAGGTGAGCGCTAGATCATTAGCCTTTCTTATTACTAGCATTATTTGTCTTAGAAACAGAGTTGTGAATAAAGTATTTGGGTGCCAGGGGCTCAGTTTTTTAAGTAAGTGTTTGCAAACTGAGAAAGTGTTAAGAGTCATCTGAAGTGTCTGTAAGTACAGTATTCAGATTTTTCAGTGACTGCCCTGGAGACTGGTCAGAAAATCTGTGATATGTACCAAGAAATTCCCCTCAGGTGATCTGTAAGATTCTGCAAGTTTGGAAAACACAGCTTTCAGAGAATTAGAAAATGAATTTCTAAGCCTGCAATCAACTAGTTTATAGTTGGCTTCTGATTAAGAAGCCTGCCCAGGGCAGTCTTGGTGCCTCGGGGCACTTTTTGGTAAGGAAAGCTAATTTTGTATCTTTAAAGGCATAGGTTAAGAGGATGGACTTTGGATTCAGAAACACTTGAGTTAAAATCTTTTATTTGGAGTGTGACCTGGGGCCTAGTTCAGTTTCTATTTCCTTACGTGTAAAACGTTCAGCGTTGTGGTTCCTTCCACTGGGATACCCAGCGGGCTAAATGGGATACTCTCTGAAAAAGCACTGTTCTTGTTTCAAGCAAAGCCTTCATGATTATACACCACAATCAGGATTGTTGCATTTTTCCCTTCCAGGATGACTGAAGAGTTCACAATAAACTTCAACCCTTGGGATGATGAAAACAATTCTTCTACGCAGACAAGACTTTTCTTTTGTATGTTCTTCCCTCATGATATCACCCCTGTTTTCACTGTATTTGATTGCATCTTGTTTATACTTTTTTTTTTTTTTAATTTCGTGAGGGGGAAGAGAAATAACAAAATGCTGAAAGAAGGACACGGGTTGACCCATTGTAACAATGAGACGTACAAGACACTATGTTTAAAATGAACTTTACAACTTGGGTCAGGGGGTGGGGAGTGAGGGGGGGGGAAGGAATGGTAGGGAAAAAACAAAGGAGGAGGAGGTAACAATGCTCCATAGAAAATGTACTCATTACCTTAGTCATGTAACAGTAACCCCTCTGTACAGTATCTTTACAATAAAAAAATAATAAAAAACAAACAAAAAAACCCAACTCTGACCAAAACCCCAAGAATAAACACTTGAAAAACAACCCCTGCTTTCAGAGTATTTGATGTTGGTATAATTTGTGGAGGGGAAGGGAAAAAAACAAATCGTTTAAATAGGGATACGGGTGGATCCATTGCAACAATCAGATGTACAAGTCGTTATGTCGAAAATGAACTTTACAACTTTGGGGGGGGAGGGGGGAGGAGGATTGGGTGGGGGGGGGGGGGGGAGGATGGGAAGGGATGGGAAGGGGAAACAAAGGAGGAGGCTACAATGCTTGATAAGAAATGTACTCATTATCTTGCCCATGTAATTGT
>NW_012267217.1:15720745-15723745 GCF_000151885.1 Dipodomys ordii
CAGGCCCAAAGAAACATAGGTCCCATGGTTTCCCTTATTTGCAATAACTAGTATATGTCTGAGTCAAGCAGAAAAGGTCAGATAAGTTGATGTTAGGGGAATTAACCCCAAGATAAGTATTCAGATGTTTTTTTTTGTTTTTGTTTTTGTTTTCATTTCATGCAATTGTTTATAACATATTTGTAAGATGATTTCTATGTTGCTTTGTATGTCCCTCCCCCATGGTATAACCCATGATTTCACTGTATGTGCTGTTGGTATAATTTGTGGAGGGGAAGGGAAAAAACAAATCGTTTAGGGATACAGGTGGACCCATTGTAACAATAAGATGTACAAGTTGTTATGTTGAAATACGAACTTTATAACTTTGGTGGGAGGTGGGGGGGGAGGATCAGGTGGGGGGAGGTGGAGGAGTATGGAAAGGGATGGGAAGGGGAAACAAAGAGGAGACAACAATGCTTGATAAGAAATGTACTGGTTATCTTGCCCATGTAATTGTAACTCCTCTGTACGGTATTCTCACAATTAAAAAAAGAAATAAATAAAAAAGAAAAGCAAAAAAAAAGAGTGAGTTAACTGCATAATAGTGTTAATATGAGAGTGGGGCAAAGTTGTCAACAAGGTATCATTAGAAACTTGGAAGATGCCAGGCTCAATCCCATAATCCTAGTTTCTTAGGAGACTGAGATATGAGGACTGTGGTTCTAAGCCAGCCTGGCATGAAAGTTCACAGTCTCATGAGATTCTTTTCTCCAATTAACCACCATAAGTAGATTGAAGTGGAGATGTGGCTCAAGTAGTAAGAGTGCCAACCTTGAGCATAAAAGCTAAAGGACAATGCCTAGGCCTTGAGTTCAAGACCTAGTACCTGTATAGAGAGACAGAGGAGAGAGAGAGGGAGGGAGAGGGAAGAAGAGGGAGAGAGGCAGAGAGAGAGAAAGAGAAGGAGAAAGAGAGGGAGAAATAGAGAGAGACAGACAGACAGACAGGCAGGCAGACAGAGAAGGGCACAAAACAAAACAAAATAAAAAAGTCCAAAGTGAAAAATTAAAGAAAACAAGACCAAAAACCTAGAAGAACAATGGGAAGTGAAGCTAAATTCATAGAGTCTGTTTAGCCTGAGTTCAAATCCCATTCACACACACATGCACATGCACACACACGCACGCACACACACACACACACACAATTTTGGAAGAAAATTCTTATTGTTGTTGTTTTTCATTCTAAAAAGGAGTTGGGGGAAACTGGTAGGTAGCAGTTATCCCAGCTCAATGGTAAAATGCAAAGGGATTTTGAGATAGTGGCTGAAATCACAGGGTCTCTGAGAGAAAATATTGCAATTAAACTTTCCGACTGAAAGCCTGCCTAATCCATCAATGTGATGGAATGTCATTAGGTGAATATTTTTGAGGACTTCATCCACCTAAGAATTAATGTTGGGCTGCTCACTAGTTTTTGGAAAGCCAACCTTCTGAATACTTTGGAGAGAATATATCCTTAACTTATATTCCCAAGCTAATAAATAAATCATGGCCTATAGATCCTAGGTAACTCAGCAAACCTACTCCACTCACAGAATAGTGACTCTGCCCACAAGGTTGGTCCTCTTCAGCAACTTAATGCTTTAAGCCCTTCACAGGTCAGTAAAAACTGGTGCACCCTGGAGATGACTCACTTTTCGTCTATAGAAAGTGTATTCATTTTATAAGAGACTTTCCTATTACTTTCACTAGTTTTGCTTCTTGCCTGAATTCTCTGTTCCTTCTACTCTCTGGTAAGAGAAACCACAAGTATAGACCAGAGAACAGGAAATCACAGAGGGTTTAAAGAGAGAGGCTGCTCTAGCTCTCTTATAACTGTTAGAGAAACAACAAGCTGTGAATGTGTGGAACAGATCCAGCTAAGGATGAAAGAACTGAACTGAGCTTTAAGGTATTCCCCAAGAGGGAGTGTTTGTAGTTTAAGCCCAACCAAATCATTGCTTGCTAAAATGGGAAACATACACTTGTCATGAGCCTGGATAGAGAGGACAAGATGACAGGGAAATAAAAGCCCAGGAGGATATGAAAACAGAGGAAGTAAGAAGGAAAGAAATCACTAAAAAGATTTAAATCTTTTGTATATAAGCAAAATGTCATACTGTGGCAATAGTGACTTTGTTCTTGGCTGGGTGATCTTTGCCCTTTGCTAAATTCTAAAGAGAAGCCATACCAAAATGATTAGGATATTGATGGCTGCATCTTTTTTTCGAGCAGTTAAATGAATATTTTTAAGAAAGGATTGCAACTCTCTCTTCCCCCTTTCTTTTAGAAATTATGCATATAATGATTTCCTCAGCTGAGTCCTGTTCAATAATCATTTAGCCAGAAAGGACTGTTCAGGGTCATCTCTGGTCTATTGGTACCAGTAGTTTTCTCACCTATTCAAACTTAGGCAATGCATCTCTTAAAACTCACCTTTACTGGGCCATGACAGTCTTCTTTTCTGAAATAAAATCTCAATGCTGCTTTAACATTTCTTTGGTAAAATAGCAGCCTGCGCAGCAGAGTTGAAGCTTCTTATTTTGAAGTATACAGTCTTTGTGACTTACATTTATTGGGATGTCTGATGTTCATTTTGTTTTTAGTTTTTTAAATGGTTATAGTACTTCAGATTGAACCAAGGTTTTCTACATGCTAGTCATTACTCTACCACTCAAGGCACACTCTTAGAACTTTTGCTTGTATTTTGTTTTTGAGATAGGGTGTTGCTAACTTGTCTTGGATTGACTTTGAACTCATGATCCTCCTACCTTTGCCTTCCACATAGCTGGATTATAATGCATACTACAGTGTCTATCTTCATCTTAAATTCTCACCAACCATGCTTTTATTGGTGTACTTGGGTTGAACACAGGGCCTCCTAGCTAGTCGTCGTCTTCTTCTTCTTCTTCTTCTTCTTCTTCTTCTTCTTCTTCTTCTTCTTCTTCTTCTTCTTCTTCTTCTTCTTCTTCTTCTT
>NW_012267217.1:15723795-15741328 GCF_000151885.1 Dipodomys ordii
TCTTCTTCTTCTTCTTCTTCTTCTTCTTCTTCTTCTTCTTCTTCTTCTTCTTCTTCTTCTTCTTCTTCTTCTTCTTCTTTGTCAGTTGTGCGGCTTGAACTCTGGGCTTGGGCCCTGCCCCTGCTCTCTTCAGCTCAATGCGAGCACTCTACTGCTTGAGCCAGAGCACCACTTCCTGCTTCCTAGTAGTTTATTTGAGTTAAGAGTCTCACGTACTTTCCTACCCCGGCTGGCTTTGAACTGTTATCCTCAGATCGCAGCCTCTTGAGTAGCTAGGATTACAGGTGTGAGCCACTTGCACCCAGTTAAATCTGCTTCTTTATCAGGCTGGTACTCTACCACTTGAGTCACATCTACAAGCCCTGCTTTTTGTTAGACATTTTGGTGATGATGTCTCACGCAGTTTTCTGCCCAGGCTGCCTTCCAATCACAGTGCTCTGTATCTCAGCATCCTGAATATCTAGGATTATGAGAATAAATCTTAGGACCTGGCTTCGTTGACTAATGCCCAGCTTGCTCTGTTGTTTCATGCCTCTACACTTTTTCATTCTCCTTTCTTCTTGGAGGTCTGTTTAGGAATTTAAAAAACAAATCAACTAACCAACATGACAAGTATGACCTTCCTTGAAAAGTCATCCCAGAGAATATTAACCATGTGATTCACTATGTATTTGACCATATTAAATCAAATCTAAGACATATTGTTTCTCCTTTCTGATCATTCCTGAAATCAGGATACTTTTTACGTTAGTGACAGTTTTTGATCCCCGGTAGACAACATTCATTGCATAGTTGTAATTTCATGTACTCACTAATAATTGGCTATTGTTCATGAAAGTATTGCTAGACAAAGATAAGACATATTTTCAATAAATGCAGGGAACCTTCTCATTCAAAGGAATGAGAAGCTTGATTGAAACTCTTTTGTTGATAATTTCTCCATGTTCAGAAAAATTTGTAGAAACTTTCAGGGAGTACCAGTAACGTGAAAGAAAATTTTAGAGATGAGTGGAACACTCTTTCAAGAATTTTCTAGAGAACACAGAAGATTATATTGTGCAGAAAGATACAGACATAGAAAAAATGGACTAAAATGTTGTATTAAAGAGACATGCTCTAAATACAATGAAATGTTAGGAATACCTTAGCCAATTTCACTTTCTCTGCCTCTGTCTCTGTCTCTGGCTGGCTTTGAACTGTGATCCTCAGGTCTTAGCCTCCTGAGTAGGTAGGATTACAGGTGTGAGCTTGTATCTTTTGTATTAACAACAAAATGTATATGTGAATGATTTGAACAGGTTCCCTTATTAAGTACAAAAATAAAACTCTTTAACAACAAAATGTGTTATTGTTTGGGAAGGGGGTCTTTCTTAATGGTATATAAAATAATGGCATTTTATCAGCCTAGTATATTTATAATTTCCCACTTCTTGGTTTGCAGATTGTCAGTTTTTTCTTTGTTAAGTCTTATGGAAGAGTTAGCAAAGCATTTGAAGAGGTGAAAAGGAAGTTATACAGAAAAACATCAAGTGTCTTAGTACTATACTTAGGAAGAATATAGAGATATTTATTCATTTACTATTATGGTAGAACTGATAGTCTCATTGGCAAGTTTTAAATTAAAGCAGTGTGTCAATAAGTATGTTTTGGGATATTATAAAAGCATCTTATAAAAATAATTACTATAAGTAAAATCAAGATAAAAGTGTTTTATATGTAAAAGGATACAATTCATATGTAAAATAAAATAATTTATTCCTTTTATACTGATACAAAAGAAAAATAATTAATTGATTTTTCATACTAATTTGTAACAATGTAATATAATATGTAGGTAACATTTAAGTTACCAAAAAAACTAGAAACTAGGTATTTTATGAAAAGTTATGACATTGCTTAGATATCTATGTATATATGCATGTATGATGTTTCTGTATAAAACATTCTTGGCATTTGATTTTTTAGGTATAATTCAATAGTATTCATTTTAGAGCATTAGAAATACCACCACGATTTTTGTTCAACATTGTAATCAATATTCTTACACATGAGCCAAAAAAGAAAGCTATTTAAACTGCTAAAACTAAATCAGTCTGGAAGCTAGCATAGTTTTACATTTTATTAATAATAGGTAGAGGTATTAAGCTTTTCATAAGATAAAGATCGGAATAAATATTTCAGGATATAAGGAGATAGAATCATTTTAACTATCTCATTTAATAACGCATACTCAATCCTAGAAGAAATCATGCAGAAGTTTATCTGTGGGTTCTATCTAATCTATCTTGAAAAATTTGGAGTTCCAGAAAACATTTCAGTCACATTTAAAAGGTCTGTGCCACTAACCATAACATTTTTGCTGATGGAAAGTGCTTTTTTTTTGGATGAAGGAAGCTGCTTTCTCCCAGCTAATAATATGTCTTAGGGATAAGCATTGAGAATAGCTGAAAAGAAGTGCTTACATTTAAATACATAAGAAAGGCCATTTTTAGTGTTCAATATTTCACATGAATGCTCTTTTTTATTTTAACCTTGCTCTCAACAAATCCTCCCTCATGAATAATGAATTCCTCGATAATAGGAGCATAGAAGAGTCAAAGTCATTAAACAAAAACGATCATTACTCTTACTTTATTTCATTTTTATTTTTATTACCATTAGCCAAGCTTTATATATGAATTTATAAGAGCCAACCAGGTACCCCAATTTCTTATTTTTAGTACTAGCTTTATCCTTATTTGGAGCACCTATAGGACAAGGAGAAACAGGAAGACCTAAGAACTCACCTTGTCTTTTGTAGTTCTGGGAAAAAAACCACCTTTACCTTTCTGCTTTTATTTTTTGGTGCCCTGATGATTTTTTACCATGGAGTTATTTTTGGCAAAGTGATAAAAGGGCTAGTGGTGAGCATAGGTGTATACTTGGGAAAATCTTTCTGAGTAAAGGATATGGGTGAAGACTGATAATCTAGAGAAAACTAGAAATAATCTAGAAAACTACAGGAATTCCTTTGTATTCTCCAAAGCCTTTGTGTGTTCCCCAGGGCTGTGAGTTCCCAGCTTGACCATGAATGCACAGATCACTGCTCCAACTTATGGACTTTGCAGTCAAAGAAGGGAAAGAATAGGAGGGAACACTGAGGTTGATAAGCGCTCAGTGACTCACGAACACATGAGTAGTGAGTGAAACCAGAAAACTGCCCAGTTGGAAAATTTTCAATTGCCCTTTTCTATATTAGTGAGAATACCCATAAGTTCTTTTTTTGTTCATGCTTGCTAAAATTATGACTCTTCACAAAAACTACATGGGAGTCAATAGGCACTAAATTAGAGTGCAACAGGTTCCAGTGTGTTATCTTACAGTAGGGTCACTGTGGATAATAGTGAACTTTCACAAAGCTAGAAGAAAGCATTTTCAAATTTTTACCATAGAGAAATGATGTATTTAACCACTGAGATATGCTTAACCTGATGTAGACTTTACACAATGCATTCATACATTAAAACATCCTATATTACCCTATTAGTTTGCATAGTTTTTATGTATCATTTATGAAAATTTTGCTTAAGTGAATATATCACATGTCCTCATCTATCACATGTCATCATCACCCATCTATAGAGGTTTTTAAATGAGCTGGAAATTTACAAGGACCACTAACCAGACTAACTAAGCCTTCCAAAGTCCAAAAGTACTGCATGCAGTTGGCTTTTTTTTTTTTTTGTCAGTTGTGGGGTTTGAACTCTGGGCCTGAGCTCTTTAGCTCTACCACTTGAGCCACAGCGCCATGTCCTCAGTTCTCTTTCCTTTTTATGTTTTTTTAATTGTAAAAATAATGTACAGAGGGGTTACAGTTACATGAATAAGGTAATGAGTACATTTCTTATCCAGCATTGTTACCCCCTCCTTTGTTTTTCCCCTACCTTCCCTTCCCTCCCCATCTCCCCAACTCCTACCTACCCCCTGGCCCTGAAGTTGTAAAGTTCATTTTCAACATAGTGTCTTGTACATCTCATTTGTTACAATGGGTCAACTTGCATCCTTATTTCAGCATTTTGTTATTTCCCTTTCCCTCCCCAAATTAGAAAAATGTATATACAAGATGCAGGACACCGGAATCAAATACAGTAAAAACAGGAGTTATACTGTGGGGGAAGAACATACAAAAGAAACAAAAAAACTCACATAGTACAACATAAATACATTAAAAATAATAGAAAGAAAGAAAAAAATCACTTGTGTCCCTATCTTGGGGTTCATTTCGCTTAACATCATCTTATATGGTCATATGTACATAGCTTTTCACCTTTTCTGCTTGTCCTGCACATGCACTAGTTATTGCAAATAAGAGGAACCATGGGACCTATGTTTCTTTGGGCCTGGCTTATTTCACTTAATATAATTTTTCCAAGTCTTTCCATTTCCTAACAAATGGGGCAGTGTCGTTCTTTCTGATGGAGGCATAGAATTCCATTGTACATATATACCACATTTCTCAGTACTCTTTCTTATGTGACTATTTCTACTTTTTTTGGGCATGTGAAGAAAAGATAGAAAGATCTTGTAGGTTTCCTGACTAGCACTTAGAGATATCCTATAGCATTTTTTTTTTTGTCACTGGAATTAAGATCTTTTGGTCTGGGACTAGAAGCTGATAGTGTATAGAAAGCATCCTTAGAGAAGAAACCTGCTGAGTTCTGTGTCCTAGCAAAGAGGGTCTCTTTGGGGAGCAGTATTCTGGCCACTGTGGGTGAGCACATCTGAGGCAAGAAGTAAGATAGGCCACTTGATGCTTTAGTTTAAAACGTTCCTAGATGGGGCACCAGCAGCTCATACCTGTAATTCTAGCTGCTCAGGATGCTGAGATCTGAGGATCCAGGCTTCAAAGCCAGCTTAGGAAAGTCCACAAGACTTTATCTACAATTAATCACCAAAAATCTGGAAATGGAGCTGTGATTCAAGGGATAGAGCACCAGCCCTGAGTAGAAAAGCTAAGTAACAGCGCCCAGGCTGAGTTTTATCTCTAATACCAGCAAAAAAGCAAAACCAAACATGCCTTGGCCTCAATTCATAATTTCATTAGCTTTTTCATTAAACATTCCTTTCAATAAGCTATAATTAATTAATGGTGGAGGATCAAGGCAACAGGCAATGTGTTTCTTTTCATATGTTTTGGCCCAGTGAATTAATTCTAATCAATCTGTATGTTTGAATTTACATTTGTTCTTTTCTCACTCAGGCTGTAGTGGTGGTGAGCTTGGGAAAGAGAGTTTATAGAGATCCTTCTTAATGGACTTAACATAAAGCACCAAGAAAGGGTATAATAATTTTAATTGATAATGAGGAAGCAGAGGAGCAGAACAGAAGATAGTTTCTTAGTGTTTAGAGACCTTGAATTTATTGTTTCTTTTGTAAAGTCTATTAGTCACCCCTGACAAGAAGACTGCAATTTCAGGTGTTTGCAATCGTCTGACCCTTCAGAGCTACTCTCTGTGGGCTCTTTATGCAGCCTGGCTGCTGGAGGCTGTGGCTGTTTCATATTCATTATTTGATTAAAGACTCAACAACTTTATTAAGGAGAAACATTCCTCATTTTGCATTGAGGAGACTCAGAGAGGGAAATTCTTTGCCATGGGGCACTGTTGTTGTCACTGTTAGAGTTGAGATTGAACCCAGGGCTGCTGACTCAGAAGGACGAATCCTTTCCATTACATTATTCCAATAGCAGCTATGGAAGCAAAGGACAGAAGGAACACAGATAAAGGTCTTCAAGAGCTGACAGCTTGCATGGAACAAAGAGAGAACAGGCAAATAGCCAAGGACACCCACCACTTCCCACTGAACAGTGAGTCCCAGTTGGTTCCTAGAATTCTGGCTAGTACTGGATGGTTGACCTCTAATTAGAATTCCCAGACTAGCTCTACACTTCTAACCCATCCCCTAGAATTCAGCCTGGACTTGATGTCCTCAAGAGACACTTCTCCAACATCCTTTCAAAATGGGTTTCCAGATCATAACCCTTATCAAATCATGTTTAATTATCTGTAGCCCTCCATTAGACTATAAGATTTCTGAGTGCCTTGTTAAATGTTTTCTCAGTTTCTAGCAAAAATATCTGAGGTGTAAATTTTTTTTTTAATAAATGAAGACTATCAACTAGCTTACTGAATGATATGGGAAAGTTATATGAGTCTATGTTTTAGGTTCCTCTAATGTAAAATGAGATTTAGTTTTTCCTCATTGATAGCTGTGATTCTGATTCTGTGTTCTATTATTCAAACAGCTAGCTATACATCCTGCTAGTCAATCATGGGCTCCTTAACCTGAGTTCTATGAACTTTTTCATATTTGCTGCAGTAAGGATGGAATGGACTCAATCTTCTTCATATGGTTTCTTATACCCTAAAGTGAATATTTTGTATATATATTTATCAGATGAATGGACCTTTAGTTTGCTAATATCCAATTTAAAAAGAGAACAAAATCTACTTTATTTGCATGATCATGTAGCTTTGTAAAGGCAGAGTTGTACATCTGGCTCTGAGACAAGGTCAAAATGCTTTAAGGTTGATCTCATTTACAGACAGAGGTAGTAGGTCCACACTGAGACACTGAAATGCAGGCCTTTTCTGGCCTTTTCTCCATTGACATTTCACAGTTGACAGTAGAAATGGAATGGTTTTGCCAGGGCCCTATGGGCAACTAATGGCACAGTTGAAACTAGGTCTCAGGCCTCTGACACCAAGTCCAGTGCATTTTCCATGTCCATGTTGCTTGCAATAAGTCAATTATCTTTGCTTACCAAGCTTAGCTTCCTGAAATTCCATGTCACGGATCATATGAAGGTGAATTATTTACCCAAACCCAGCACCCACACTTAAAACAATGGTATACATATAACCTTGTCCCTTAATAGGACTTCATTGTAATGACATTGAGAAGCAAGCTACAACCATATGTATTCATAGTCCATATGTAGCACCTGTGTTTATTACCACTGAAATTCCTACAGGAATTTTCCATGTGTCCTCACTTCCTTCAAGAGGATCATTAATTTGCTATGTTATATCTATCAGCATATCTGCATACTTCCTTTCCAGTCTGTCAGCTCTTGCAGGGTAGTGAGTGACCATGAGCATCCTTTAAAATCCATGCTGCTCCTAATGATCACATTGGGATACTTACTCATGGACATGGAATGAATGAAATGGCCTAGAAACTGAAATGATTTGTCTAGATTGAAGTAACAGTGATGGGAGTTAAATAAACATTTAGTGACTAAAGCAAACAAAACAGAATTGTGCTTGCGGCAGGCCACCCAGTCATGCTGGCTCCCCTCACTGCTAATGACTTCCTCTTAGGCTTCCTGAATTTGACTCTTGAGGCTGATGTTTCATCTGCTTCAGTTCTGTGGGTCCCATCTCTCCTGCTCCATCAATTGTCAAGCTGCTTCTCTTTTAATGCAGCATAACAAACTATTTTAATAATGCATTTGTTTTACAATATGGTCCTCTTAAATCTCGTCCGATGGTTGTTTAGAAGCACAATGTGCTTATAGCCTTCAATTTGCACTGTGGAAGAAAACCTAAATCTGAATATTTCTCTATCATCCTTATAAATTTCCATCACGGATCCTCATGTGAATAGTACAATTTAGCCAATGGCCTCTTATAGATAATAGACCAATATATCAGAATTAAACAGAGCGGAGTCCATGCATCTTTTAAAATCATCAAATACAAAGTCCTCCTGGACACATAAATATAAATGGAAAGCCTGATTGTATCTCAGTCTGCAGGCATACAATGCTTGTGATGAGAGCTGGCATGCTGGCACAAGCTATTGATAATTCAAGACAGATAGGATTTTCTCCAGCAGTGACTCCAGAGCTTAGCTTGGATTCTTTAGTTTTCTTTTGTTGGTCACATTTTATAAAATCCACATTCTGCCCCTACTATCCTTAGGGGGAGAGATCTTTCTTAAGAATCCTTAGCAGTGCCTTGGACCGTTACCCAAGGTCATGTTGGTTGGAATGACTGTCCTCCCAGTCACCACCAGGTGATGGCACTGTGTCCTCAGCACAAAGAAACCTCCATGGCCATTGCTAGGGTGGTTCTGGGCAGTTAAGAGTAGTCACCATGTATTTATCCTGACACAAGTTGGATTATAGATGGTTTTCTTTCTTTCTTTCTTTTCTCAACCAAGGTAGTTGCTATGCTTTTTATAATTCCTTGTTATTTGTCCTCCAACTCAAAACTAATTTATTGGAGAGAAAACCCATAGGAAGAACATACAAAAGAAACAAAAAAAGTCACATAGTACATTGTATGTTCTTCCCCCATGGTATAATCCTTGTTGCTCTGTATTTCATCCTGGTGCCCTGCATCTTGTATATACATTTTTTCTAACTTGGGGAGGGGAAGGGAAATAACAAAATGCTGAAATAAGGATACAGGTTGACCCATTGTAACAATGAGAAGTACAAGACACTATGTTGAAAATGAACTTTACAACTTTGGGAGGAGGGTAGGGAGGAATTGGGGAGGTGTGGAGGGAAGGGATGGTAGGGGAAAAACAAAGGAGGATGTTTCTCATCATCTTAGGAAAGAACATATTTTTTGCAATAGTGGCTCCAGAATTCTTGCATATTTTATTGAACCATGTGAAATTAATGTCGGCCAATTGTTCTTGACAAATCAAGGTGGCTATTTAACACAGGAGATTTGTAATTGGATTTGCAAAAAAATTGCATACTTACACGTTTTTCTTATATTTCTGTTTAGATGACTTGAAGAAAACATTCATGTAAACATGTGTGGTGTGGGTGTATGTGTTTGTGTGAGTGTGCATGTGCATGTGTATATAGCTGAAGCTGTAGCCACCCCATGGCACTACTGCCATTCAGGGCTCGGCTCGATGGAAAGAAAATAAGACAGTGAATGGTCCTGCTCTAAGCATCTGTAATCAACACTTGTCCAGAGCACATTTCTATATACAGTCTTTCCCCTTCTTTCTCCTTTTAGGCTTTCCTATCTTCATTTGCCAGTGACCTGAAGAATACAGGGGGAAAAAAATCCATCAGGAATTAAAAAACAAAATCCCTAAAATACATTAGTTATAAATAGAGTAAAAATTCAGTGAAGCAGAATCAGGTGATGAATCATATCCTAGCAATTTTACCAGTGTAAGCACTTAAAGGAGAAATTTTTCAATATAAAATAATGTATTTTAAAAGTCAAACAAAACATACTTTAGATACTTGATGGTGATGTGTGGCTATTCTTAGCAGCACAGACCATATGTACATGATATAGATAGGATTTTCTGACCCTCATTAGGCTTTTTCCAGCCATGCTCTCCACTGCTTGTGCCTGTGCAAACCTGTGCATGTTAGTATGTGCATGGTAGCATGTATTTAGAATATATTTTGTTTGCATACAAACTTTCTTGTGATTTCCCTTTCTTTATCCTATTACCCCAATGTATTTCTGCTTCCAAGATTCTATTGTAGATGTCAACACTAGCTCCAGTCTCTTAGTGAAAGGGAAAGATCTTCTTGATGGGTGCCCGTGGCTCATGACTACAATCCTATCTACTCAGGAGGCTGACATCTGAAGATTGTGGTTCGAAGCCAGTAAAGTTCATGAGATTCTAATCTTCAGTTAACCTCCAGAAAACCAGAAGTGGCACTGTGGCTCAAATCGATAGAAGGCTAGTCTTAAGCGCAAAAGCTCAGGGTCAGCCCCCAGGTCTTGAATGAAAGCTTTATGACCAATAAAAAGAAAAGATGTTCTCCACTTATATGACTATAGTCAAAGCCCAGGGTCTTCATAAGCCTTTGGTGCAGATCCTGAGATATTAAACCTTTTTATCCTATAATTATAAGCTTCCATAAGCTATAAGTGTCCTTCACGAGGGCTGAGGGGTGAGGGGGAGGAAGGAGAGAGCAATACCCTATCACCTCCAGCCTCTACCCTATCATAAAAGTCATAGATGTCTTTCTACCTTTCTTTTTTCTTTCTTCTTCCTCCAGTCCTTTCTTTCCTTGTTGTACCTACTTTCACTAATTGACTATTTCAGTCTCTAATCACCTTTTTTAAGAGTTTGGACATCATTTCCTAATGGTGTTTCTCACTGCAGAATGGCAAGGGTGAGCACTAATATTCGAAGCGGATCAATTACTCCTCTAAGCAAAAGCCGTCTTTCTCCACAGACAAGTCATCATTATACACAGGAGCTTCTGTCCATCTTCTATCACCTGTGGGATTATTTATCTCTTACCTTGCCTTTTTATGCTTGTCATTTGCCACAGACATCAGAGTGTTTCATACCTCCTCCCTAGGCACAGGCTGGTTCTTCTGCCCAGAATGACTTCCTTCAAACCAGGTCCCATAAATATTTTTCTTTTTTAAAAAATATATTAATACTGTTTCTTTTTCTGCTATGTTGTAATGCTTAAACCACAGCTGTCACTGGACCTACTTCTACTTCAGGATGACAATTAAATTTTAACAAGTGAAGTGAAACTTTGGACTATGAGCACACAAGGGTAAAGAGACATTTATTTTGACTTGCATTAATTGACTCCTCCTCTTTCTCCTCCTCCTCCTCCTTCTTTTTCTAATACTTGGCTTGGTGTCTATAAACTCTTTGTGTTAATGTGTTTCTCTCTGAAGAATAGGCCACACATTTATCTATATTTTTATTAGATAGCCCAAAAGGACTAAAAACCACTACTATAGAAGAAATAAATACTAGAGAAGCATGTTGTATGTGTATGTGTTCCAACCACTTTTTTTTTATTCTCAGAAAATTTCTTTCCATTCAAAACCCTTCCTAATCACATGGTATTTTCATTAAATTGCTTTTCTTTTGTACATTCCCATTTGTGACTCAAAAACTCTTCACTGAAATTTTAAGCCATTCTTGATCTTTTCAATGGAACCATATTATTAGTAAAAACAGATGTTCAACAGCCCATTGAGAACATTTAAACCTAAGCTTCAAAGTTTTTGAAAGATGTCAGATTACAGAAATGATGACTTTTATCATAGATCTGTTACTAAAGATCAAAGTCAGAAAATTTGTCAACACAAGTTAGAAAAGGATAGAACAACAATATCCACCCCAAGAGATATCTTAAAATATTCAACAGGGTCAAAATGTGGACTACAATCTGTCCTTGAAAACATACATTAATCTAACAATATAAAGCAAATATATAACTATGAAAACACAATAAAATCCTGTCAAATGATCAGTTAAAACTCAAACTACCTAATAAGACTATTGATATTCTTTACCATAGCTAAGATATGGAACCAACCCAGGTGTCCCTCAGTAGATGAATGGATCAAGAAAATGTGATACACACACACACACACACACACACACACAATGGAATTCTATGCCTCTATCAGAAAGAATGATGTTGCCTGCTGCATTTTTTAGGAAATGGAAAGACTTGGAAAAAATTATATTAAGTGAAATAAGCCAGACCCAGAGAAACATAGGTCCCATGGTTTCCCTTATTTGCCATAACTAGTACATGTGTAGGACAAGTAGAAAAGGTCAAATGCTATGTACATATGACCATATAAGATCATGTTAAGCGAAATTAACCCCAAGGTAGGGACACAAATATCTTTTATCTTTCTTGCTATTGTTTCTAATGTATTTATAATGTACCATGTGATTTTTTTTGTTTCTTTTGTATGTTCCTCCTGCATAGTATTTGATGTTGGTGCCCTGCATCTTGTATATACACTTCTATAATTCAGGAAGGGGAAGGGAAAAAAACAAAATGCTTAAATAAGAATACAGTTTGACCCATTGTAACAATGAGATGTACAAAACACTATGTTGAAAACAAAGTTTCAACTTCCATAAGGGGGCGGGGGTGGGGCGGGTGTAGTTGTGGAGGTGGGAGGGAGGGGATGGTAGGGGAAAACAAAGAAGGAGGCAACTATGCTCAATAGGAAATGTATTCATTACCTTGCTCATATAACTGTAACCCCTCTGTACAGCAATTTTACAATAAAAAATGTACAAAGAAAGAGGAAAAGAAAAATGACCTTCCATAGTAGCTGAAACTGAGGATATTTGTAGAGTGTATGAGTGTATGATAGGATTTGAAAACACTTCTGATAACTGAATAGAGCTTTGTTGTGAAAGAATCAAATTTTGAGCACTAAAAGATAAATGAAATAATGTCTTGTACATCTCATTGATGACTACTCTGGGGGGGTATGGGGGGTAGAGATGGGAAGGGATGGGAAGGGGGAAATAAAGGAGAAGGCAACAATGCTTGATAAGAAATGAAATCATTACCTTGCTCATGTAATTGTAACCCCTCTGTATGATATTTCACAATAATAAAAAAAGATAAATGAAGAAGTCTGATGATTTTATGCCATGGAGCATAATGTAATATTCTCAAGGTTTAAAAAACCCTTTTCTTTCTAATAATATGTGTTAGCTGCAAAGAAGCCAATCAGAGAATTGCACCCTATAGAACTTGAAGATAGCACAATAAACTGATAAACCAAAACCTGCCTGGCAATGAAATGAAGGCCAGAGACTAAAAAAGAATGAGGAAATAGGAAGGAAAAAAGAATAAGGAAATAAGGATAAGACAATAAGTCTTTGGCATCACAATCTTAACAGTAAACAGAAAGGAGATTCACAAATTTGAAATCCATTTTCAAGGACCCCAATTGTCACTGTTTAATCCAAGACCGAGTTCTGTAATGAAGAAGACAGACTGGATTAGGAGATGGTTCAAAGTACTGTCTTTCCTAGGCCTATCTATGTGCCATGTGCTGTCTTTCTATGACATATTTGTTTGCTAATAAGCTTTCCTATCACTTTTGCTATTTTTTCCCTTTCTTCATGTTTGTGACAACATATTATACCTAAGGGTTGAATGGGTATAAAAAATTGTTCTGAAAAATTTAGATACCGACAATGTTTCTTTCCACTTGTGTAAGGAAAAAGATTCTCAAAACTACAAAACAAATGAAGAGAGTGCAAAGTGAAGAGCAAGAAGAAAGAATTCGAAGAAGAATAAAGAAGGAATAAAAAAGAAGAAATAAAGAGAGGGAAAAGGAAAGGGAGGTAGAAAGAGAAAAATGTAGGGAGGAAGAAAGTGAGAGAAAGAGTACAACTGCTATAGAGCTTCTTAGACCCTGCTGTTGGTGGGCTAGACTACTTTGCTTATGATCAGTGTGTAGTTGAGAAATCTTCGAAATTATGTCCTCTGACTCCAGAAACTGTAAAAAAAAATGGCATAGAGGTAAGATCTTAAAGGTTGTCCTTTGGGATAACAATGAATATAATTGTTTTTCATAAAGTGTGAGGTGGAGCCAGAGTTCACAGAACAGAGAACTTATTTCAGGGTAAGAGTCATAAAGCAATATGCTCTTGCCATGAGATTCACTGGTTCTGTTATATGTAGAAGGAGCTGGTTTACTAGCATAGTGATATGGCCCATTGAACACAGAGTTACAATTCTGATTAATAGCTCTTTTCGTAGCCCATATGCTATTTTACAAGAAGTAAGTTTGATTTGAGCCAGTGGCCATTTTCTAGAGCCATTTTCTCCATAGCCACGAGCGAGTACGTTTCACTATTTTAACTCTTAACTCAGGATACAGTAACAAAATACTTATGTATTATAAATGGAATAATTTATTTATTATAAATGGAGCATTTTTCAGAAATGGAAATTTGTTTTTGATAGTTCCTGAGGCTGGATGTCAACAATTATGGTGTCAACAACATGGCTGGATTCTGGTGTGACCCTCTTTCAAGCTGTATACAGTTGACCTCTAGATTGACATGAAGGAGAAAGCTTGAGCTAGCTCTATAACCAGGTTGCCCAAATAACCTTTGTTCCCTCTCCTTTTAACTTTAGAATCTCCTAGTTTGTGAGTGATAGCAACCATAAGAAAAATGCTTCTCCAGGAAATGCAGCCATGTTGGAAGCAGAGGTTGTTTACTTGGGTATACATTCCACTTGCTTCTGGAAAACAGGCAAAAATAAGAGTTCTGTGTTAATTGAGGAGATTGATCCTTATTACCACTGAAAAAGAAGACTGCTATTATACAATGGAGACAGAGAACATTCTATATGGAACAAATGGAACTCTCTGTGATTTTTTTTGTAGCTTTTCTCTATCTCACTGCATCTACAGGAAAATTATTAGGAGCTTAAATGTTTCCAGAATCAAATTTGGGCTATCCCACTGGGTATATAAGCTTGACTAACTGAGGTACTACACTACAGTTGGTTTGTGGAATAGGTAAGAGAAAAAGGAGCTCAAAAATAGAACAAAGTTGAGTCTAGGTTAGAGGTACTTACCTTTTTGTTTCTTTGCTGTTACCCACAAATACTTGTGTAATCATAACTTCCCTCATTCCATATTGCTTTCATATGTTGTTTGACTTAAGTGAAGTTTACAGTGTAGTCTACAGCTTATAGACTGTCTAGACAGAACTGTGAAATATGTAGAGAAGCTCACATTCCTCAGAGATCTTGTATTTAGAAGTAGGGGCAGTAACCTTGGACACTTCTTTGTTCAGATGAGTCTTAGGAGGGATATATTAGCTGACAACATTTTATTTTCCATGGTGGCTAAACCTGTTGTTGTTTAATTTTAAGGTGGAAAATGTCTAGTTATGTTATCAGTGTTAGGCAGCTGACTCCTCTAGAGGAGGTATGCTGTTTTGGGGGCTGCCAAGCATGTCTTGGAACCCTTCTTAGATTTGGGGAATTATGAAGCTTTATGAATTCTACTTCACAGATGAATAAGTCAAACACCTTTTTCCCAGCTTACCCTGTAGTTAGGAGACAGGCAGTGAGCTAGGCCCTGCCAATGACATAACTGCAGTTTGATTTAGAACAGAACTTCATAAGGAAATAGGCTGTGAGAAGAATCCATATAACAGAAGATGACTGCCTGTTTGGTTTTGCTCTTGACAATGCTATGAGGTCAAACTCCAGGCCCAAAATGTTGAGGATGAAAATGGAAGCTGTGGTTGAGTTAAGTTGGGATTCTGGTTGATGTGTGAATGCATGGTCTCAATGTGGTAGGAGATTGCTGTAGATGGTGATGGTGACCACCTCAATGACTTATAAGTGGATTTTGTGATGAGGGTTTGAATAATGCTCCAGGATACTTAGCTTGAGCCCATTTCTCTTTCCAGTATGCCTTCCCCGTTTTATCACTGGAGTTGGCATTTCTTTCTTATAATTAAGAACTTAGCCTGACATATCAGCTTTTGCCTATTTATTCTTCTCCTTATGAAATTTTACTTTATTTAGGTGATGAGTAGGATTACCATATATCAGAAATGGTAGGCAAGTGGAAGTTTTTAGGAGACACTCACAAAGTTGAAGCACTTTAATCAAAATATCATTTGATTACATGGAAGAAATGAGACTTGTCAGCAATGCTGTGCTCCTTGATGGTGTGATACAGTACAAATGATATGTTTAACTTTTTTTAATCTCTGGTTCCTGACACAGAGTTCTAAAACTCTTACATTTAGTTAAGTAAAATGAATGTGAAGAGCATCTGAAGTTATTTAAGCCCCTATCCCCCCCCCCCAAAAATAAGTTGATGCAAAGCAAAATGAACCCCAAGATAAGGACACGAGGATTTTTCTTTGTCACTGTTGTTTTTAATGTACAATGTGATTTTTTTTGTTTCTTTTGTCTGTTTTCCCCCCATGGTATAAGCACTAATGTCACTGTATTTGATGTTGGTGCCTTGCATTTTGTATATACATTTTTTTTTCTATTTTAGGAAGGGGAAGGGAAATAACAAAATGCTGAAACAAGGATACAGGCTGACCCATTGTAACAATGAGATGTACAAGTCACTATGTTGAAAATGAACTTTATAACTTGGCGGGGGGGGCGGGGTAGGAGGGGAAGAGTTGAGGAGGTAGGGAAGGAAGGCATAGTAGGGGAAAAACAAAGGATGGGGTAACAATGCTGCATAGGAAATGTACTCGTTACCTTACTGTTGTAACTATAACACCTCTTTACAGTATCTTTACAATAAATAAATAAACAAATAAATAAGTGATCCAGGCACCAGTGCCTCATTTCTGTAATCCTAGCTACTCAGGAGGTTGAGATCTGAGGATCATGGTTCAAAGCCAGCTTGGGCAGGAAAGTCCCTGAAATTCTTATCTCCAATAACACCACTCAGAAAAAACCAGAAGTGGTTTCTTGGGTCAGGTGGTAGAGCACTAGTCTTGAGCACAAAGAAGCTCAGGGACAGTGCCCAGGCCCTGAGTTCAAGCCCCAGGACCAGCAAAACAATAAAAATAATAAATAAATAGTAAGTAAATAAATAAATGAAACTAAAAAGAAAATTCTCATTCTTAAGTTAAAACAAGCCTCTTTCAAACAAATCTGGGTTTATGGTAATCGATGACTTGATAAACCCTTGGATAGCTTCAGAATGGATGCCTGGTTGCAGAAAGAAAAATAAACCCTATGTTTAGAAAGTTGGAACTTTCAGTTCTACCCTCCAAATCCTGTGAAATTGAATTACACACCATAGCCAATGATTTAATCAATCCTGTCTACTGAATGGATCTTCCCTAAGAATGCTAACCAATAGCTAAGAGAGTCTCTGGAGTGCTCATACCTAACTACAAGAGGACAAAAGACTGCACTTGAGATCTCTGGACATTATCTTATTTCATGAACATCTTCATTTGGTCATTATAATTTCCCTAATAATAAATGTAAGTAAATTGTAAATGCAATATATAACCAATTATCACTCTGAGGATGGGGTTGTAGGAATCCCCAATTTGTATCCAAGTTTGATAGACGTGAGTAGCCTGGAGCTACTTGTGATTAGGAACTACTTGGGAGCAGGCAGTCTTGTTGGACAGAGCGCTTAGCATGTGCAATCTATACTAAAGCTGCATAATTAATGTCTGAATCAAATTGAACTGTGGGACACCGTTTTGTTTCTACTGAGAATTTCTTGGTGTGAAAAACTCTCATATTTGATGTCAGACTGATTGTGAGTACAGAAAGTTCTTTTCTTTAGCAGTGTAATTCTTTTTGCTACCCAGAAGAAATGGGAGGAGAACTTGTCAGTACCGGAGCATGGGACAAATGCAGTGTAAGTTAATCATTGTCAGAATATATCAATATTCACAGAACAAATGTGTTTATCTCCAATACTCTTGTTGCTCAGAGGATCTGTGATGTAATATCACAAGAATCAATTCTTTTTTTAATTCTTTTTTTATTAAATATATTTTTATTGTAAAGATATTATACAGATAGATTACACTTATATCAGTAAGGTAATGACTACATTTTCTTTTTTTTTCAATTTTTTTTTATTGTAAAGATACTATACAGAGGGTTACAGTTACATGAGTGAGGTAATGAGTACACTTCCTCTTGAACATTGTTAGCCCCTCCATTGTTTTCCCCCTACCATCCCCTCCCTCCCTCCCTTCCCCAAAGTTCTTTTTTTTGATTGTGATTAAGTGA
>NW_012267217.1:15749053-15779701 GCF_000151885.1 Dipodomys ordii
GAACAGTTCCCAGTTTTAGTGGGTCCTGTGGTCCGGGTGTTGGGGAGGGAGTCTAGGTCAGGGTCTGGGGATTCCCTCCAGCTCACGGTCCCCTGTGAAGTACTCACCCTGGAGCTGGTTGTTTCTGTGTGGTGTAGGTCGTCAGTTGTTGTTGCAATCCGAGTTCAGTTGGGGTGGTTGCGGGCTGGGTTGGGCGGCCCCCGCCAGGTTGTTGCGATCACGATCTGGTGGGTGGTCTGCCGACAGGTTCCTTTGTCGCGCTGCTGGTGCCGGGCAGCTTTGGCGGGATGGAGCCTCTCAGCTCCGGTGGAGAGTGAGGGGTGGGGGTGGGATCCTCGTGGAGAATCCTGGCTGGTAGGTTTCTCTGTTCCTGGCGATCCGCTGTTCTGCGAACTGGTACCTGGTATCTGCGAGCAGCCCCCTGTGTCTCTGGGGCTCCGGCAGCCCCCGCCCCGCCTGCTGGCCGGCGGCTTGGCGCTCTGCCGCGCGGCCAGTAAAGGTTGGGGGAGGGGTCTTCGCTCTTCTCTGTTCTGAAATTCTTCTTTTCCTCTCTTTTTTTGTTATTTTCCACCCCTGGTTTTTCTCTGAGTGTTCGTCTTTTTGTTGTTGTCGGTCTCTTGGGGAGATTAAGCGTTGGAACTCGAACTCTCTTTTTGGTTGGAGAGAGCTGTGGCGTTTCCCTACTGCCCCGTCGCCATCTTGGTCCCCCCTCCCATGAGTACATTTTCTATCAAGCATTGTTACCCCCCTCCTTTGTCTTTCCCCTACCATCCCTTCCTTCCCCACCTCCTCCCTATCCCCTACCTGAAGTTGTAAAGTTCATTTTCAACATAGTGTCTTGTACATCTCATTGTTATAATGGGTCAACCTGTATCCTTATGTTAGCATTTTGTTATTTCCATTCCCCTCCCCAAATTAGAAAAATGTACAAGATGCAGGATACCAGAAGCTATTACAGTGAAAACAGGGGTTATACCATGGAGAAAAGAAATAAAAGAAACAAAAAAAAAATTACATAGCACCTTGTAAGTACATTAAAAACAACAGCAAGACAGAAAAAAAAACAAACCCCTGTGTCCCTATCTTGGGGTTCATTTCACTTGACATCATCTTATATGGTCATATTTGACCTTTTCTGCTTCTCCTAGACATATACTAGATATTGCAAATAAAGGAAACCATGGGACCTATGTTTCTCTGGGCCTGGCTTACTTCACTTAATATTATTTTTTCCAAGTCTTTCCATTTCCTAACAAATGGGGCAATGTCATGCTTTCTGATGGCTGCATAGAATTCCATTGTGTGTATGTATTTGTGTGTGTGTGTGTGTGTACCACAAGTGGGCTAAAGACTTAAAGAAAGACTTCTCTGAAGGGGAACTAAGAATGGCCACTAGACACATGAAGAAATGCTCAACTTCTCTAGCCATAAAAGAAATGCAAATCCAAGGGGCTGGGAAGGTGGCTCAGTGGCAGAGTGCTTGCCTTGCATGCATGAGACCCTGGGTTCGATTCCTCAGCACCACATAAGCAAAAAGAAAAAAGATGGAAGTGGCACTGTGGCTCAAGTGGTAGAGCGCTAGCATTGAGCTGAAGAGCTGAGGGACAGCGCCCAGGCCCAGAGTTCAGGCCCCACGACTGGACCCCCCCCAAAAAAAAGAAATGCAAATCCAAACAACATTGAGATTCTACCTCACCCCAGAATGGCTATAATCAAGAAAGCTAATAACAACAGATACTATACCAGTAGATACTGGAGGGGATGTGGACAGAAGGAACCCTACTGCATTGTTGGTGGGATTGTAAACTTGTTCAACCACTTTGGAAAGCAGTATGGAGGTTCTTCAAAAGACTCCACATAGAGCTCCCCTATGACCCAGCATTTTTGCATTTACCCAAAGGATCATAAACAAGGCTATAGTAAAAGCTACCAGCACAACTATGTTTACTGCAGCATTATTCACCATAGCTAAAATATGGAACCAACCTAGATGTCCCTCAGTAGATGAATGGATCAAGAAAATGTGATATATATCTATATCTATATCTATATCTATATCTATCTATCTATCTATCTATCTATCTATCTATCTATCTATCTATCTATATGTACTGGAGAATCAATTCTTGGAGGATGTCAGGAATATGGGTCAGAGGTCTCTTATAAGTGTTTCCTCTAATATATGATTGTGTCTTTTCTGATTATTTTTCCTGAGACCAGAGGAAAGAATTCTGGAAATAATGCCTTTCTTGTTTGAAAAACAAGACTTTGCAAGCTTGGACTCAGAGTTCCTTAGCTCAAGGAATCCCTAGGGTGTTTGTTGGTGTTTCTGAACTTCAGGTCTCTGATTTCTTTACCTCTTTGCTCATTGGTTTGTTACTGTTTTCTCTTAAAATACAATTCTTCTCTCTTCTGTTCTTACCTACAGAAAGGAAGGTCTGGAAGAATTGCCTTTCCACCTAACGCTTAGAGATAATACCTTTTGTCTGGACAAAATGTTTCCTGATATTTCTGAAACAAAGTCATTCTTAATTCCATTATTTCTAGCTCAAGCCTTTCTCTAGGCTAAACAATTGCTGTTTTTTGGAGTACTTGAACTTTTTAAATAATTACAGATTATTATTTAGTCTTGAAATAACCAACGCTTAGTCTCATTACCCTTTTTATTTGTATCACCCTATGTGATTACTAGTGCATCTTTGTTCTCTAGGCTCAGACACAGGAGTCCAAAATGTGTGTGCCATCACAAATTCAACTTGATTGCTAAAGTACCAAAGTGGGTTCCCAGGAGGAGAAATCCTCTTTTAAACCTGGGTGCAGGATTTATGACATTACAAGAAATGATTTTAGGATGTGTTGAGGTAGACATCAGAAGAGTTTATAAGTAAGGCAAAGTAGAAATAAGGCCAGTACACACCAGATGTGCATATGGCACATCTGGAAAAGGCATACACATGCTCTTAAGCAGTACTTATGGTGAATCTGTGGATGCAGGTATGGCTTACACTTGCCTTAATGTAAGTGTTTATCTTTGTTTCGAGAATGACTGCAATGCTCTGGTCATTCTTGCTGTCTGTCCCACTGTTTTGATCCTTTGACATCAGATATCCCTCCTTAAGATAAATACATTTCCTGTGTGAATACTTTCTTTTTGTCCAAGACTAGAACTTGAACTCAGTACATGACACTTTTACTCATTGGCTGGTAATGTACCAACTGAAGCATACCTCCAACTCCTGCAAATACTTTTGTGATCAGAAGAGTTATTTTCCCAAATGTTTTGTTCCCTGGATAAGTGTCTTTCTTTAAGATACTATTATTCTTTTGTATAGCCTAATAATCATTTAAGCCAAGTGTGTAAAGTCAGAAGGAGAGATGAGATTTTGTTTTCGTTTTTTAAAAAAGCTTGCAGCTCAGTGAGGGAATGTGAAGCTGAAAGCAATCTGTGTGTGTGTGTGTGTGTGTGTGTGTGTGAAGCTATTCACTAATATTGCATTTGTTTCTGAATTTCCTGTCTCCTTTTTCACATGCCGTGCTTTCTCTGATCTAGCTTGTCTCACTGTTGGAGTTGGGAGGAAGGAATAACTTCTATCTCATGAAAGAATACCTTCATTTATTCTAAAACGGGGTTCCTCTTTGTTGGAATTGTAACTTTCCTATAACATCCCAAAATGTGCATGTTCCATGTTGCTTTTAGATGCTTTCTCTCTTTTCTCTGTTTCCTTTCCCTGTATTTTTATCCATTGTGAGTCTATTTATTGTTAAGATATCTTTACTGATATTAGCAATCGCTCTTAATTTAGTGTCATCTGCAAACTTTAGTTAAGGACTATTTGCTGTCTCTGCTAGATCAACCTTAGCATCTTGGAAAGTTGCCATGACACTTCTTCATCTTCAAGATGAAGTGAAAGTGGTAGAGAGTTTTCTCTGTTAAGATATCAAGCGCCTTTCCGCCTTTGCTCAGCTCTGAGGCCCTCCCCAGTGTCTTCTGAGAGGCAGCCACCCTTGAAGCAGAGACTGGGCTGCATGCTGCTTCTTGTCATGTTTTCACTGTGTTAAAATGAGTTTTCCTAAATAATAAAAAAAACATGACTGGCTTGTGTTAAATTGACAGGAAAAATGTCAAATATTTCTAAATATTTGAAATGTTGATATTTGGAAAGTCAGATAGGCAAAAACTGAGAACTGAGGAATAAGAGCATTTGTCCTTTTATAAAAAAAAAACCTGGTTTTGATAGAGAAGTGGATATTCTCAGGAGGTATGGCAAGAAGCTAAAAAAAGAGGGGAAAAAGGAGAGAAGGGAGGGAAGGAAAGGAGGAAAGAGAGAAAGAGGAACAGAAAGGGAGCAAGACAGACAGAGAAAAGGGAGAACCTATTTGAGTGAGAATGAGGCAGAAAGAAAAAAGGCAGGAACAACCACTTGTCCATGCTAGCTGTGATTTTGGTGAAGTTCATTTTCTCTCTTTTTTTCTTCCTTCTGCTCTTTTATGTCCCCTCTGCTATTCTATATTCATGTGATGCCCTTGGTTTAGGTCCTAAACAAATACCCACTCCATACACACATACACAAACTCCAAGCTTTAAGTCATCCTAATTCTTTATTTTAAGCCATGGGCAAACTTTGTAGGTGTAAGTTAAATAAGTAACTATTTCCTCTGTAGTGTTCTCCGACCTCCTCATCTCCCTCCAGGGAAATTCATACATAGAGACATCACTAAATGTTTTGTCTTTTCAACTTTCCAAAATCTGATCACTAATCAGGAACTAGGAATCTATTTTGGAGTCTGATTCCAAAATAGACATTCCATTTGCTCAATCATGCCTAACTTTGAAAATTATGCCAGACAGATGGAATGGGACTTGGAGTCAGATTTAAAAGGTTGCATTGCAGCCATCAGTCATCCATGCATGTTAGGTGCTTAGTTCCTTCAAATGCCAACAGTACTCATCCCAGGTCATTCATAGAGTACAGGAATATTGCTGAGATTACACAGATGCCTAACATAGGTCTCACCCTAGCATAACCAGGGAACAGGTCCCAGGACCCCTGCAACAGCACTTTAGGTCTTTTGGTTTTTCTTTTTTTCTTTTTCTTTCTTTCTTTCTTTCTTTTTTTTTTTTTGGTTTCTTCACATTCTGTAATTTGAAGGATACGCTCTTCAAAAGACTTACAGGATCATTGTACATAGTCTTACAACTTTTGACATTTCTATGAGTTTGATTGGATTTGAGCCCCAGTCCTATCATTTACCAGCTGTGAGATCTCACTGTAAAGGAAGAGGATTATATTGCAGAACTGTTGGGAGGCCACTTATACCATTGGGCTTAGAAGCCATGATTAACCACCAGGGGGGTGGGGAATTGAATTAGTGACTTAACAATTACATTTATAATTTTCCCACTGAGTAAGTATTGTGCATGGAAAAAATAGAGATTAAAAAATAAACTTAAGTTCATCAGTGAAACTTGTAAAAATCTTTACTATATTTAGAGTTGAAAGATGTAGTCCTCTCCTATAATGTTTTTATGTTAACTATCATTTAGAGACAAACAAAATAGATGGAAAATTAGAAAGTAATGGAGGCATTGTTACTAAATAAAATAACTCTTAAGATAGATAATAATATCTTTATGATAATACATTCCCCAGCTTTGTTATAAAAACTTATGTTTAACAGATACTTTTATTTGGGAAGATTAATAACAAGAGCTCACAGTTATAAAGTTCTTATTCCACACTCCACATTTTATTTGCTCAGTGCATACATGTATATAACTTAATCCTCAAACAATCTTAAGTGTGGGTATTTAATTTTACAAAGAGAAAATTAGGGTTTGATTAATGAAATTCTTTCCCTGGATTCAAATATGGATAACTTCCCATATTTACATTTATATCAAAATATATCACTTTAATAAAAAGTCTCTTCTGACATGTAGAAGTGAAGAACAACAACCTCCTATATAAATCATGGTATTTTTTTTTTTTTTTGCTCAGCTTTGCTAGTCCTACTCCAGAGCTTTGTCAAGTTCAACCTGGTTATGTCTAGCAGTGTCCAGGGGTTGTTTGATGTGTGTTAATGACTACACCTCATTGGCCACCATGTGGTGCAGCAATTACGTGAGGTCAGATAATTGAAAGGACTCACAGGACTCTAACAAGGTATACTCATGAAAGATTTATGACAGGCACAGGATACAGAGCATCAGGAGCAAGAAAGCATAAAGCAACAATATGAAGACCTTGAACATCTGAGCATGGCTCCCAGGATCCTCTCCCAGTTGCACAGGAAGTGTTCTAAAGACCCAGCAATGTAGTAATAAGATGTTTGTCTCCAAGAAGACAAAAGCATAGGTTTACTGGGAAGTCTTTTAAAGATCAGGGATCAAATAGCCAACATTAGGCTGAATTATCCAGTAATGCAGAGGTGGACCATTAGGCTATTTCATTTGAACAATGTAGACGAGCTGGTAGTGGGTATCTCCAGGGGGAAAATTCAAGTTTTAAGTAGCACATGGCCAATTATTAGTTAATATAATTTCATTCTTATCTTGGCCAAAGATTTGTACTCTAGCTCTAGGTGTCCTTGGAGATGCATGAAAACTTTCATGCATATGTGAATTTATCATATAGGAAGTTCATCTATTGCTCTAGCCCAACACTGTCTAATCAACTTTCTGAAAAAAATAGAAATGTTCTTGATCTATATTGTGTGATAGGCCACTAGCTAAAGGTGACTACTGCATATCTAAAAATATGTCTAGTGTGAGCAAGTATCTGAATTTTCAACATTATTGAATGTTAGTTTAAATAACTATGAATGGCTAATAGCCACCATATCAGACAATGCTACCTACTCTAGTCTCTTTCTCTACTGACTCAGCTAAATCTATTGGGTACCAATAAATGTTTCCATATGCTACTGCCTTTCCTTTGGGGCAGAGCTATCTTAGGATGGCACTGCTTCCATTTCTGCTAAGCATGGCTCTGTCCTTTGCTCTGTTCTCTGCCCTTTGTTGGACATTGAAGTGGAGGTTCTGTGCCATTCACACATTGTGGATTGTCTATTCAGCAGTCATTCTACTTCAGGCTTGCTTACTAGAAGAACCTGACACCTATTCAAGAGACCAAAAATCTCAGTTTCTTCATCTCCCTTTGCATTTACACCATGAGCTTATGACCCAACTCTGGTGAATGCAATGGGAAGTAGCAGCTGCTTTCATTGCATACATATGGCAGACTGGATATTTGTGTCCTGCTCAAATCTATATTTTGAAATCCTGTTGGACAATGTGATGGCCTTTGGGTCATGAGGTGGAACTCTCATGAATAGAAATAATGCCCTTATAAAAGAGACTCCAAGGAGCGGTCTCAAGTTCTCTGTAAGATGAGGAGATAACAGAAAATTGGTCATCTACAATCTAGAAGAGATTGTGTGTGTGTGTGTGTGTGTGTGTGTGTGAGAGAGAGAGAGAGAGAGAGAGACAGAGAGGGTGTGAGTTGTGGGGCTCAAACTCAGGGCGTGGGCACTCTCCTTGAGTCCCTTTGTGCTCAAGGCTAGCATTCTAGGACTTTGAGCCACAGCTCCACTTCCTGTTTTCGAGTGCTTAATTGGAGATAAGAGTCTCATGGGGACTTTTCTGCCCAGGCTGACTTCGAACCATGATCCCTAGATCTCAACCTCCTGGATTATAGGATTATAGGCATGTACCAGCTTTTGTCTTTAAATAAAGCATTTTTGGCACTGTTCATTTTACATTTTAGGCTCTATCTATTATTATATAGAAAAGGGAGTTGCGGTTCTTCCACAGGCATCCACCCCTACCACATACAACACATTCTAACTCACTTCATCACTTCATCTTTTCAATACAGCTGTATTATGATTTTGACTGGGTCAATGTACAATTACATTTAGATTCTGACACTACCATCCAAGCTGAATCATGCATGATTATTTTTTTCTTATACAACTTTTTTTGTTCTATGAAGTTAGTACTAGCTGTTTTGTTTAATATCATTTCCCTCATGTGCTTATAATTCATGTACACCCAGAAGCTACCCTTGTTCATGTGTTCCCTGAATCTATATCAACAAAAGAATGATTTATTGCAAAGTCTCGTATTATTCTGATCCTTGGTTCTTTGTACAAGGCAAAAATTAGCAAATTACTGACTGTAGTCCAAATCCTGCATGCTGTCTGTTTTTGTCAATAAAGTTTTATTGGAACACACAAACATGCTCATTAATTTACATACTGCCCCTAGTTGCTTTCATGCTACAAGAGCAGATAGATTTGACAAATACTATATGATTCCAAAGCCTAAAATGCTTATGATACAGCCTTTTACAAAAGTGTGTCTGTTCTCAACATAAGTCCTGGTTCATTTCTTCTTTATAAGTTTGTAATATTTTCTTTTGACCCCAATGTTGTTTTAATGTATAGCTGCATGGTGGGTCCATGCTTATTGATTGGGTACAGCATAATCCTTTATTTCTGATTTATTGCTTCATGATGATGCTTACTTCATGACAACCAAACAAGCGGAGATGTGTAAGAAGGAACTGGGTCTCAATATCGCCTTCAAGGAACAATTCAGTTTAATGATTGAACTTCCTTTTGCTTCATTTCCTAAAGATCTGACAACCTTCCAATAGTGCTAGGTGAAGTTCTTCAAACTTCCAATATCAGATTGAGAGAATAAAACTTGGCTACCAACTAGGGAAGATAAATGTGTAAAGAAAGGTATCTTAATTTAATGTGTTCATTTTCTCTTAACTCCCTTATGCTATGAATGATGTCCTAGCCCATCAACTGACTGTGGAGACAACCTGTGTTATACTTTGTCTTCCAAATTCACAATCACTGACAATCACCCCATAGCACTAATAAGGATTGGGATCTGAAAGGTCTTGGTACTAGACTAGTGGACCAACTGATAACTAGGGCTAATAATGAATGACTAATAGACTGAGTAATAGCCACTCTATTCGAGCACTCCCCCTGTTCTGTTACCATGCCTCTTCTATGTTGTGTGTCCTATTTCTGGGGTTAGATCCCAGGAACTACATCCCTAGAATCACTTTCTCTGGATTAATTTTGCCAACAAAAGGCACAGCTATACGATTTGGAAGGTATGAGTAAAGCAGAAGCCATATTATTTCCTGCTGTCAGTAGAAGGCAGTTTTGTGGACTTCAACAAGTATGAAATTTTACAATACTACCAGGAAGCTTCCTTGAGAAACATTTGCTATGATGCTTCTGATTACTGTGGCTATCTCTGACAGATTCCTAAAGTTCTTGTCCTGACTTTGAAAGCTGATGACAAATCTCAGGAGTGATTCTGGCTTTCCCTGATTTGTTTCTCTAGTAGTTCTACCAGTCTTATAAACAGCTGAATTCCTTCCTTTCTTGTTCAAAGTGTTCCTTGCATAGACTTGAAGCTAATCCTTTTGGTTTTAGCTTTGTCTTTTCCACAGATAGCTTTTCCACAGATAACTCTTATAATCTATCCTTGGGTCAACTTAGGTGTGCTTAGATACACTTTTTTAGTCTCTAATAATGCCAGTTTTCCTTTGTATGTCTCTTTGTGTTTGGAGACTTAAAATGTTAATAAAAATATTTTTTTCTGTCTTACTTGTAATGTACTTTTGAAAGGATGCCAAGGACCTCTATGTTATGTTGAATCCATTATTATTACATAGGGAATTCATTTCCAACCCTCTCTTATATGCACACTGGCAAACTCTTCAGCCCATTTGTACTGACCTTGGTTGATAGTCTTTGCACTAAGGAATGTCTTTGCTGCTTTCAGATATTTCGCATATATTCTTACTTTGCCTGGTGGTCCTTCTCCTCCACTGCAGCAGTCAAATTTATCCCTGTTCTTGACATCTCTCAGAAAGGCCTGCCCTGACCATTTGCACAGACAAATTAAATTACTTCCTCCTTTTTTTCTTTATTATACTTTTATTTTATGTAGTCATATGTATTTGTTTATTTAATGTCTGTCTCTTGCAGGAATCTAAACTTTATACTTAGTACACATAATTAGATCTTTGTTAATAATTTACAAAGCAGAGAAAAGATATTTGAAATGAAACTTACACAAAGGGAATATTATCTATGGCCTGTCCTGACTGTTAGGATAGCAGCAGTATGATTCAAATAGAAATAACAGTATAAAAGCTCAATTGCTTAAAAGACTCACCCTCAAAATATAAATTTCCCCACCCTGTTTTAATTCCACAAACTATCATCAAGGAAAAATGAGAACATGACCAATTTATAGGCTAAGAGGCTTAATATTCTCATAAGCCCTTCCTTTTCTTCATTTTCTTCTTCTTTAATAGAAAAATTCTATTCATTTTCTTTCTCATCCCTTTAGGCTGGAGTCTGTTGAAAAAGCATCCTTAATAGTGTTCAAATGTAAAAAAAAAAAAAGAAAAAGAAAAGAAAAAGAAATTTTAAAAAAGTGATGAGAAAATTAATATAATGAAATAATCAATGCAAATGACATTCCATTGTCCAGAAAAACCCTCAATCAACTCTCTTAGAATTACTGAATCTGATGAGTAATTTTGGCTTAATCTCTAATTGTAAGATCAAGGCATGCTGTCAGAAGAACTGCCAACATTAAATAGATCTTTTACGGTATTCAGTTTAAGGTAGAACTTTAAAGAAATTGAAACCCATTAATCAAAAGCATAAATCATACACCAAGTATTAATGGGAAAAATATCTCTAAATTAGAAAAAATTGAAATTTATATTCACCAGCAAATGATACTCATCAGTACTTATTTTTCTAGTGTTTTCAAGTGCAAGAAATAGTTTACAAGAGTTTTTAAATTTATAATAATCTCAGACTATATCCTTAACTAATGATTGAATTCAAGTGAATACAATCTTAAAAAAATCAGTGTTTTTTTTTTTGTCGGTCGTGGGGCTTGAACTCTGGGCCTGAGTGCTGTCCCTGAGCTAGTCAGCTCAAGGTGAGGAATCTATCACTTGAGCCACAGCGCCACTTCCCCAGTGTCTTGTTGTTGTTGTTGTTTGCTTGTTTAAGGAAAGAAGTCTGAAAGAAATTTATAGTAATTATTCAATAAAAGCATGTAACAATGTAGTCATTATTTAAATTCACCATGTAAATTGTTTTGGGGAAACAAACTGCATAGAGTTTCTTATATATGCACATACATAAAGTTTGTAGTTTATAAAATGTTTCCCATATATTACACATGTCACAATACATTTCATGTTTCTGATTTCCTAACCTCATTAGACCTTATAAAACAACCTGACTGGATTAAGCAATCATTAAGTTTCTTTCTAGCTTTGCAGCCATAAATGTTCTCAGACTGTGACTCTTCCTAATCATATGCACAGCTCAGTAAATCCCTCTCCTCTGTGTGTTTCTGTTTGTCTCTGCCAGTTCAGTATTCTCCCAGTAGACACATCTAAGGACATGCTGATTAAATTAGTCAAATTAACTCTTTGCCTGACTCCATCCTCATTAGGCTAATGAGCAGAGTAGGAGTACATCTGTGTGTCTCAGTTGTCTTAGGTCAGAAGCGCTGTCACTAGGAGCACCAGTGAAAAGTTGTAATTGTGACATTCTTTTAGCGTTTATAGCTGGCAGCTCATTTTCCATCCTTTCTCAAGAGGGAGCATGTGGCTCGGCTGAGTAGAAGTAGTAATGTGTTGGGCGATCTCATTTTCTCTGCTGGATCATTGGAAAAGAAGGTGTAATTTTATTTCCTCCCCCAGGAAAGACTGTCTTGGGAGGGCAAGTATGAGAGATGTTGAACAAGTATTAATCAAAGTAGGGAGATCTTATTATAACCCTAAGGTGCTGTGAAGTGATAGATCTCAGTGATGGAGTTGCTATGTGAGTTGCTGCTCTATGGATTTGTTTATGATGAGGTGTGCATGTGTGTTTGTGTGTAGGAGAAGAGGAGTGCAGAGAGCAGAGCTAGATGGAGGGAAAGGAAAGAAGAGGAAGGAAGCGGTAACACCCAGTTTCAAAGGTTGAGAGCTCTTTGCTTCTAATGGGGCATACTTCCTCTTTCCGAATGTTATGCCAGTGTATTCATTGAACTAAGTGACACTTCATATGCATATTAAGCATTTGACTATGTTTTAAAATAAATGTTTTTTTAAATGTACTAGTGTACTGTAATTGTAAACCTTCAAACACTAAGCATAGATAGCAGAGTGACCAGCATGTGGTCAGTGCCAAGTACACTGTGTTTTTGAGTGGACAGAAGGCCCTGGTGAGCAGTGGTTGCGTTTAGGTATCTCAGCCAGTCCAATCCCAGTGGAGACTGGCAGTTAGCCACATCATAGCTTCCTCTGGCTGAACAAATAGTGTGAATGAAGATATGGCAATATACCCAGGATTGTGGTCCATTTATGACAGCAGCTTTATTTTGTTTTGTTTTTTGAATGGATGAGAAAATTCTGTCTGTAACTCTTGGTGTCTTGGGTTAATCAAAAGTTTCCCTTTGAGAGCTCTCAGGGGTACAATTCTATCACTGCATAGGACCCAAAAGAGGAAATATCAATATAAAAACAAACAAGCAAATGTCTAATATTCTGGAAGTTAAGAGAAAATCATGAATCCCTGAGGAGGGGAAACATTTGACGATTGTCTTATTTTTAATTATAGCTTTGTAGAGCAGCAGCATCTTACTGTAATGTATGATCTCAGTTCCAACTGTACTACGTGCCAGTGGTGTGACATTCTCCTCACACCAGAGCGTTGATGGGTGGGTCCCAGAGCTGTGTTTATGGCTCCGTGGCAGCTGAGTAAGTTTTCTGTTGGGAACCATAGCAGATCCAAAGAGTGCCTGGCAGACTTCCTGTGTTAACAAAGAGGAAGTATCTACACTTCCCAAATTTTTATTTGTCCAGATCTTTGGCAAGAATGTTGAGCAATTGTGGAACACCTAGCTCCATCTTTGCAGTAGGGATCAGGCCTCCTGTAGAGACAAATACCATGGGGAAAACAATGGCTTTTGGTGATGGAATATTCTGTCCTCATATTGTTTCAGATTTTGCCAGCTCATTCGTGTCCTGGCTCTCCTTCCTACCATCTGTCTGTCCTTATCATGGAACTCTTCAGCTGTAAAATGGGGATAAATAAAACCACCTACATTTAACACCATCATGAGGATTAAGCAAAATAAGTCATGTAAGATGATGCAGGTACAGCCTGCACATAGTAAGCCCTTGGTTAAGTGTCAGCTGCAATTACAAATGCAGTCCATGGAGGCAGGGCTTGGAGCAGTTCCTTGAACTAAAATATTGCAAGGATTAGCTTCATTGCATTTCAAAACTTGACAATGTGCAACTTTTCTTTAGAAATTTAAGTAAGTACATACGTGAAAATGGAACTAGGAAAAATGAGGGGATAAGGAGGGTTGGGAGATATGAGGGAGAATGAGGAAAGGGGTGACACTAATCAAATGAATTGTGCATATAAGCTGAAACATTGGACTTGAAACCTCTTTGTACATCTACTTAAATATAATAAAACAATAAAAATAAAGATAATAGAATAACGTTTTAAACAACAAAATTTTAAGCGAACAAAGTCCTCTTAGCCAAGAGGAGGTCTCATTGGTATTGTGGTGTCATGGAGCTAGGATGGTTTCTTCAAAAATGGTAGCAGCAGTGTCACTCTCAAATTGAAAAAGATTATTTATTTTCTCTGTTGGAAAAGGTAATCCAAAAGTGACTTAAACCCAACAGAATTAACAATTTTGTGATGTATATAATCCCTTTTATAAACACTAGTCAGTGCCTGTCCAAAAGATTTAGAAGAATAAACTTTGAAAGTGCTACTGATGTAGGAGTTTATTGAGTATAGTGAGGGTTCTGATTCCAGCCATGCTCATGGGCCTGAAAGTTAAAAGTATCAGGTAAGTAAGTTCAAAGAAATGGAGAAACTCTTGGTGATTTGTTACCTTGCTCATCAGTGAGGTATAGCTCAAGAACATGGAAATAGCAATATTATCCTCCAAAGGTATTTATGAAGCAAACGTCAGAACAAATATATATATGGTTACCTTAAAGAAGCAAAAAGTTTCCCAGGCCAAACTTATGCAAGTATGTATATGGTAATGGGAAGAAAAATGACTGAATATGAAAGCTGATGGATCAGTAGCATGCCAAGTTACATGGGACACAGATGGATATCCATCTCTAACTCTGTTCAGACTATTGGTTTTCGTAAACCATGAGCTCAAGGACCTGCCCCCACCAAAACAAGTGTGCCATAGTGTGGAGTTGGTCGCTCCACCACAGCAATTATCCAGAGCAGGAATTAGTCTGTGATTCCATAGCCATGAAGCAACCTTCTTGTGAGTGTTGGTCTCCAGATATATCAATGGAACATTATAGTTTTGATACTCAGTTCATACACTGGCATTTGTGAGCTGGTTAGTGTGTAGTTCCCTGGTCCTACTTCCTGTTGCAGGTACTGACTACTAAACTTCCAAAGTTCATGTCCAAGACCACACGATGATGGCCACACTCTGGTTCTCCCTCTCTGTGAGAGCACATTATGGTCCATCTTGGTTGTTAACACCACAGAAACACTTCTGAATGGATTCTAAGACTTGCCTGGAAATTTGAACTTCTTCCTCAAATCTTCCAAGTATTAAAAATGAAATTTCCTATCAAAAGCCCTTCTACAGGAGCAGAAGAGAAATCTCCTTGCATAAACTAACTGAATTTGCCAGTTTATGTATTTATTCGTTTATTTTGGTAGGGCAATTTGCTATTTAAAAAATCATAGATAAAAACAATATATTATAGCTTCTTTCATATATTTTGATATTCATAAGGATCCATGAGGCTGTGGAGAAGGGAATAATAGGTAAGTGATGAGTTTCTTGGCTTCCTCAACACCATGGCTAGTTAGTGGGTTAGTTGGGAAGGTGCATGAAGCTCACCCATTTCCTATGTATGTTTCCCAACTCATACACCACACTGTCTGCTCATGTTCATGTATGTGAAGACAAGAATCATGGCCATGTAACTGATGGCAAAAGAATCTCTGTAGATAGGAACTGAGTAGAGTGTGCTGTAATTGGTTTGGTTCATGCCATATCTGCAAGTCTTAGGTCTATCTATAGTCATATGCAATGTTTGTCCACAAGTTGTGACAGAATCAATGCTATATGATTAATTCTATCTTTTCAGGATATTTATCAGGGAATAGAAATCTGGTTTGTTATGATAGAGAGAGTTTGATTCCCATAGAAGCCCCATTCTGCTCTTTTTATTATAGCCTCAGATTAAAAAAACATCACCATATCCTTTCCAATACAACTCTTAAAATGGCTATGTATCCTTCTTAAAACCTTTGTTACTTTGTTGCAGTTTCCTTCTGAGACTTCCTGTTTTTCATTGGATTCTACTCTGGAATGTTGAAATGCTAAAACATTTTCTTTTTCATCAGATCTGCTCTCTTCAAATCCCACTGCTGCCTTTCTCAACCACACTTAAACTTGGTGAGATTCTTTTTTCCTTTAAGACTCTGATCAAACTGAATTTTAAAGCCAATCAAAAGAAATAATAACTATAATAGAATTCTCAATTTTCAGCAATAAATAATTCTGGCAAAGAGAAGAAAAAGAAAATTAAACTACTGAATGCATTTCCATACCATGCTGGGAAGAACAGCTATAGGAAATTATTAGATTTTCTTCTGTAAATGTCTTAGTACAGAACCTGGCATTTTGCTAAGGTTTTCTTTTCTTTTTTTCCCCCCCTTCCCAAAGGGTGCGAATTATCTAGCAGAGAAATTTTTATAAAGGTAAATGCGAACCAGATAGTTATAAATAGAGTAAGGGAGCCAGGGAGCCAGGGAGGAGAGTTGGGGGGGGGAAGGTGGAAGGGAAGGGCAAAAGAGGAAGGGAGTGGGGAAGGGAGGGCAAAAGGGAGGGGCAGAGAGGAAGAGAAAGAGAGAAGAGAAAGGGAGGAAGATAGAAGAGGAGGGAGAGGGAATCAGTAGCAAGAGTTAGAGAAAGAGAAAAACTTCAAGCTTTGGTGGTGTGCAATAGTCTGACAAGATTCTGTATAATGGAAAGATGGGGAAAAGATTTTTTTCAACATCTGTAGTAGCAGAAAGCTCTGAAACACTACTTTCTTTAGACTAGCATGGAATGAATCTGGCTTCTGCAGTTCCGGTGTTTATCCCAAAGACTAGGAACTGATGTGTTAGAAGCACAGAATTGTTCAGTGGAGACTTGTAACCAAATTTTAAAAATTGAGTTTAAACTCTCCCATTTTGAAAATGTACCATTTATTGAACAAAATGCAGTCCACAAATGCATTATAAGTATTTCTATAGGCAAGTCGTAAAGGATATTGCCTCTGGAGACAAATGCTTGTGCTTTCTGTAAATATGGTTAAGGTCAAGACCTGTAGATCTTTGACTCCATGGCCGCTAAAAGAGATCTGAGTTGGGTGGGGGGTGATGTTGTAAACATGAGTCCATTCTGAGCCCTCAGATATGTTGAACCTGACATCTGAATACACAGGGTAGAATGCCACTTCAATCATGTCAGTCTTCCATTAGCAGGAACAGAATGCAATCAGTTCTAAGTTTCCAGAATTACTTCATGGAAAAGGACATAAATCAGAAATTAACATGAAGACAAAGCACAATTTTGACAAAAATACATTACAATTAGCATTAACAGTATTGATTGGTCTATAACACAGCATTGTTTACCAATGCAATCCAGATGCATCTGCTCTTCTGTAGCTGCTTACTTACGTGGAAGTTTATGAGTTTGTGATGCTACATGTCTTGTCTTAAATCTCTTTTTCTTTCACATTCCTAAACAAGAGTAAGAAGCTTTCTCATTTATAAGTACAGACTAGAAAGAGATCAATAGAATGCCACTAATATGTTTTTCAGGATTAATAGATGTTAATAAAATGAAGTGATAAAATTGCTAATTGGATTCAGAAGGTGGAACTGTGGCAAGGGATGTTTTTTTTAGAGGGTTTTAAAACATGATTCTTTTTATTAGAAGGAGGTGGCTTGGAAGACACCCTTTGTGTTGGGATCTGGAATAATCTAATTTTCTTTGGAAAGTTTCTACTTACTCTATTAATCCTGTATCCATAACTTCCTGAGAGCCAGATGCTCAGTTTTCTCAGATTTTTCTTCTCTGTTGCAAAATGATAGGGTTTGAAATTACTTGATTTAAATTGATACGATTTTCTCTGGAAAGCTGCAAAAAGACAGTGGGTGCAACTATTTTTGCATTTACTATTTTATTGTTAGCGCCCATATACTTATCAACTGGAACAGCTATGAATAAACATTTCATATTTGTCAACCTTCACAATAAGGCTTGGGGAAGAGTAGCTATTACTACTTTTGCACATGCGTATATAGGTCAGATGCCTATATCTTTCCAGAAAAGAATGTTCTATATTTAGTTGGAAGAATTTCAACTTAAAAGATGTTACGACATAGATTAAGAAAGAAGGAAAGATAATTCACTTAAAAATGTTGTTTTAGATCTAATATAGAGATAATTTGAGGTCTAAAAAATTATATGCTTTTCTTTAACTGAAATTCATCTGTTGTTTAGTAGATTGAAATTTTTTATAAAGCAAATGAGTCTTACTTTTGTATTTACCACATCATCTTAAAAGAGTCCCAATAACTTTAATTGGTAATCTGCAATCTTCTTAATTAAAAAAAATTACTTAAAGTAGATTACCACGGGGCTGGGAAGGTGGCTAAGTGGTAGAATGCTTGCCTTGCATGCCTGATGCCCTGGGTTCGATTCCTCAGCACCACATAAGCAAAAAGAAAAAAGCCAGAAATAGCACTGTAGCTCAAGTGGTAGAGTGCTAGCCTTGAGCTGAAGAGCTGAGGGACAGCACCCAGGCCCAGAGTTCAGGCCCCACGAATGGACCCCCCCCCCAAAAAAAAAGTAGATTACCACAACAGCCATATATAGAGTAGATACAAAAGCTGAAAGGATTAAAAGTTGATAGGCAGGAAAGAGAGTTATCCCCTAAACTTGAAATAGGGAAAGCAGGTCCAGCCAGTGCCTTCTTTCGCATATGGTGGATGATGGGATCTGGCATCTTGTCTTCATGGTAAAGGAAGGTGAGACCCCTGCCTCAGGCATGCCTCAATCCCTGGAGGCAGGGGATGGAACTTGGCTGATAGGTTACTAAACCTGTTAGTTCAGTGCCTGGGACTGGAAGTTTCCTGTGACCCTTCTCCCTGACCTGACCCTATTTTGTCCTGGACCAGCTCAGATGCCATTATGCCATGTCTCTGTGTTCCTGTCCTGGATTCTGGCTTCTGGCTCTTCTCCTGTCACCATGGTGTCCCAATTCAGCTGTCCTTTAGAGCTGAATTGGTTTGTTGGTATTGTTTTCGTTCTTTCTTCTATCTCTGGCCTTCATGACTCCGTTTTCTAATGGTGTTAAGTGTATTTGCTGGCTTCTGGTCTTTGAGACAGGAGTCCACCATACAGTTGCCAGCCTTTTAATTCAGACTCCAAGATTTGACCTCTCAAAATGTGGCTTCTCTGTCTTCTCACCTTACAACGAACTCTGGATTAATTCTCAATCCTGCAACTTTTGCTCTAAGTTTCCTAGATAATAAGTAAAACATGATGGATAAGTATTTCCCATTATCAAATGCAAGAAGTAAATCATAATGACAAGAACAACAACAAGCTTTTACTGATAAAAATAAAAGCATCTGAATGGGATCATCATATAGATCTGAACTGGACACCTATCCAGCTATATGGAATCTATCTCACAGAGCGATTTTGAAGGAGGAAATAGTCTTGCTATGATTATTTTTCTATTTTGATACTTAAAAAATCCCAACTCATCTACTATTAAAATATAACTCAACAGTCATCATGAATAAAAATATTGTGTAAAAAATTGTCACATCCTAGAAGTTAGATGGCTGCCCGGAGAGTTACATAAACAAATAGCTGCAAAGAGCTTAGCACAACAGCAGAAAGTGCAAAAATAAACTCATGCCAAATCAGGGCTAAATAAATCTGCACCTGGAAAACAGTTATAGGAAAGTCCCTGGTCACAACTGGGCAGTCTTTTCTGAGAAAAGTCTCCTCCAAATTGAGAAGGTTTTTGCTAGACTTTTAAGAGTTTCTGATCATATAGGCTAAGAATTCTACCCAAAGCAATGTTTGACTCCACTTCATTCTCCTTACCCTGAGGTAGACATTAGGTGAAACATCTTTAATCTGAATGCATTAACTTATATAATTTCCATTGTTAAAATTCTTCCCATCTACTTCTAGCCCCAGTACTCAGTCTAGTGCATGAAGTCTTCCTTGACTGCCCAAATTCCAGGCAAGCAGCCTAGAATGGTGATTCCAATCTCTGGCTTCAAATTAGAATCAGTTGGGGCTCAGTGGTAGACTGCTTGCCTTGCATCTATGAGGCCCTGAGTTTGATTCCTCAGCACCACATAAGCAGAAAAAGCTGGAAGTGGTGCTGTGGCTCACGTGGTAGAGGGCTAGCCTTGAGCTGAAAGGCTGAGGGACCGTGCCCAGGCACAGAGTTCAGGCCCCATGACCAAAAAAATAAAAATAAAAATTTACATTTGAAACATGCCAAGGTCTATATTCTGCTTTTGAATATTTAACCAAGGTGCTTTGCTTGTAATTGGTCTGGGGTAAGGCATAGTCATAAGGAATATTTTAAATTACTAAGGTGACTTTAATTAGCAGGTAATAATAAGCTTTGTCCTGCATAGTTTATTAACTCTGGATTTGCTTGCCATGATACTTACCAATTCAGCTTAATTCAGTATTAATTTATTAAGAATCTACTATGTGTGTGGGAAAACTTGGATAGTAAGACAAAAATCCTAACTTTATGGAGCTTACATAGAAAGAGATGACAAATACTGAAGAAATTCATTTTAATTCCTAAGAGTATTTTAAAAGGAACTTCACAGAGTACAATGGGAACCTGGGACCAAAAAAATAAGTGATCCTGTCTAGTAGATAGACTCATCATGCAATTCTTTATGAAAATGCTATATGAGAATTATACATTTATGCTGTTAGCCCTGTAATTTTGCAGTACTTTCCCACATAGGGCACTACTTCATTGACCTTGAATTTGGTCATGTGACTTACTTTAGACAATAGAAATTTAAACTTCCTAGACTGAGGGCTTCTAGTGTGACCCTTTGTGCTCAAGTGAGCCACTATATGTGAACTTTCAGGCTCAAGTGAGCTACTATGTAGAAAGCATGCTCTGAGAAGCCCATAGGCCCAAAATTAACACAAGGTGTCTTTGACTTGAACCCCAGCTCACAAGGAGGAGTTATGCTGAGCCAAACTTTTGCTGAAGTAAACCTTCCCACTGGAGCACAGAGCACAACACAGACCAAGGAAAACAAACAATAAAGAATCTGCAAACTTATGGGCATAGGAATGGCCATGAGCATAGATGCTTATAACTGTAAGCTACTGAATTTTGGGATGGTTTGTTCTATAGCATCATTTTGTAAGTAGCTAGCTGATACATCATTCTGGAGTTTGGAGCACACAGTACTTAAAAATAAACCAAGTGTACCTTGGGTCATCATTGTATTTCCTGTATCACACTGTGTGATATGTAGCAGGTGCTCAAAAAATATATTTTGAAGGCTAGAACATATGGCTTCCAATCTAATCTCACAGGCTAGTGTGTGAGACATTTCTTGGAAATATGATTGCAATGTAAAGTGACAACTGCAGTAGAAGGGTTTGAGAGAATGTAGGTGGAAAGTCTTTCATGTGGTGTTACCTATACGAAGAAAAAATGTCAAAAAAATCAACATCCAGATTTGAACAGAGTCAAAATAACTTCTTGTAACACCAGGGGCTTTTGTTAAGTTTTCTGGTACAAGCTGGGCTACTTCAAAGTCACAGACACAAACTTCTTGCCATGTCTCTATAAATTATGTCTTCCAAAATTAAAGTGTATATGTACTGAATAAAATGAGAGGCAGACTATCTATATAGAATCTACATTGCACCCAGAACAAAGGGCAATGGACTTAGAAGTAGGGTCTAATGAAGTGGTAGGCTAGAATATATGTTTAAACACCTGGAAAAGGCGAGCTATAGATTTATAAATCAGAATGTGAACTTGAAAGAAACTCTATAATGTGTGTGTGGGAGGACAGGGGAAGATCACAATACAGGATACAACAACTCATTTTTTTTCTGTTTTTCACTAAAAACAAAGATTCTTCCCAAATAAGGAGTGAATAGTGGTCCATTCTCTCTTCTCAATGACAGGTCTGCCTGATCCAACCCTCTTTCGCTTTATTCAAATGAAAGCATTCCTGAGCTCTTGAGTGCCCTTGGCTTGTAGTCTAGGCAGACAGTCGTTGAGTCTTGCAGCTGTAGGCCCTGAGAAATAGGTGTTTATAGCTCCAGGAATGTGAAAAGCTAAAATCTTCTAGCACTAGGTGCCCAAGCTTTAGTCAGCTCTGGGCCTTGAAAGTCAGAAGCTTATGAATGCAGGCTCTGAGGCTGGAGCTTATGGCGCTCTTGTTAAAGTCAGAGACCTGTAGCATAGGTGCTTGGGTCAGAGGCTTGTTGTTCTGCTGTTTGAATGCCAGTGGTTCCGTTCTCAGCGATGAGTGTTACAACTCCCAAGGTTCGGGTGTGGGAGCCCTCAGGTTTTAACCCCTGGCAGCTCTCTGGAATTCTCCCAGCAGTCAGGGTTCATTGCCTCTACTCTGCACAGTCTCTCACCATTTCCCCAGTATCAGTGATCTATCCATTGTCTCTGTTCCTGGCTCTCCAGCTACCTCCTTACTGCTGCTGCAGTCACTGCTGCTTCTGGAATATAAAGTGCAGCATTTTGCTGGTTCATCATGTTATCAGCCCAGCCTGTCCTACTCCTCATGAAGACCTTTATTGGGTGTAATTATGGGGTGGGGTATCACCCAGGAGAGATGAGTTCCATATTAACCTTGAAACTACAGAAAACAGTTTGCTTATAAGGCCAGGAGAGGGAGGTGTCATGATTGTGCATAGACTGGAATTCCACCAACCACAAACTCCCATGTGCACAGCTTCTAGAGCCATCCATCAATATTACATAAGCACCAATCCCAAGCTTTTTGCTGGGATTTACTTAGTAGGTGTTACTGCTATCTTCCTGAGTGAGAATAGGTGAATAAAGTCATCTATAATTCACCAACGTGTGACTTGCCAGGAGTGGAGCCTTGCAGAGCCAGTCTAAGTGGTCAAGAGCGTTCGTGTAATTATAGCGAGGTCTCCAGTAGCAAGAGTCATGTTTTCTGCAGTAGCCATGATTGCAGTGTTCCTCACAACTGGACTGCAGTGTTTTTATGGTGTTTTTACATGAAGTATTCAAAGCTGCAGAGATGCCATGATGACAATCTGGCTGGAGACCAAAAGAGGGACTATCCAATGGAGCCAGGCACAGGGAAGGGTCTGACAGGCATCCATTTAATAGTCCGCTGATCCTGGTGGGAGCAATAGCATAGTTTATTTGAAGAAAAAGTAATCATTAAAGGATGCTTATAGTAGAGACCAATGATTTACAATAAGATTCTTGAAAGCATTCACAGTGTGTACCTCCTAGCCAAAGACCCTTTTAAGGAGGGTTATGTCCTTCTATCTTGTCTCCTTTGCAGAAAGACCTTACTCAAGTTTAAAAATGCATTGTCATTCTTAACTAGGTATTGCAAAGGTTGACGTCTAAGAAGCTTATTTATAAGGAAGAAATAGGAAAATATTTTGAAGGACTGAGCCTCTCTGCATTCATTAACGTCAACTGGTTGAGTTTTCATCAGAAACCTTGAGGAGCCTTCCCCTGCTAGCTCGGTTACTCGCTTCTCTATTAGTCAAATATATTAGAATCTCTAATTTGTTGAGATCTCCTTTGGGTACTCTGATTCTCTGTGGATAAATGTCCATTTTCTGTATGTGAGAAAGTCTGAAGTGTGTGTGTTCTTGTTCTGACATTGCTTTGAAAAAAATTATTAATTGCTGACATTCTTTAAGCTAGAAATCCATACCTTTTTTCATACAATTAAACATTACATTTATGAGGACAAAGAAGTTGTTAATAAATCAAGTGTAGGCACATGTTCAAACTATAACCAGACACTAAAATCATGGTTTTGAATATTATTTAACAACAAGGAGAGATGCTTAGAAAAGACAAAAAGCAGAATATGGAATTCTCCTTACAGTTAAGCCTTAGTTCATTCATTCACATATCAACATGAAAATGGTTGTTAGTAAATTCAGATTGTGGGATTACAGCAAATTTATTTCATATGTTTTGTGGTTCTATATGCCACTTTCATGGATGTGTTACTTTTATAATTAGAAAAAATAATAAAATTCCTATGCCAATCTTTTCCTCCTGTTGAATTTTTTTTAAGGGAACAAATGTTTTAGATCTTGAATACCGATGATTTCTATCTCTGGGTGAATAAAGCAATGTCAATTTGCTTAATTTGGTGTCCATTTCTCAAGCTGATTGATGATATCTTTTTTTTGATACCCCCAACTTCCCAAATTTAGCTGATTAACTATTTCCAGGACATCATTTCTTCTGGGATATTTTGTGCCTCTTGCCAATTTCTAGATAAGTCAGAGAAGGTGGTGGGGTTATGGAAAGGTCTTCACAATAAGGCAATCCCTAGCAACAGTGCATGCTGCCAGTCATCCTCTCCTATGTATTGCAGTTTGTATAACTGGGTCTAGAGAGCATTTAGTTCTCATCTATATTAAATGTTGCAAATTATATTCTCAAAAGTCCCTGAGGTGTGCCTAACAGTTACACTAATACTTTCAAACAGCATAGCCAAGGCAGGAAGTAGCATTCCTAAATAAAGCAGGAGGTTCTGCTTGAAAGTTTCACCATGGTACATTTCATTTATTTTGAATCTGTGTGCAATGACTTGTTCATATGTAGCTTTTCAGATTACAAGTACTTCTTTTAGATTATAGAGGTGAATGCTCACATTTTTGTCTCAGATGTTAAGTTCTTACCTCAAGTGTGAGGGTATATCTATATACAATTACCTTAAGTGACATAGTGATTTTTCCTTTTTTCCCCCCATAGACTATTGCCCCTGAACAAAAATTCAAACTTCTTGCCATGTTTTTCACAAATTTTTATTCCAGGCTGTAATGTTGCAGAACCAAGGATCTTATTGGGATGGCCAAAGATGGCTGCTTTCATATGAAAAGTGTTAACAAGATCATAGGGACTACAGTGGGATTGAACTTGGTATCTTTGAAAAGTGGAGGGAAAATTGCAGTGACTGACCCATAGGGAACAACACAGATAAGCACATAGTATGGGACTGGGAGGTTGTTTAGTGAACCAGATCTCTGACTTGGCTGGCATTCTTTACTCCCTAGTTTTAGTCACAGTTTCCAAGCATTTAGGGGTAATGGAAGGTTAAGTTAGAGGGCCAATAAGTGAAGAACATAAGTTTTTAGGATGCTGAAACCATTCTATATGATACTACAATGGTGGGTAGTCAATGTTTTGCTGTTTCCACTATTTACAGAAAGTGAAACAATATAAAATGATGAAGTTGCATTAATAAGGACATATCAATAATAATGCCGTTAAATTCGTTCAATAATTATAATAAATGGCCCACATTAATGCAAGATGTAAATAATTGGGGAATGGAGTAGAGTAGGTAGATAGAAACTATGTATTGTGATGAGTCTGGATTCAACTTTCAATCCTGAATGTAAGAAAATGACCAAAGGATCTATGGACATATTTAAAGAATACAGGAATCACCTTGAGGTGGCTCATACTGGCTTACTGTACAATTTGAAGCAACAAAGTTAATCAAGATATAAAGCAAGAACAAAATAAAAATATATGACTTTATTGTGGTAATAATAAGATATTAAGTAAAAATGAGTCACGAGAGGACTCTTCCTTATATAGTAATAGAAGTGAAGAAATGTAGACGGATTTGGAAATCACCATTTTTCAATTATCATAGGTATGATTGGTTCAGGCAAGCCTTGTCAGTCAAGGGTAAGGATATTTATACATTCTCAATATAATATACTCTTAGACTACTTGTTAGCTTCAATGATGAACACCAACTAATAACATCACTTAGGATAAATATTAAATGCAAACCAAATGCAAAATGTGATCTAAAGACTGGATTCTGTACTGGAAGTTAAAACAAAATCTAATGAAGTTGATGTTAAATCTCCTGATGTTGATACCATATAGTGGTGACCTAAGAACTTTATTACTAGAAACTTTACTACTATGCACTGAAAGGTTAAAGGATAATGGAGTGATATGAGCACCCTATTCTAAGGAAATTTGGAAGGGAATATACATAGCACACATAGAGAAGGGCAAAGATACAACGAATATTGCAAATGTTAACACCTGGTTATTTGTGCAAAGTCTATGTTCTGTATTATTTTGGCAACTTTTCTGTAAGTTTAAAATTATTTCAAAATAAAAGGTAAATAGTACATACAATGAAACAATGTTAATTCAGATATGGTGCAAACGGAGTACTAATTTAGTCAATTCATGAGAGAAATTTCAGTTGGTGGAAAGAGAGAATGAACACATCTTTCAGCCAAGAAAAAATATGAAAAAGAAGGAAACAAAAAACAACCATTAGAGTAGAGATACTGAAGAAGGAAGGCACTGGACATTAGAAGAACCAAGAGTCTCCAGTACTTAAAGCACAGAAAATTCTAGAGATGGCTGTACTCTGGTAGCTCATGCCTATAATCCTAGCTACTCAGGAGGCTGAAACCTGGAGGACTGAAATTTAAAGCCAGCCTGGGAAGAGAAACTCCATGTCCAATTAACCAGCAAAAAGCTGGGCTATTGGTGTGGCTCGAGTGGTAGAGTAACAGCCATGAGACAAAAAAAAACTGCACGAGAACATATTGTCCTGAGTTCAAACCCCAGTGCAGACTCTCTCTCTCTCTCTCATTATAGAGATAGACCTACAATCAATATCTAAGTGGTGATTATCAAGAAGTGTAAACTATCTTATAAACAATGCATCCATCCTGAATAGATCATAATATACAATAAGAGTTACCAGGGATTTTTTTTTAAATGTGATTTTAGAAAAGACTAGGTTTAGCACTTTCTAAATCTAAATAAAACCCAATCAAAAAAAAACTCTTATGCTGCTAGGATATTTAATTATAAAATTTAAATTCAAATATGCTGCTCAGAAAAATAACAGGGGCAGGTGGACCTAATTCAAATTCCTTCAAAATTTCTATTTTAAACTACTATTTGTTAAATTTCTGAAAAAAAATTTTTTTGAAAGAAGGTCTGCATTTTCTAATCCTTGGCAGTTCTTTCTTTACACCAGGTATTTCAGCCTGCGTGCTTAATCCTTTATTCAGCTTTCAAATGAAAAACTGATTCTCATCTCAAGACTTCTCTCAGGTGAGAGCTACTTTGTCTCATGCAGCCAGCTGCAGGCCTGCTCCTCAACCTTCCAGGCAAGGAACATTTCAGCTGCCCTTGTGGGAGCCATCAGGTAACCAAGGGAGAGAGAGTTTCACCTGCTCAAAGGCAGCTGTAAGGTGTGAGGCCCTAAGGCTGGCCCAAGAGGCCAGGAGACTTAGCCCCCAGGAGGAAGTAATTGTAGCTTTGTCCTTCTGTGGAGTAAAGTAGGTAAAAGCCGGATTAGAAAAGGTCAAAGAAAGATTGGAAGGAAAGAAATGTGGAGCTTTCGGATGTGAACTTAGGGCCAAGAAGAATTACTTGAGCAAAAGAACCAGGATAAGAGAAGTAATTAAAACCCAAGGAGGCAGCAGGGCCTGCAGCCCTCTCCTGGGCCCTCCTTCTTGTCTATGCCAGAGCGGAGTAAGGGGGAATGGCAGTCCAGCCAGACGAGGGGGCTGAAAATGAAGGTTAGAAACACAGCTACTGATTATGAGACAGAATTGGGAAAATCGGACCTGGAGAATTTGGATCCAACCGAGTGTAATAAGAAGGGCATTTAAATCCATATGTCAGAGTGGTTAATGGATTAGAAGCTGTGAAAAGTGCAAGGGGGACAAGGAAAACAAAGGAGGCAAGAGTGTGACTAAAGTAAAAGAAACCGAGAGAGGCTTCCAGGAAGAAATATTGTATGTTAAAAACAGTCACCAAGCCAACAAAAGGAACGCAGCACAATGTTCTTTTATAGGTGCCCATAAGATTTGTTATTAAAAAGAAATTTTAACCATAAAATGTTTGCTTCATAAAAAGGCTACCTTTAATATACATGTAAAAATAGGAAGCATAATAATAAAAATGAATACCCATAAACCTACTTCCCTCCCTAAGAACATTACCCACACCTCCAGGTGTGGCTGAACATTACTGAACAGCACATCAAAGGGGTGTGCTCGCCCTCCCTGCCCCACCGCTGCATGGAGGCAGCTGCAGTTGTACCTGGCCTTCTCGCAGCTAGCTTTCTACATGTGGACATCTGAAGATACTATGCTATCTACTTTTACTTTCTCTCAACTTTATAATCATTGCACCCCAGTGCCACTGAGCTTAGCATTTCTCATGGATGTTTCTGCTTGTATTAGCCTGCACACATTCTCTCTCTCTCTCTCTGTAAACATAGGGCATACATTATATATATGTATATATATATATATACATATATATATATATATATGTAAATACCTCCCAGCCTTTTCACATTAGCTTATTTTTTAGACAAAGTCTTACTTTCTACCCTGATGGGCCTGGGACTGTGATCCTCTCACAAAGCTGGGATTAGAGATGTATTTAGTGTATCCAGAACCAACTTATTTGTTGAGATGGAGTCTAGATTTTGATTTTTCTAGTTTTTCCTCCCTTGGCTAACTTCAAACCATGATCTTGCCAATCATTGACTCTGACTTAGCTGAGATTATATACAGATATGAACCCCCATATCCAGCCTCAATGTCTTTCAGAAACTTTTTAATAGTACAAGTGTGATTTTCATTATTTAAGTTCTAAAAAAAGAAACAGGCTTAAATATATGAAGAGTCCTTTCTTTTCTTACAAAAGACATTGGAATAACTATGTGGTCAGTATAGTGCTAGACATTGAGAAAGCTATATAATTGTGGATGATATGCCTACATTTAATAATGAAAAGTATGGAGGATAGATGTGTAAAGGCAATTATAGGTATGACTAAGACAGAACAAGTATAGGGCATATGTTCTACATCAGCAGAATACTCGTATCATTGAGGGTTGGAGTATGGATAGGACACTTTAACCACATGGTAATTACACTATATAGACATGCTAAGATAGGTAGATTTATGCATGGATATGTATGTGTATTATATCTAATAAATATTCAAATTAGAATGTAGTGTACATGGGATTTATATGTCTACTTCCATGGGGTCATATATGACAAAAATTCCCATAGTACAGAATTTTGATAGTAAACTTTCTTTTTCTGTCAACTTGATTTTGTTAAAGGATGCAAAAATAGTTGGTGAAATATTATTTCTGAATGTGTCTATGAGGTTATTTCCAGAAGTGATCACCCTTCACAGTAGGAGTGAAGAATAGAAAAAAAAAACAGAAGAAAAAGAAATTAGGAACACGGTGAATTTTATCTATCCATTGGGATGGCTAGACTAGGACTTACTGCTATCACTCCTAGAGAATCATATCACCAACTTGAAGATGGCAACTTGTGTTATTCTTGGCTTCTATAACTATGTGAGACAATTCCTATAATAAATCTGTGTGCGTGTGTGTGTGTGTATACATGTGTACATGTGCACATGAATACGTTTTGTTTTCTCTTTACCAGGAGAAACAAGAAAAATTTCCAAGGAGTTGGTAGGAATGACTCTCTTCTTGATCTTGAAATAAAACTATCTTGAAAGAAGTGTCTAGAAAGAGGGCAGAAAGGCTTTTTATTCTCTCTCCGGGGTGGTACAAAGTAAAACTCTTATGGCCTAAACTGTTTTCATCTGCCTAAAGTTGCAGGAAACCATTTATGTAAGTTTTCCAAGTATTATAGTTATTTATAAATATTTCTATTTTTAAAACAGTAAGCATTTATTTGCTAGTAGTGACTATATCTTTTGTCTATTGTTTCTCTACTACATATTTGTTAGCAAGTATGCTTATTAAGAATATAAGATCTTTCCTTTGCATAATTCATTTTCTATAGCTACTGTTTAGAATCAGGCCTTTGCAGTCTGTAGTAGGAACACATGACTACAAAAATAGGCTAAAATGCAATACAGAAACAGTGAACTTCAGAGGAGCTACCAGGAAGATTTATTTTAGCAATATAGCTCTATGAGTCTGCTGCCTGGTACTTTTTATCCAGCTTACAAAATTTTATCTTTGTATGCTGGCCAGAGTTAGTCTTAGGAGTAGGATGTGTCTTTACAAAACCTTAGATGGCAATAAACTACATTGGTCTTACAGCCCCATGAATTCTGAGAAGTATGGCACACTGCTCTAGTAATGTAATGGTTCCTTTAGTCTTTACCTTTCATCTGCTCCTTCTGTCCACTGTCTGTCTCACTGCCCTGAGTCATGTCACACGTCAGAGTACTTACAATGGAACCACAGAAAGCAGGAAGGAATGGGACATTGAATAGAGATGAAGGCTATTGAATGAAATTGATGTCCTGATCTTTAGCATCCAGGTAGTTTCCACCTGTCCTACATCTACAATTCTAATTGCCAATTTTATGATGCCTTTTTACCCAGTTCCCTTATCTCCAGCAGAGAATTAGAGGATTTCTAAAGCAACATAACACTTCCATAGTAGAGTTTGCCAAATGCCAGCAGTTGATCTCTCACTCAGCCTTGTTTATTTCAGCTTTAAACACTTTCCAATTTAGTCCATTGGTGGAGAGATCATGCCATGTGTACTAACACCTCCTCTGGCTGCTGTGTCTTAATCATGAGCACCTTAAGTATGAATGTACAGACAAATATCAATCAATTTATATTAATCTATCTATCTATCTATCTATCTGTTTATCTATCTCTCTACCTACCTATCTATCTGCATATATGAGGAATTCACCCAACATTTAAAAGGAAAAAACAAATTTGACAAAATAGGCTCATAAAAATGAGGCAATGCAGAAGAAAATAAAAATCTATATTTAATATCTTCTAAGTAATAATAATACATCATTTATAAAGGTAATACAAGAATCTATAGAAAAGAAATAAGCAGGTAGAAAGATCCTTAAAAATTAGAAACATGATGGGTCATGGAAGAGATTAGAAAGGAAATTCAAATGTTCATGATATTCAACAAAAATGAACACACAGGTTACCAGTTCCTCTGGGACATAGCAAAGGCAGTACTCAGAGGCAAGTTTATATCTCTGAGTTCCTACACCAACAAATTGGAGAGATCTGAAACCAACCATTTAATGAGATATCTGAACCACCTTGAAAAAGAGTAGCAAGATAAACCCCAATTCAGTAGATGGAAAGAAATCATTAAAATTAATCAGAATTAAATGAATTAGAATCCAAAAAAACCATAGAAAGAATCAACAAAACAAAGAGTTGGTTCTTTGAAAAAATTAACAAAATTGACAGACC
>NW_012267217.1:15782236-15817485 GCF_000151885.1 Dipodomys ordii
ACATAGGTCCCATGGTTTCTCTTATTTGCCATTGTTAGTATATGTCTGAGACAAGCAGAAATGGTCAGATAGGTTGATGTTAGGCAAATGGAACCCCAAGATAAGGATTCAAATGTTTTTTTTCTTTCTTGCTATTGTTTTTAACATATTTATAATATGATTTCTATGTTGCTTTGTATGCCCCTCCCCCATGGTATAACCCCTGTTTTCACTGTATTTGATGTTGATATAATTTGTGGAGGAGAAGGGAAAATAATTGTTTAAATAGGGATACAGGTGGACCCATTGCAACAATGAGATGTAAAAGACGTTATGTTGAAAAACAAACTTTACAACTTTGGTGGGGGGGGCGGGTTTGGGGGGATGAGGAAGGGAAGTTGGGGGGAAGGTGAGAGGAGAAGGAGGGAGATGGGAAGGGGAAACAAAGGAGGAGGCAACAATGCTTGATAAGAAATGTACTCATTACCTCGTCCATGTAATTGTAACCCCTCTGTATGGTATTTTCACAATAAAAATAAAATAAAATACTAAAAAAATAAATTAGAAACGAGTACAAGTGTGATTCAAATGTAAGTGTGTCAACCTCCTTGAGCAAAAAAAGAAAAAACGAACAATAACAACAACACAAAACAAAAACCTGTGAGTGCATACAGGGCCTTGAATTCAAAACTTAATAATGTTACTAAAAAATTTTTTAGGAGTATGGTAGAACTATAAACAATTCCATGGAAGGTTTGGAAGATAAAGTAATGACACTTTCAGTAAATAGAATGAAGTACAACATAAAATGAAAGAAAGGATCAGAAATTAGAAGATCAATGCAGAAAAATCCATTATTAAGCTAATCAGAGAGAAATTAAAAATGAAGATAAAAAAATAACAAAAGTTTTCCCAGATATACAAATACAAAAAATTTAGAAAGGGGTGGAATTTAATCTTTCCTATATTCCTATTTTTAGGAAGAGCTGTTAGCTGGGATGATTAAGCAAACTAGAGAGTATACAATGAGGAAGAGTAAGGAAAACCATTCATCCAGCCCAAAGAGGAAAAAAAGGGAAACCCTAGGAAGTCCTTAGAAGGGAAAATGAGTATAAAATAGCTGGAAACAAGCCCAACATGTGGAGATTCATGCCCATAATCATAGCTACTCAGGAGGCTGAGATCCAGAGGATGGACGTGCAAAGCCAATCTGGGCAGAAAAGTTCAAGAGACTCTATCTTTAACATAATCAGCAAAAAGCCAGACTGGAGGTATGGCTGAAATGGTCCAGTTGAGAAAGCAAGTCAAGCCAGCATGAGACCCTGAGTTCAAACCTTATGACTGGGGAAAAAAAAATTTAAAAAGAGTAGATATCTAGGAACATTGGGGAAATATTAAGGATACTGATAAAACAAAGAAAAAGTGATCAATAACTTTAGGCAAAATATTGTACAAAAAAAGGAAAAAATAATTGTAACTGTCCTTTAACACAATCTTTATACAGCAATGAGAGGACAAAATGAAGATTATGACTTTACAATATTTGGAAGAAGAGATGACAGGAAAGAAGAATGAGAGGGAGAAGAGGTGAAATATCAACCACAATAGTATCAATACATTAATTCTAAAATTGGTAAATCAAGAGGTAGCGGAATGTACATATTATTTAAAAATACAAAGTTACACAGAAGCATAATCAAAGAATAGAGCGGGTGGATCTGAAGAATGGATGCATGGGCACGGAAATACTGGAGGGGGTTGTTTATTCACCATAAGCGTTAGAGCTCACTGCATGTTTAAACTATGTGTATATATTTCAATGGTGGTCATGAGAATGAACATTAAAAATAATATAATGGCTAGGCATTGATGCATGAGCATGGTGGGTTCTTGTTTTCCGACAATATAGAAATAATGGTAGAAACAGAGAAAGCACTTATAGTAAGATAGTGAAGGGTTCATTTGACAAAGAGGAACTAAAGGCTACTCAGAGGACTGAGCAGGGGGACCTGGAAACCAGTTGTCCATCTTGGGGTCTCTGTGCTATTGTTTAATGTTATTACCTCTACCCCTGTTTTATGTTATTACCTCTATTTTATGTTATTACCTCTCTTCATAATTTTTCTCCTCCCATTTGACAGTTTGTCAGATTGTGATTGGCTTGTTTAAAACAGGCAAGACCCTCCCTTGGGCAGTAGTCACAAAATGGTGGGCTGGCCTGAGACATTGTAACATCTCTCCTTTTTCTCTTTCCTCAGCATCCTGGTCATATCTTCTTCAATCCCAACACTTGGAAGACTGAGGTTGGAAGATGTGAGTTTGCAGCTAGTCTGGCCTACATAGTGAGTTCAAGGCCAGTTTTATCTTAAAAAACAAAGGGCTGTTCAGTTGCAGAGCATTTGTTCAATATAGGAAAGGCTTTGTGCTTGATTCCCAGCACTGCAAAAAGAAATAGAAGTTCTTTTATAGATAATGCTGTACATCATTCTAATTTAGCTCTCATGTTGATTTCTAGAAATAAAACTACTGGGTCAAAGGATTGTATTGTTTTTTAATTCATATATATTCATATGTACATATTCACATGGATACATATGAATATATATAAATATATACTATGCAATATATTCATATATATTATATATATATTCCTCATTCTTTGGCAAAGCTCATTGGCAATGCTTATTTTCTACAATCTTATCAATGTAAGACATCTGTATCATTAAAAAAAACTTTGATGAGTTAAAAGCTAGTTTTAATTAGTTTAAAATTATTTGGGGCTCCATATTTTATCTTGATTTTTTCATAGTGTCTTAGATAATGTAATACAACATATGGCAAGTGACTTAAGCTTTATATATGCAGTAAGATTAAAACATGAAGGTGACCTTTCAACTTTCTATTCTTCACTCTCTTGCTCAGGGTGACTACTATTAACAGGATTCATACCTATCTATCTATCTATCCATCTACCTCTCATCTATCTATACATCTATTACTTACCTACTTATCTACCTACCATCTACATACTTACTTACAAATGCTTATTTTTAAGTAAGTGGAGCCTTACATCTTGTGTCGTTTTGTAAGGTGTGTTCTATGTTTAAGAATATGGACTATATCTTGGGCTAGGTGTTGCTCAAGGCTAGCACTCTACCATTTGAGACACAGCTTCACTTCCACTTTTTGCTGGATAACTTAGGCTAGCTTAGAACCACAACCCTTAAATCTCAATTTCCTGAGTAACTAGGATTACAGGCATGAGACACAGATGCCTGGCTGCGAAGAGATATTTTATAGTTCTTGGAGAGCTGTGGCTGGAGTAAGCATTCTCCCCACCAGATTGTGACTTGTGTGGCTGGAACTTGAAGGAGGGCGCACCTGGCTCCCTCCTACTTGCTCAGTGATTGGGGGGCTTTGACAACTGTCTCTAGTCAAACATCAAAAACTGGAGTCAGACTCTTTATTACAGAATGTTTTCTACTCCTTGAGAGCTTCGTCACGCAGATCCTCTTTGCTCTTGGAAAATAATCCTTACAATTCAAAAAACTAGACCAAGCAGAGCGACACACGAAAGGTACTGTGTTTGCGTTTCTTGTAGGTTTAGTCTCCTCCCGTGCATGATAGCCATGCAAATGAATAGCCCTGACAAGCTACCAGCAGCAACCAGCACCTTCCAGAGCCTCCATCTGGAAGGCAATTCCCTGGTGCTCCTCAGCCTCTGTTCTCACTTTATTCTTTTGTGCAAACGAACCCACCTCATTCTTAAGTTCCCATTGCCAGCCTGCTTGTCTTCCAGTTTTCTGATGTGACCCTGTGCTGCTTCTGGCCTGTTTCCAACATGCCTCTGGAGGGCATTCTGTGTCTCTATTATTAAAGTGAGTTAGATTCTGCTTTGGTCCCAGAAGGAGGACTCAGCTTCGGTCTTCCCTGCTCAGTATGCCATAGACTCAGAGATTAAAAGTGGAAGGAGGTCTAATTTTTTTCCCCCAATCTCAGAACCACAAGATTTATTGTCTATTCAGCAAGAGTAAAGGGCAAAGAGATGGTAACCAAAAAAATATACTCTTAGTCTCATCATTGAACTTTGGGGAAAAGGTTGGAAATGGTGTGTTGATAGTACATAATCACTAGAACAATTTCTCTCCTTGGCAAAGATTTCTAATTAATGTGGAAATGTAAAAGAAAAGCTTGACTTGAGAACAGACAGTGGAAGGCAACAAGATCTTGGCTCTTCCTGGAACACTAGGAAGTGTTTAGGCCCAATTTGACATTTCAGATCAAGCAGAATAAAGCCCCTCCCCCCTTTTTATTTTCCAACCTGGCATAATTCTAGCCAGTGGAAACCACAGTTAATAATTATTGCTGGGAGCTTAGAGAGAGCTCTACAATAGAATCTCTTTTATTCTGGCAAAGTGAAGGTATACAGTGGCCAGCCTTTTCAAAGCTGGCACACAAACATTTGGCTTGCACTGGGTAAAGCTGTCTTTATTACCATGAGAAGTACTGTTGTTCCTTTGCCCTCAACCACTTTTCTGACTACCTCTGTCTTTGTATCACTAATCTCTCAATTCCACCTGTGCACATTGCACTCAGGGTGACTATGAAACGAGAAGGGCTTATGGATGTGGGGAGGATAAAATTCATCCTTCCTAAAGGAAGGAGCTATCAGGAAATTTCCACCAATGGCTTGCTGCTATAAACTAACTTTGCTCTCTTGTCTATAAAGGATGTGCCTTTGCTTAGCGCTAGCTAGAGGTAAGTCTTAGAAGATGGGTACTAATCTACAAGGTACAGTTTCTTCCCTGGATATCTAAAGATAGAAATCCCATCCAAAAGGATTTTATACAAACACACACACACACATACACACACACATCACACCATTGGGACATGGTGCTTATATACTTAAAGGTATATTTACTCTTCTATCTCTTGATCAGTTTATATCTTCCTTCCTGCCCATCTTTCTCTCCTTTCTCTTCTTTTGTTCTGATATTGTTCTTGGCTACTTCTTCATGTGAATTCCCTCTCTCCTATTTCAGGCTGTGAGCTGTTGGAGATAATGACTATGTTTCTGTTCTCCTTTCTACTTTTATTGACTATATTAGTGGGTGGTGACTGGATTGATTTAAACACATCAAAGATGAGGTTATAGCTCATTGGGAATTGTCTATCTCTATTGCATTTTCTCCCCATTTAAAGCAAGACAGGACTCTGAATCCAGTGTTCTTGAATGTCCCCATAATCACCTTCACCAGCCCTGCATATGTGAGGCACGGTGGAGAAAGTGGAGGAAAGGAAAGAAGATACAGGTGCGGACAGATCTGCATCTGGAGCTTTTCTGTGTGCACTTCAAAACTGAACAAAATCTGGAGGAAAGTTTGTAGTACAAGAGTGGTAAGAGCATAACTCTAGGGGGAGCTTTTTCTCTGTTGCTTGAACTCAGAAGATCTAAAATGATGACATTTTAAAGTTAAGAATTGACTAGCTTTTCTTTTGGTTATAAATTTATTAATTCATTCAAGAAGCATTTAAAAGATTATTTTGATAATATATTCTTGGAGGAACACTTAGGTAAGAGTCCTCAACACAGACATAAAAATTTGCTTGCTTTTTCTGAATTAAAACAAGATGGAAAGAGAAAATACTTCATCTTTACTACCTAGGCCTTCAGGTTCCAAATTCCTCATAACCACGATCATTCTACACTATCTTTAATGTCCCCTCCATTCATGTTATTCTATCAGTCACCTCCATCAAGTATTGTTTATCTCAGCTAGGCACCAGTGACTCATGCTTATGATGCGACTACTTGGGAGGCTGGGAATGGGAGAATCACAGCTCCAGGACAGACCAGAGATAAAAGTTCGCAAAATCTCATCTTAACCTGCAGCTAGGTACAGTAGTATGTGCTTGTCATCTTAGGCCTTGTAGGAGGCTGAGATTGGGTATGTTATGGTTCCAAGCCAGTCTGGGCAGAAAAGTCTATAAGAACCCATTGCCATGAAGCGAAGCTGGATGCAGTGGTCCGTGACTGTGATCCCAGCAATAATGAGAAACTTAAAGTAAGCAGCTTGTAGCTCAGGCATGCACCTGAGTAAGAAGTAAAACTCCATTTAAAAAAATATCCAGTGAGAAATAGAGATGGAGATGTGGCTTAAATGGTAGAGGGCCAGACTAGTAAGTTCAGGGTCCTGAGTTCAAATCCTTGAATTTAAAAACTCAGGAACTGCCCCAAGGTGGGAAAAATATCTGTCTCTGTGCTGCTTATTTAAACCCTGCATTCTGTCTTGAAATCTGTGCTCAAAATTGTTTGGAACATTTGAGGGTCTTATCTGTCGTTTCCATTTTAACAGTATTTCCCAAAGTATACAACTGTGTAACTCCACAGAAGGACCTTGCATGGTGAGATTTTTTTTCAGGCATAAAATCAGACTAGTGAGGATAACTTTTGGGATAAGAGAGGAGACACAGCTGAATGCTGGGTGTTACATTTTCTGGGAACAAAGCTTCAGTTTTTGTTTGTGACTCTGAACTACCAAATATGAGATGCTTCAGTGCCTGTGCGAAATGATATCCTGGTTGGGATGTCAAGACACTTGGATTTTAATTCCAGTCAACCACTAGCTAATAACTTTAGGCATGTCTGAAAAATGCATCTCGGGATTAGACAGCTTGTAAAATTCTTTTCAGCTATGATTCTCTTTCATCTGCTTTACTTTTTTTCTTTTGGCAAGTGGCACTAAGTTTTGAACTCAGGGCCCCATGTTTTGTGAACAAGCACCTTGCCACTTAAGCTACTCTGCTAGTCCTCAATTCTATGGTTTTCAGATATGAAGCTTTATATGACTTGATTTAAACATGGCAGTGGTAGCTAATCAAATGGTCCTTAGAGAAAAGGGCTGAGTGAGAAAGAAATGCTCTGTCAATCTGGCAGTTGTACTAGCTCTGTGTGAAAGGCAGCTTCGGCGGCAACCCTTCCCTAAGCTTCTCTAATTTGTGTGGAACTTCTACTTCAGAAATAGAAAAACCCAGCTCTAACACTTTCAATTAAGTTAAATGACTTCATGTTCTGTTAAGTTCAGGCTGGCTCGGAATTTCATGACTTTTCGTGGACTTCATTACAATAATGCTTAGCACTAGGTTCACAAGGGTGATGTCTAGTAGATAATATTTTCATAATTGTACAGCTATCATCAAATTAAGTTGATTCATAGCTGCATGGAAAATGACGGCGAATAGTATAATTGTGAAATTTCACAAGGCAATGGCATTTGGGTATAAAGCAAGGAAAATTCAGCAAGAATGACTACTGTACTAGAGGAGCAGTTGTGAAGACTTCATGGAAAAGTTCACAAAATCAAATGTAATTAAGCATGAATTAAACATGATGAGCTACAGGGCTAATTCTAGCACTGCCGACGCTTCATTATGGAAATCTGCTTCAGAAATATGACCAGCTCTTTTTGTCTTAACATATGTCAGATGCCTAACATATGGTCTCTGAAGGCCTTCAGCATACCTTGGGTGATTCAGGGCAGTCAGCGTATGCTTGGCACCGTTGAAGGTCTAGCTTATGGAGCCAAGAAGCTAAGAAACATAATGGGAAATCAACCTATACTTGTCAGAATCTCGCTGCTTCTTCTCCTTGTGAACACATATTATAAATTCAAAGAAAAATTTAAGCCTTTGTAGTGTCTAGTGCTGTGTTCTGACTTTTCAAGCTGAGGCAATGAGCAACAAATCATGAGCAAATGCCTACTTACAATTAATTTATCAGGGATGATAACAAAGCAAAGAGACAAATGTTGCAAGCCACAACCACAAACCAAATCAATTGCTTGACAATTCTATCTCTTGCATAGGTTGTGGGTCATGGACAACCTGAATAACAGCTTCTTATAATATTATCTTTATTCCCTGACATCCTCCCACTTTTTTTTTAAAAAAATCTTTTCTTCGGCTTCTCAGAGAAAGAACAAGAAGCTAGGGAGCTGAAAGTAGAATGTGAGGCTCAAATCTTACATTGACTGCTGTGTGGGAATCAATATATTTCTTTTATTTGTAGTTTCCCTACATGTAAAATTAGGATAATTTTATAATTAGGTCTAGAACTTTTTTCAGTTGTGGGGCTTGAGCTCAGGGCCTGGGCACTGCTGTGAGCTCTTTCACTCAAGGCTAGTGCTCTAAACTTGAGCCACAGCTCTACTTCCAGTATATTTTGAGTAGTTAATTGGAGATAAAAGTTTCACTGGGGCTTTTGTGCCCAGGATGGCTTTGAACCATGATCCTCAGATCTCAGCTAGGATTACAGGTGTGAGCCACTGGCATCTGGCAGGTTTTTTTTAAATAGTAATTTTGTATACCTCTGAGGGGTCCTAAGTGAATGTAGTATTATGATAATGCAAAAATCCTTTTCTGTGTGTATGTGTGGGTATGCATTCATGTACTTCAATAAGAAGATACACTTTTGGCTGCTTCTGTTTTATGGTCATATCCTCAATGGGCTATGGAAGATATAATCATAATCATGATAATAACAGCATCAGAGATAATCACATATGGGAAATCAAACTATGCTTGATTGTAAGGTACCATATTAAACATTTTATATTTTCTTCATATATAGAGAATTCAGTTGGATGATATGTTTTCTGAATCCTAGAGCAGTAAGGAATATGAAGAATAAAAATCTAGACACCAGTGGCTTGTGCTTATAATCCTAGTTACTCAGGAGGCAGGGAATAACTGAATCCAGCCCAAAGCCAAAACAAAAGTCCAAGAAACTCCATCTCCAAAACAACCAGTAAAAGCTAGACTGTATGAGTGTCTAAAATGATAGAACCCGAGCAGAGCAAGACACTGTTGAATGACTGTTGAAACCTAATATTGGCCCAAACAAACACCCCTAAAATATAATAACTGCATTTTTTGTTTACTCTTCTATTAAAAATGTGGGTAACCTTTCCATTTGAAAGAGGTTAGTTTGGAATCTGAGAAGCTTTATGCTCCGAAATAGTACAATAGGGTAGCATAGCTTGTTGGTCTAGTTTGTATAAATAATAATGACAGATCACTAATGGAATGTCAGTCAAGTCTTGGATGCTGATATGAAGGAGCACAGAGATGTTCTTTTGTCACATAAATTTCACTGTGTCTGACATATTGAATGAGACAGGGTCTGTCACCTGTGAACCCACAAGATGACTGTATTATCATGTAAAACCTTAAGGTTAGAAGGGTTGGAACTGTACTTTGGCAAGTTTATGTAATATAGATGTGTGTGAAAAAGGATCTCTTGGACAGAATCTTCACTGCCATCAATGGGCGACCTTCTCATCATCAAAGAACCAGGAGGCACCTGTTACAACTTGAGTTTCCATGCAATGAAATACAGCTCTCACTTTGTGAATGTCTATACTGGAAGCTTTTGAACCAGTGAAGAGGAAAAGAAGAAAATATTTTTTAAAAATCCTTCCCAACACCGGTAAAGATAGGAAACAGACAAAGGAATAAATCTCATGGTTAGTATGTTTTCAGGCCAAAATGCTCTGTATACCCCGATGTAAGTAATAATAAAAACATAAATGCATTTTTCAATCATTGAAGTCCCTACATGGTATCATATTAGCATTTCCCTCCCCAGTAGACTGGAATCTAAAGTCTGCTAGGATGCAAACAATCTTCTACTGAGTGTTTGTTATTTAGTCACTAAACATTTATTGAGTTCTTAAGAAAATATTATCTAAGTTTCCTGGATATTTTCTTTGAAAATCTCCTCTAAGAGTTTTATGCTTATCAACTGATTTGTAACTCACAAAACCTTATGCCAAAAGTATTGAGCTCACACTTGTAATCCTAGTTTCCCAGAAGGCTGAGATCTGAGAATTGTGGTTAGAAGCCAGCCCAGGCAGAAAAGTCCATGAGATTCTTATCTCCAATGAATGATACACACAAAAAGCCAGAAGTAGAGCTATGGCTCAAGTGGTAGAGTGTTAGCCCTAAGCACAAAGGCTCAGAGACAGTACCTAGGCCCAACGATCAAGTACCAGGATGAGCCCACTCCAATAAAAATGGTATCCAGCTAACATTCTCATTATAATTATTTTCTTGAAATTGCGAGTCATCTACATGATAATTTAGGAACTTTTGTGATTTTCCCCACAGTATATTTTTCAAGGAATAAAAACAGAAAAGAACTTTAGAGGACAAGTTTAAGAGAGAACAAGGTAGAGACAATGAGGTAAATTAAGGCCTCCATTGCTATAATTCAGGAAAGTAATGATGACAGTCTAACCATAGCAGCAGAAGTGGAGCTAGAGATGAGTAGAACTGTTAAGAAATGGTTAAGAGACCAAATCAACAGCATCTGATAGTGATTTGTGTGTGCAGAACAAATGATAGGACTCAAAGTTTCTTCATTTGGAAAACTTAGGGGGGAAGCAAGAGAAAAGAGATTGGATCTATTAAAGAGGGTACTTGGGGGAGGAAGCCTATGAGTTCAGTCTGAGACATGACTAATCAGTTATAGTTTTGGGATGTTTGAACTTTTAGGCACTCTTTGGGCAGAGTCATCTGTAATTAAGGAGAATGGGTTTGGCTCTGTGCAAGTCCTCCGTGCCTATGAGTTTGGTAGTGGTGTGGGTGAGATTTCATAAGGAATATATGTATTCTAAGAAGAGAAAGGGAGAAGAGATATTAGTAAAGGAGTCTGTGAAGGAATGGAGAGAGAATGAGGATAAGTTTAGGAGAGACTTCAGGAAGTGAAGAGAAGTTGACCCAGTGTATCAAATGCAGTGGGTGAAATAAGGACAGGAAAATATTCATTGGTTTGACCATGAGCAAGTTATTCTTATCTTGGTGAAGATTGTTTCAGTTGCACCAAGTAGGTGACAAAATAGACTTTTGGGGGATGGGGGAAGGTATATAAAAGAACTTTTAAAATCACCTGGGAATGCTGAGAAATTTTATGAGGCAGAAAAAAAAAAAGACTGTAAGACGGCAGGTAGTTTTTCAGGTCAAATGGGACAGAGAGGAAGTAGGTATTTTCTTGCCCCAGGCTATCTGTTTTCTATATAAAATACTGGTGCATTTAACAGAAGATCTGGGTAGGAATGGGACTTGCTAGGAGTAGAAAATGTTTAAAGATCCATTGAGATGTAAAGATTTTTGAATAGGACCTTGAGAAAGATGACTGGGCATTCTAAGAGCTCAGATTGGGGTAGGGGAGGTTATTCATGATTCACACCATTCTGCAGTTAGGATAATTCTCTCCTGAAGTACATGAGGACAGACGAGATATATGAAAGGAAATGTAGGGTTGAGTTGATCCAGGGTTGAAAGATTTTTCTGGCAGGTTCATCAAAAGAACAAAGATCAGATAATGAATCCGTGAATAGCCTGCAGTCTTTCGGAATCTCAGAACGAAAGATAGGAGAAAAAGTCTGCCTAGTTCATTTTCTTTCCTCTCTGTTTCTTAACTTTCTCTTTCCCCATGTACAAACCTAGTTTATTTGGTCCTTTACTTGGCCATGCACCTTGATTGTGTCTAGATGGTTTCCACTAACCGCTTCTTAGCATGGGATCCTGTTCTGTCATCTTTCACAGCCTAGGTTTCAGGAGCCACTTGATGGCCAGGACTTCTGCCACCTGCAAGTTCCTGGACATATTCAGCCAGCACACTGGGACCTGATCCATGCCTATTGACTCCTTTCCAGAGCAGGTGAATGTTCACTCATTCATTCTGTCTCTAGTATTTAGCCTTTTGGTGCTTTCCTGAAGGTAGCCACTTTCCTAATCTAGGTTGATTATTTTCCTGCCATCCAGATCCCACATGACTTTCTTGTGGAGCTAGAAAGAGGGTCAAAAAGCATTACCCTTGTTTTTATCTCAGTGTCTCCTGGAAATGCCAGGAAAGAAAAAAAAGGAATGATCACCTTTAAAGCATTTAGTCTTTTGCTCTTTGGGGTTGAAGAGATGAGAGCACATTATCAGGTAATACAGGACAGCTGACAATCATATATTCAAATATTGGCCTTATATTCAAATCATCTGGAATGATCCCTCTAAAAGCAGCCCACCCTTTTTCTGCATCTTTAGCATGTTTCACTAGACCTGAGAGGGTCAAAGACAAAGCTAACCGTGTATTTTATGGATGTCAACAGGCTGCTGGCTGTCTGTTTTGGAGCACTCTCCTGCTTTCTGCTTTGTATGCGGGTCATATCACAGAAGCATTTTGTGAGGCTGCTGCAGGGTTTCCATCTGTCTTAAGCTCTGCAGAACTCAGGGATCACAATAGGAGACTCACGTGCACTGACAAGATTTTTATTCTACCTGCTGTTGATGGCTGATAAAGGAGTAAATGGAAAGTCCAGATATTCAGGTTATTCCTTCTCACTCCAGTTCATTCACTAAATACCTATTGTTCATCTACGAAGTGCTACGTATTCACTCTTCTAGGGCCTCACAATACTATAGAGAACTGAAACTTGAACTGCAATTCAGTGGAGAGATTCAAAGCAGAAGAGGAACAATCACAGTAGTTCACCAGTAGGAGGCTGGATTAGCATTGTGGCTGTAGAGGTGAGAGATACAGCAGCATTCATGCTGCACATTAGAACTAGAACTAATAATGATGAATTGAACTGCCTTAGTGTGGAAAGAAACAGAGGAATGATCGGTGATGTCTGTGTTATGACTTAGAAGATCATGTGAATGGATGGATGACCTTTAGTGCTCAGTCAGAAGACTAAGGGTGAAAGCCATTTTGGTTAAGTACATCCTAAAATCAACACAATATGATAACATGGATTTTTTTTAATTCCATGTAAAATATAAAACTCTGAAATTATTCATTTTCTAATAATTTGGAAATAGGTTATCCATTAAATAAATTGATATCAATAAATTGATATCATTTATCGATATTATCCATTGAAAATATGTGTACCAAAGACAGAAAAGCTGCACTTATAGCAAGAGTCATAACATTCATAGAGAAATTTGTAGAAGAAAAAGTCAAGTGGGAGTTGAATTTTAAAGCTCTCAGTAATGGAGATGTGGGGAGGGACTGTTGACTGTGTAGGAGTGTATGTAGGCATATTGTAGCCCACAGATGAGCTTATTGCCTAAGCTACTACATCCATATATCTGCTGTAATCTTCCCCTCAACTTAGTGTGTTAGCAATATTGCAGGCCTGGTCCTCCTAGGTAATGATAGATTGAGACAGATTTTTCTCCTTACTGGTTTTATGGAAGTTTCTTCTCCCCATACTCTAGAATAATGTTTTTTCTTTAAGTTACTGTAAATAACCATTCAACTTCAATGGTTGAGTATTACAGCTATTCTTTTTTTCCCTCCCTTCTAGTTCATTGTTATTGCTGTTTAGTGTTAGATTGGGCACTGAGTCCCATTATAGCTTTACATTTAATTACAAACTTTGCATATGTGTGCATTAATTAGAAGATTTTTATTGCTTTGTATTTTATGACTGGAGGTTGTGAACTATAGCAATCCAATATACTACTTAAGGGGATAATACAAATTTAGAATAATAAAAAGAAATTTATAATGATCATCCCAAGCATCTAAAGTATTGTATAGAAAAATAATAAAGCATAAATGCAATATATACAAGAGCCAAATCCATTCTCATTTAATGAAGAGCTTTAATCTTCTAAAGAAGACATTTAAAGATTGGGCACATTATATATTTGATTCTTATTTAGGCTAAGCATGTAAAAGCCATACCTAAAAGTAGGTCCTTAAATTCTTGTTTAGATATGCTTATTCTAAAAAATAATGCCTAAGTGACTTTGGCTAACAATATTTTGACTGAATATTATGAAGACAAAAATAACAGTGTACAAGTAGTGTAATTTAGTTAGTAAATGTGCTTCTCACAGGGTCATGAGTTAGGAATTCTGAAAGACTTTGTGTGTATATATATGTATATATATAAATATATACATACATACATACACCAGGATTGAATAAACAGCTGAATACATTTACTTATAAGATAAATATAATGAATAATGAAGTAGACAATAAGTTATGTTTCACCTATTGCAAAAAGATTTTACAAAGACATAAGGCATCTAAAATCAAACCTGTGATATTGGACTAGAATTGAGTTATCAGTATAAACTTGTAGAGATTGATTCACACACTTACACACACACAGACACACACACACAAACATGTCCATACACAATACACAAACACAAAAATGTAGGTAAGTGTATGTGCATGGATTAGCATACACACTCTGCTAAAAGAGCCTAGGAACAATGACACAACCATAGTTACAAGTATAACTGTTGCCAAGATTTTGTGTTTTAATCACTATTTTTTCAAAAATTAACAACAACAAATAAACAAAAAAATCCTGAGTATTGTAAGAAAGTGTTCAATTCCTGGGCTGGAGATAGAAAAAGAACAAGATTAATCTGAATCATCTTGAGTGAGAAGATACTGTGCAAGAGGGTGCTCTCTGTAAGGAGCCAAAGATCAGCCAGGAACTCATGAGGGCCAAAGTTAGAGCAATAGAATAGATAATGAAAAAAAATTAGATTTCCTCAGAAGAGAAGGCTTTTGTAGGGGGGCAGGGGTTAAAGAAAAGATCCTTAAAGACTATTAGGAATTCCAAGGAGTTTGATTTCTAGAGGAAGAAAGTGGGTAGATGTCATCCAGACTACTAAAATGGACCTGTGAGGGACAGTGACTTTGGGTGCCTAGGGATAGGAGTTTAAGAGAAGTCAGCTTAAGGCAGAATGTGCTTCCATGGGAAACACTCACTGGATTGAGATAGGTTGGGTCTTCGTTACTGTAGCAATCTGAGGTGAACAGATCAAATGTCCTCCTTATGTTCTTCCCAAACACAAGGAAAGCTCTTTTGGAAGTAGAGTGGAAAGGCTGATGCCTGATGTGAGTATCTCTGCGGTGAGTGCATTCCTGCTGTCTGAAAAGTGCTTCTGAAAGGAGACCTTGAGAGATCTGGTGTTCCTTTTCCTTGGGGCTTTGGAGGACTCTCAGAACAGTACATAACGGAGGACTATTGTGAATTATGCGACAGAAGTCTTACATTAGTTTTAAGCAGAATGATTTCCTATTGCTTTTTTCCAAGTTCCATTCAGGCTTTTCTAAGTGGAGTTGTATGAACAGCCAGACATCAATATAATGGCTTTTCTTACTTCCTTTATTGCACCAATTAATTGCTTTACAATATTCCAGTTATTTCCAGTATAAAACCTCTTTTTATTAGCATATAAACTTTAGGAACATAGTTTCTCAAAATTATAAAGGTAAATTATATTAAGTTTTACAACTAGTAAAACAAAACGAATTAAATAAAGTGACTAGAAATGGTAGCATCAGCACACATTCCTTTTACTCTACATGATAATAAGATGAATGGCTCTGTGAAGGGAAATTTCTACAGTTCTATATTAAGTCAGGATAAAAGCAAGATTATGGGGGGTGGAGGGATATGGGAGGGCAGGGATGGTAAGGGGAAACAAAGGAGGAGGCAACAGTGCTTGATAAGAAATGTACTCATTATCTTGCCCATGTAATTGTAACCCCTCGTACAGTATTTTCACAATTAAAAAACCACATTAATAATAATAAAAAAGCAAGAATACCTGAGACCAGTAAACCAGCTCTAGGAATCAATACAACTAATCTCTTGTCTTTTCAAAGTTACCCCAAGATGGTGATGATGGTAAGTGAGATTAAGAGTGAGGATGTAAATTGCTTATCTGACATTGACTCCATCATCTGTACTCAACATAAACTCAGTTTTGTTCAGCTCTTACCCTCCCTTACATAGGCCATCTAGCCTAGGGAAAGTGGATCTTACCTCTAGTTACATGGACTGGACTGACTCTAGGGTTGTAAGATGTTCATTTCTTTAACAAATATTGAGAGAGACTTACTATATTTGAGTGAATGAAAGAGTCTTAAATTACTCAATGAAAGTGACATTCCAGTGTGTGAAGGAAGAAAATATACACATAACAAAGCAACCCCATGTGATAAAAGCTAAGAAGAAAGACATGTATTCCCTGAGGACAGAGGGAGACAGTGTTGGGGATAGCAGCTATTCTCCAAGAATGATCAAGGAAGGCCCCTGTGAAGTAGCAGGCTCTCATTCCATTGTTTGATTGAAAATCAGATCAATTCTGCCAATACAAAACAGTGGGGTTGGGTGAGGGGGAATCTATTGTATAGAAAAAATCTTATCCTTATGATGAAGATCATGGTGCGGGAAGCAACAATTATTCTCCTTCCTCTGGTTATGATTATAATTGGATATGAAGTCAGGATGAGTAGATTCCTTGAGACCAGCTTGATGACAACTAAGAATGTTAAAGGAGAAAGTGGGGAGAGGAAGAGAGACAGGGAGACAGGGAGTAGAGGGGGGAAGGATAAAGAAATTGGAAACTCACATATTTTTCTGAGCTACAAAACTAACCACCCCTACAGTTTCATCTGGATTAGTGCTTCTTGTAGTGTAAAACAGTCGTTTTTCATATCATATATGAATTTTAAATCAGGGTTTCTTTTACTTGCAGCTGAAGGCACCCTAACTAGCATAGAATAGTATTTGATAGCTTTAATGGGCTGCATTGTACCAGTTTTAAAAATTCGAAGTACATAGGGATGATAACTTAAGATATTTTCTCATAACACTGTCATTTTCTCTCTCTCTTTCTGTAGTCTTATATGTAAGCTTATGCTTCTTAGAGTTTGAGGCAGTTGGGCTAGGAAAATGACTGTTAGATTTTGTTATCCCCAAAACAAAGAATTCCAGACATCATCCTTGAAAAGTAATATTTAGGGACTCGTGGTCCTAACTTACAAAGTATGCAAAAGAGGTATAGAGATGGAGAGCTACAGAGCTGTGAGTAAAAACTATAATAAATGAAATTAGAAATTTGTCTCTTGGCTGGTATAGTGCTGATGTGTACGGGAATTGTGTACAATGAATTTGCAATTAGTCTTTTTAAAATTCCCATTGCTGCTAGTCAGAACTATGATCTCTGATTTCACTGATACAAGCTGTCAACTATGGTAGGCAGAAAGTTAAATCTCACTTTCCTCAAGATACAAATCCTAATTCTATGAATATACTCTGTTATGTGGCAAAAGGGAACTTTGCAAATGGGATAAAGTTTATGGATCTTGAGAAGGGAAGATTATCTTTGATTATCAAGGTAGGTAGGCTTAATCACATTACATGAATTTTGAAAGTAGAGTTGTTTTTGTTTTTCCTAACTGAAGTCAGAGAAAATGATGGATGAAGGAGCAGGAGAGATATGAAGCATAAGAGACCTTGATCTATCTTTGCTAACTTAAAAGATGGAGGGAGGGAACTATGAGCCACGATATGGGGGTGGAATTTAGATCGTGAGGACAGCCCTTAGCTGACACTCATTTAATGAAACAGAGATCTTAGCCCTACAGCAGTAAGGAATGGTGATTTGCTAAATGATACAGATAAGCAAGAAGACATTCTCTTCTAGAGCCTCCAGGAAGAAAGTTAGTTCAGTCGACACCTTGATTTTCATCTGGTGAAACCCATGCCAAAGTATTACTTATAGAACTGTGAGCTAATACATGAGTATAGTTTTGAGTTGCTGAGTTTGTGGTGTTTTATCGTCACGGCAATAGAAAATTAATATACCTATGTTATAAGGTGAATAATCTGAAAAACCACATTTTGGTAGATGGAATGTTGGAGTCTTCATGTAGCAGGCTGCATGCAGCCAGTTGTTACAAAGGCCTGCAACACCCAAATACACATAACACAGTTAGGAAACAGGCCAGAGAGGAAAGAAAGAACAAAAACAATACCAACAAACCAATACAGATCTGATGGAGACCTGAATTGGGATGCTATGATGATGAGGAGACAGGAGACAGGACACAGCACATGATCATGGAGACACACGTGACATGATGTCCTCATGCCTATGCTTCTCCAGACCTAAATAGGGTGTGGGTAGGGTGCAGGGTCAGAAAAGCCTTCCAGTCCCAGGCACTGTACTGACAGGTTCAGTACTATCAGCCAAGTGCCCACCCCTGTCTCCAGGGATCCAGGTATGCCTATCATCTGGGGGGCAAAACACCATGAAAACAACATGCCAGACCTTATAAGCACCAGGGTTGATGCAAGAAATCATTTAGGCTCAGCTTCCTTACTTCACCTACATAACAGAACGCAGTGTGCTGAGTGAGTGGTGTTCTAAAGTACTGAATGGTGGAAGACAGAAGGGACATGTAAGAAAAAGAGTGTGGCTTTGAAGTGGCCAAAATAAGGAGGAGACAAATAGGATGATCTGAGCATTGTGATAGTTAGGTGGTGTAGCCAATATCTACTGTATGTTTCCTCTAAACTGAGTGGTTTGCAACAATAATATTCCATGCAGGTCAGAAGTTGGACTGGTCTTAGCCATGCAGTTTTTCTACTGATCTCAGTTGCATTCACAGGCATTTGTGTTTTGACTTGTCAGCTGAGATGATGGGGTGACTGGCTATGATTTTTTTTTATCATGAACTATAAGGGACTGGCAAGTAGCAGGAGACATTGATCAAGTCTTTGCTTACCTCATGATAGCTAATGTCCATTGACCAAAGAAAGTTAGATGTTTGTTGCAGGATCAATACATTAGCTTGCCGGAGCTGTCATAGCAAAAATATCATAGACTAGGTGGCTTAAAAATAGAAATTTGTGGGCTGGGAATGTGGCTCAGTGGTACAGCGCTTGCCTTGTATGCCTGAGGCCCTGGGTTCGATTCCTCAGCACCACATAAAGGAAAAAGCCGGAAGTGGTGCTGTGGCTCAAGTGGTAGAGCGCTAGCCTTGAGCTGAAGAGCTGAGGGACAGCGCCCAGGCCCAGAGTTCAGGCCCCACGACTGGATGCCCCCCCCAAAAAAAATACAAAATTGTTTTCTTGAAGTTCTGGGAGTTCAACATCAGGAGTTAGCAGGTTTGATTTCTTCTAAGTTCTATTCTTGGCTTGCAGATTGCCATTTACTTGGTGGCTCTTACCATGGTCTTTTTTCTGTGTGTATGTGTGTGTGTGTGTGTGTGTGTGTGTGTGTGTGTGTGTGTGAGTATCCCCAGTGTCTCTTTTTGTTGTTACAAGGACACTAGTATTATTGTGTTAAAGCCACCCTGATAGCTTATTGGTTACTCACCTTTTTAAAACTTAAAAGGAGGGTGGGTACTAGTGGCTCAGAGATATAACCCTAGCTACTCAGGAGGCTGAGATCTGAGGATCATGGTTCAAAGCTAACCCAGGTAGGAATGTCCATGAGACTCTTATCTCCAATTAACTATCAGAAAACTGGAAGTGGTGCTGTGACTCAAGTGGTAGAGTACTCACCTTGAGTTGAAGAGCTCAGAACAGTGCCCAGGCCCAGAATTCAAGCCCCACAACCACCAAAAAAAAAAAAAAAAAAAGAACACACTTTGAGGTACTAGAGGCTAGGGGTCAAACATATATAGAATTTAGACAGGTAAAAGTATAATGAGATGAGGAAATAATTGCTTTAAATATACCATGTTATCAAAATGCAGGAAAGGAAATAAAAATTTACCAGAGAGGCTCAAGATATAGTGTCTTAAACGAAGGATCTACATAACTGGGTCACGCATACAATCCTAGTTACCCAAGAGGACAAGATCTAGAGGATCAGGATTTAGAATCCAATCAGGGCAGAAAAGTCTTCAGTAGTCTTCAATATTCCCTAAAAACAACTAGCAAAAATTGCAACTGAAGGTGTGGCTCAGGTGGTAGAGTGTCAGCTTTGAGCAAGAATGATATGTGAGAATAGGAGGCCCTATGTTCAATCCCTGATACTGGCTGTGTATTTCTGTGTGTGTGTGTGTGTGTGTGTGTGTGTGTGTGTGTGTATAAATAATGGGTTTACACGCTAGGGCTGTGAGGTAAAATTTATCCTCAACCTACTTTTTAAGTAAAATTCATTATAACCAAGCCATGCTATGCTTTTCAGTATTGAGTACATTATCTTTATGCTAAAATGGCCACATGAAGTATATATGACAGTGGGTATATAGTGAACAAACAAACTGTTAGCCAATTTACTATTTGGACTTTTACACACCAGAAAATGTTTGCTGACCCTTTGTGTTAGAGAATTATGAGAGAGCTACAAATCAGATGGAGGAAGGGTAAAATAAACAGACAACCACCCTCAGGAAGCAGATGGTCTAGGGGAGGGAAGGAAGGTGGCAGGCACAACTTCCCTTGCGCATTTCATGTCAACAAATTGCTAGATAAGCAGCAATCCTGGAATTGTTACAAAGATTGGTCCTAATGATGCTGCTTAGGAAGTTTGTTGCAACCTGACTTTGAGACTTACTTTACGCAGCCTTGGTCACCTTCGTATCTGCTCCCCACCTGTGTTAGTTCTTTCAGGTATTCGGAGAGTCAGTTGTCCTATGCAGAAAGCAAGGCAGGAGTGTACACTACCACAGGGATTCCACATCCTGTACTCTAAGCCTCCTTCACACCCAATAGCAAAACAGTGTCGCTTTTAAAACCCATTTCACATTTTAAAAGCAATTCTGTTAAGCATGACTTCAGCTGTCATTTCTCATTATTTTGGGAGAAGCTTGATGCTCGTAGGTTTGAAACATCACATCCATTTGTTCAATGGGCTTCTGATAACCATTCCTGCCCATTGGGTACTAAGTCGACCCCAATTACGCAGCTCACTGCCTTAACAACAGAGGATTTTAGAATGGCCCGTGACTCTATCTGGCTACAATTGTTCTTCAGCTTGCTTTGTTTGGTTACCTGGCATTTGCTACTCTAGAAATCCGGGACTTCAAATCTGGTGAGATTTTTTTTTTCCTAAGCTGCTGCAAATGAAGAGCACAGGTGGAATTTGGGACTGGGACAAAAGTTGACAGTTGGCTCAGGGCTGTCTGCGCTGCTGACGTGGTCTCTAACCCTCACTGGAATCAAAAGAGGCAGGCTTTGCAAACCACTGCTACAGAAGCCTTGTTATCAGGGAAATAGAACACTTGAGGTGGAAGTAGAGAGGAATTTGCTGTTGATGACAGCTCCCCAGGACCAGCTCTCCATTCAGGTACATTGATATGCATATTCACTCTACTGGAAAAAAAAATTATCTCCTCTTTTACCCTGGGACCTGGCTTCTGCAGGCTCTGGAATCTGCTATTTTATACCCACCTGCTGGTACAATATAAGCAGCTGCAATAGGCATCAAGCTATGAAAAGCTCGGAGGAGCACTATTGCGGTGTGAATTGCTTCCTTGCTCGGCACTGTTTGGTGATTGTAAGATGGATTGCTAGATTAGCACAGGCACGCAGTGTTTGTATAAGGAACAGGCAGAGTGATTTTTTTACCCCTGCTTCTCCACTAGCCATTCTTACCAGTTCCTTTGCCACCTATTAGAGAGAGACAGAGAGAGAGAGAGATTTGTTAATGTTTCTTAGTGGAAACTCAAGGACTGGAACCCAAAGGAAACTGCTTTGTTTTCTTTCTTTCTTCCTTCACAATCCCAGATAAGGGTTTCTGATGCTATTGGCCAAAGAACCCCACTGGCTCATGCAGATTTTGGCTCATAGAAGCTTCCAGCATAACAATGTGCTGCCCTTAATGCTTTATATCATGAACCAACTAAATAAGCCCAGCCATCTATCCCAATTGCAGAAAGTTGTTTCCAAAACACAAAGACAACTTACAAAAGAGGTACAGGGGAAGTGGGAGGCATGGAAATGGCCTCAGTCTTTGAGAGACTTGTGCAGTCGTGTGGGTAATCTATGTTAACATCTTGCCTTCAACACGTTGACCTCACTTTGATTCAGACATCCTAGAAAAAAAGGATTCATTTCTTCTCCATTTCAAAGCTGTTTATCTGGCTTAGAAAAATAGCTGCTTTAAACAGAAGTCTTTACACTTGTCTGGGTAAATTCTGTTCCAATTTTTGTTTTGGCCACAAGTCAAAGATAACAGCTGTGTGCTGGTGGGTTCAGTGAACTCTACGTGCTTGTTGGCTGTACCACCAACCAGAGGGAATAACCAATAATTAGAACATTTCGGGTCATCTTGGGAAGAACAGAGTTTTCTCATGTTTGGAAAGGTGATGTGACCTCCCTCTGATTTTTCCAAATGTGAATCTGTCTGTGACATTACGTGGAGCTGAATGCACAAGCCCAGACTCATCACCATTGTGTCCTTTCTTCCCCCAAATAGGACAGAATAAATGGAGGCTTAAAACTGTATTTAATGTTTTGCAGCTTAACAGTAGCTCCACAATGGGCCCAGGCCATGATAACAAGAGGAAGTATTCCTGTATTCCTAGCTCATCAGCATTTCTGATCATAATGATTTGTGACTCAGACTTGAAAGCTGTGGGGTTTCTTCCTAGTTGAATCAATACAAGTTTACATAAATACATGTTTGTGTTTTCCTTTTGTTCCTGTTGCAGCATTCATGTTTACTTGCTGGCAATTGCAGACAATGGGAGAGTGAGGAGGAAAGAGAAGCAGAGGGAGAGGAGAGAGAGAGGGACAGACAGAGACAGAGACAGAGACAGAGACAGAGAGACAGAGAGACAGAAACACACAGAGACAGAGATAAAGACAGAGACAGAGAGACACAGAGAGACAGAGAACTAAATAAATTATTTCAGTGAGTTTGTTTCTTTCCTGATTATGACTTTTTATATAGTAAATTTTACTTGTGAATGGCAATGCACTAAATTTTCAGTTGCAAAAAGATGTATCCATGCATCCATGCCAGGTGCTGGTGGCTCACACCTGTAATAGTAACTACTCAGGAGACTGAGATCTGAGGATCAAGGTTTGAAGCCAGCCTGGGCAGGAAAGTCCCTGAGAATCTTGTTTCCAATTAACCACCATAAAAAGGGGGAAGTGGAGTTATGGCTCAAGTGATAGAGCACCAGCTTTGAGTAAAAAAACTCAGGGACAGTGCCCAGACTCTGAGTTGAAGACCCAGACTATCACAAACAAACAAAAAAAGAAAATATATCTAATATATTTAAAGAATATATAACTTTTAATCTATTATATTGGGTATAAATAATAGCCATTCATACATGGTGAACTTTCTGTGTCGTGGTGTTTCGTGTGCTCCAGCTCTTCATATCAAAGGCATGACATTCAGCCCTCCATTTATTTTTTTAAGAATATTTTAAGGACTGAGGTATTGCTTAGTGGCAAAGCACTTGGCTAGCAAGTGTAATGTCCTGGGTTCAATCCCTGGGACCCAAAATGCAAAGACAAAGAATATTTTGACAGCATTTACATTCAAAGGGAGATGTTGGAAAATGTCACTTGAGGTTTATGTGGTTATATTAGGTTTATTTTACTGGGAAAGTATAGGATAGTTAAGTAAATTCCTGAAGTGTAATCTAGATCAGAACTGATATTACTGATGGATAACAAGGAATCCTCCTCAAAAAGCCATAATGAGAGACTATCCATAGCATATCCCTATCTCAGATGGTATGAATTCAGAGTACAATGCACACCACGAAGCAGTTAACAGTCATTCTATCCCTGAGGGCTGTTCCCTAAACTTGCCTGGAGAACAAAGGAGTCAAGACAACTTGAAACTTTCTTGGAGATAGACTGAACTGTTTAAGACTTTTCTTCACAGGTGGAACGCATGACTTCCACCTGAGAAGACTGAGCCACATTATTTTTCCTGAAACAACACACACACATACCACCACACTTCTAGGTCACATTTCCTGTCTGCTTGGGGCATCCCTCTAGCATTGAAGCAACAAAGGGAGATGGTACAGAAAATTCATGAATCCCAGAGATGGCTGTGCTTGCACATTATTTCCAGTGTCAAGATTTAGAATCTGGGGAAAGACAGGGAAGTGTGCAGCATGGATTTTTTTTCTTTCTTCTTCCACATTTGTAGCAATAGACTGGTGTGAAAAATTAGCTATCCTGCTGAGAGCTAGGTGTAGTAGCATCAAAAAGAGTACTTCAAGAAAGCCTTTGCTTCACCATGGGGTGGTCTTTATATCATGAGCCCTCTCTACTTGTTTTGCTCATTACTTTTATCATGTTGTCTCAGGGAAAATAGTAATAGATTGCTGATCTTTTTCTACTAATATGCTTAATTTAATTTTTATACTAGTGTCTTTTTATACTGATTTAATTTTTATACTAGTGTCTTTTTTACTTCTTCAAGAGCCTTTGATTGCTTTTTACTTCTGGCAACACCACATAGGTACTCATTTAATGATGCAAAAGTAGCTTGGGAATGTCTCCCTCGGTTGTGTGAACTTAAATGGTTCTAATGACTACCTCAGAACAGATCTCCTTTTGACACTCAGGTATAAATCACTGCTCAATTTGCCAGGGCACTAAAGAGAAAAGTATACAGATTTTTCTATGAAAGAAACAGAGTTCAATCTTCTTATATGTCTGAAGGATATCTGTCATAAGAAGAAAGTGGGCCACAAAACAGTGTCTGCTTTGGGTGTATGACAACACAGCCTCACCCAACTCCAGAGCTCACAGATATTCTACGAATAAGGACTGAACTCCACTAAGCACATCCCTGAGCAGGTCATTGTTCTGATGACTTAATAGTATCCACCTACCAACCTTTGAACAGTTGCTATTTATTAAAAGAACATGTTCCTACTGGTATTCTTATCCAAGGAGGATAAAAGCCACAGGATCGGCCTAAACCAACCTGAAGCTTGGAGCTAAGCCCAATTTGGCTGACCTAGATCAACTGATTCGAAGCTTTCCAGCAGGCACAATTGTAAGAATACTTGAAAATTGCTTAGGGGATGCTTATTACATGGCAATAATAGACTGATACAATATGCTTTCTAAATTCAATTCTATTCAAGCGAGTAAACAGTAAAGATAGCATTGTGGGCTATCCTTGGGGCCACATATAAGTCATTGAAGTCCCAAGTTCCTTTTTCCAAACTAATTTTCTACAGAGAAAGCAGTCAATAAACGTTGAGTGAATTTGACTCAAATGGATCTCACTCTCTCTTACTACACATCAATCTAAGTGAAAATGAGGAAAGAACCAGTTGGAATAATATATTTGATGTTTCAGAATGCACATTATGTATAAGAAGGTCTTAAGTGGCTGCTGGAGATACATGCTAGAGGAGGGGAGTCTTGTTTAAGGAGTTCCTCTGCACTTTGTATTTAAATAAAATTCCCAAACTGCTCCAACTTACATTCAGAATAAAATACTTGGAAGAATTTAACAGTATTTCTGTGGCATGACACTTATTTTTCTCTTGTCACACTGAATCATTGAAACAATATGAACATTTTCTATTATTTCTATAATGAGGGTCATTATCATCTTGTTGAATATCCATTGCTTGGATTGAATAGTATTTTTTTAAAATCAAAAAACAAAAAAACCAACAACACCCAAAAAAACTGTCACAGAAACTCCCTAATTTAAAGGTTTTCTATCTTGTTTTGACTTTCTGCAGCATTCTAACTGAACTTTCCATACAGAAATGCATATGAAGTAAGAATATATTCCAAAGAAAGAAACTGGGTGTTAAAATTTTAAATGAAGATCATTCTTTATGATGGAAGCATAGCATTCCATTGTATATGTATACCACATTATCTTGATCCATTCATCCGAGGGGCATCTGGGTTGATTCCATATCTTAGCTATGGTAAATAATGCTCCAATGAACATGGTTGTACTGGTGACTTTAGTGTGTGCTGGTTTGTGGTCATTTGGATAAATGCCCAGGAATGGGACTGCTGGGTCACAGGGAAGCAATATGTTTAGTCTTTTCAGGAACTTTCATGCTGCTTTCCAGAATTGTTGAACAAGTTTACCTTCTCACCAAAAGTATAATAGCATTCCTTTTGGCCACATCCCCACTAGCATCTGTTATTATTCATTTTCTTGACAATGACCATTCTAATGGGAATGAAGTGGACTCTCAGTGTAGGTTTTTGTTTGTTTGTTTTGTCGGTTGTGGGTCTTAAACATTGGTCCTTGGCACTGTCCCTCAGCTCTTCTGCTCAAAGCTAGTGCTCTACCAGTTGAGCCACAGTGCCACTTCTGGACTTTCCTGTTTATGTGGTGCTGAGGAATCAAACCCAGGGTCTCATGCAAGCAAGGCAAGCACTCTACCACTGAACCACCTTCCCCGTCCTCAAAATAGTTTTGATTTGCATTTCTTTCCTGGCCAGAGGTTGAACATTTCTTCATGTTTCTCTTGGCCATTCTTATTTTTTCTTCAGAGAAGACACTCTAAGTCTTTAGCCTACGTATTAATGGGGTTGTTGTTTCTTTGAGGATTTGTTGATTAATTTTTTTAGCTCTAAGTATATTTTAGATATGAGGCTCTTGTTTGATGCATAGCTAGTAAACATCTTCTCCCATTCTGTGGACTTTCTATTTATCTTTCTAGCTATGTCCTTTGCCACACAGAAACTTCAGTTTGATACATTCCCATTTACAAAGGAGGGTATTCTTAGGAGAAGATCACAAAGATTCAGTAGCTATGGGCATATAACCATCTAAAATGATGTTTATTGAAATGAACTCCAAGAAATGGAAACAAGAGTCTTTGTTATTTTGCCTCCTTTTTTTCTCTTTCCTTCATCACTGCTTTTGATTTCTGTACCTTTTATCTTGTATGTAAGTTTATATGTTTTGGAGAGGGTTAGAGGGACCACAGAAATGGAGGGACAAATAGTGAACAAATGTAGCAGTGATATTCACTAGCCTCTACATTTAAAATGAACTATACAACTTGTGGAGGAGGGGAGTCAGGAGGGAAAAACTGGCAGAAAATGAGGGAAGAGTTGACACTGTTCAAAAAGAAACATACTCATTACCTGACTTACATAACTGTAACCTTCTTGTACATCACCTTTATAATCAAATTTTAAAAATTAAGATGAATACAACTTTATTTAAAAGTATAGTAAAATACAGCAACAGCCAATGTTCTTTGGCTTTTGAATCTTCACAAATTCCTGATGACTCTCATACATCTCTAGCCTCTTCTCTCTCAATAATAGATTAACACTTTTACAAAGAGCCAAATCCAGTAAGGAGCAGACATGAGACTTGAACCCAGTCTTCATTTTTGTCATGATTTATATGTGAATTTTCCTCCAAATGTTCATGTGTTGGAGACTTGGTTGTTGATGAGCATTATGAAGGTACTAAAAGGTGGTGACACCTTTAAGAGTCAAAATCAAATGGAAAGCTTCACTAGGGGCATTGACTTTGGAAAGTACTGATGCTGGCCTTGTGGAGAACAACTTGTGGGATCAAATTGTTTAACAACAGCAATAACAAAAAGGCAAGACTTATGTTTCCTCGCAGAGACCTTTTGATCTTCTTATGTACTCTCTTTTTGAGTATCCTCCTTCTACCAGGCCAGCCCCATGTGGGACCCTCACCAGAGCCCATTCAGTGGGACCCTCACCAGAGCTTGAAGGGATGAGCCTGCTCCATTTTGGACTTTCAGTCTCTAAACTATGAGTTGCTTATGCCACTTTTATTTATAAGATGCCCAGTCTCAAGTACTTTGGTGTAGTAAAATGGAGTACTACAAGATCATAACAGCTAAATATCACTTGTAGCCAGAGGCAGAAGCAGGAAGAGTCAGTGACCAGAGTCCTGACTTTGAATGCAGACCATTTAGATTCAAATATTTGATAACTAAGTGAACTTACTTCCTCTATATCTACCTGGATTGCAGTTTCTTCATCTAAAAAATGGTGATTAAGTTACCCAATACTGAAAGACTTCTTTTTCAAGAAGTAAATGAAATGGTGAACAGGGGCCAGCATTGATGGATTGGGTCTTTAGTAAGATCCTCATATTCCCATCTGAAGTCAGAATGATTGGGACATTGGTGTCCACTCAGCATCATGGAAGCTACTAAGGATCCTATAAGAAAAAAGTATTTTGCTTGCCAAATAGTAGGGTAGGCTCTATATCCACAAATCCACTTTTTAAATATTAATGCATGGTGAACAGTGTAAATACAGGAACTAACCAATGACAAGCAACTATATCCTTCTGTAAAGTAAATCTTTAGTAACCATTTCCAATTTGGCTGTTAATCTAACTGTCAGGAAACATGTGTTTGGTATAACAGAAGTCAGGGTAAGTGAAAAATCAGCATATAATTGTAAAGTATCTCCAGAGAGATGGAATTTTTTATTCATTTAGCAACTGTTTCTGTGTGTGTGTGTGTGTGTTGGTATTGGGCTTGAACTCAGAGCCTTGACCATTCAATCAGTGCTCTACCACTTGAGCCATGCCTCCAGTCCACCATTTTTGTGGATTAATTGGAGATTGAATCTCATGGACTTTTCTGCCTAGATTGTCTTTGATTAGCGATCCTCCACATCTCAACTTTCTAAGTAGGTAGTGTTACAAGGGTGAGCCACCAGTGCCTGGCTTACTCAGCTTTTGATGCCATTATACATTTTTTGACAACAAGCAAAAAAGGATGGTTTGAGTAGGTGAAAGGGTATTTTTCTGGTTAATTTCAAATACGTGGGAAGGCTTATTCGTGTACTACTTGAAATAAAAATTTTAAATGTGACTAAGGTAGTAAATGTGAACAATATCCCAGTTCTCTAAATGTCACTCATTCCACAATGTACACTGTCTGCATTCCCCTTCAGCAAGCCATAGTGGCATGAGCAATATCACATACACACAAGGCTGACAAGTGGATTTTTTCTTTGAGAGCATACATCTTTGCATTAAGAATCAGGAAAAAATATAGATTGGTATGTTTAAATGTATGTTTAAATGCTGCATTTATACCATTTGGCCCATTTAAAATGTGCTAAGAGGAGCATAGAGGTAAAACATCAATATTTCCACGATATTTTGATTTTACTGGTGATGCTGTCTTGTGCCACCTGTTCCATAGCTAAATTCAGAAGGCAAGTCATAATTTTCAGACATTATTATTTATATATCATTTCTAGATAGAAGAAAAAGTTAAATGGCTGAGTGCTGGTGGCTCATGCTTAAAATCCTAGCTACTCATGAGACTGAGATCTGAGGATCATAGTTCAAAGGCAACCTGGGCAGGAAAGTCTGTGAGACTCTTATTTCCAATTAACCAACAAGAAATTGGAAAGGGAGCTGTTGCTCAAGTGGCATCTTTGAGTGAAGAAGGCGAGGGATAGTGTCCCAGTTATGACACAAAAAGAAAGAATTTTACAAATGATGTGATATGTAATTTAATCTTCCAAAAAGGATTTGATAATTTTTGTTCTTTCTTCAGTCAAATTTCCTAGATTCACATTGACTTTGCTTTGATAAGCCTACAACCCTTAGAAAAAAATACAAAATATATAATTTTTCTCCTGAGGCCATCTGTAAGATGATTTCTCAGAAGGACAAAAAAAAATTGTGTTTATACAATGGATAAACATGGAGTTTTGGAAACTCTGATTAAACTTCTCTGAAAGTTTCCAGCCAAGGCAAAGGGGACAAGAGAGGCTGTAATGGAATTCATCTTGCCAGCAATACCATATAGCACTTGCTCTCCTGCACGCTAACTTCAGCTGTGATTTATTAGGGGACTAAGTTCATGTCATTGCGTCTGATCTTCAGAGACCTGGCTTCAAATCCTGATTTTACTCACAATTGAAAATGAGGCTGGTGGTCAGGTCCCAGCTCCGTTTGACATGATTGTCAGCCCACACTCGGGACAACAGCCGTCTAGAAAAACAGGGAGTGTTAACTTGCAGGTCAGGGACTCAAGTGTGTATCAGTGGAGTTTTTATCTGCAGTGAGGCTGGAGGATTGTGGCTCCTGACCCTCTCAGTGGGACATTTATTAAGCTGCCTGACAAAGTAGGGTAAAACAGTCCTAATTTCCTCCCAAGCAAGCTTTTGTCCTTTGCTATTTCTTTTCCATGTAACAGCTTAAGAAAATGACTATTAAAATTTTGAAAATGAAATAGCTCTGGGACTTACAATGTCTGTGCATAGTCTTAAAGACAGACAGCCAATTTCACTTTCTGGCATTTACTTGCCCTGTATAGCTAATAAATAGTTTTCAGGTGGCTGCTGCCTCTGTATGGACCTCTGATAACAGGATGGGAAAATTAGTTTCGGAGAAGTCTGTCAGTCTAGGGGTAATATGTATGCTGAAATGTAATTTTCTTTGAAATGGCCTATAGAAAGAAGAAAGTACTTGTAACTATGGTGGAGAACAATAGGGAAAGAAGAGATTTACAAGCATTAATTGTATAATCTGAGATAAGACAAAAATCCTACCAATGCTATGAAGTTCAATGTTAAATTTAAGGGACAGAAAAGAGTTAAGCTGGAACATAACACTAATTTGTCATCGGATGTTAGAATTACTGGTCCCTTCAGATGAGGAGTTAGTTCTCTTGCTTTTGCTTCAGTATCTATTTCAATTCAAGAGCAAGAAGATGATCTTCATTGTGGCAAGAGTCTTTGGAAAATGTATGCCACCTAACTAGGAGGAAAAAGGATTATACAGCTGTTGTTATATGCATAGAGCAAAAAAATAATCAAGGGCTGGGATATAGCTCAGTGATAGAGGCCTTGCCTAACATATGCAATCTTCAGTTCATTCCCCATCATTTGGTAAGAAAACCCCAAACCAACCAAGAAAACAACACCACAAAAGGACAACTCACTGTAAGAGTGCTGTTTTCCTCCTATGAATCAGGAAGCTAGTCCTTCCTCATTACCTAGTTGGTAGCTGCTACTTTTATATTGATTAAGCTGTATTATAATTACTCTTTCTTTGATTGTCTCCTTCACAAATATGTTTTCTGGGACAGGGTTTACCCCTCAAGGATTGGCTTTGGTGCAGGCTCTGCCTATCTGCTTGATTGGCAGTAGAGATTCAAAGATACCAAAAAAGTGTTTTTTAACTGAAATGGGACTAGTTGGCCTATGCTCTCTAGTTTCTGTGAATATTCAGACTATGCTAACTCACAAAAAGACCTTGTATCCTCTTTACCTCAGGATCAGAGTTTTGTAACTGATTTCTAAGTTGAAGTAGCCTTATTTATACTTGTCAAACAAAATTGAATGATTATTAGAGATTCTGTGGTAGAAATGGAGAACCAAAAATGTTATTGTGAGAAACTCCCCAAATTTATCCACTAAAGATAAATTTCACAGAAAAAACTAGAAGGACTTTAATTGCTTCTTAATTTCTTTGTCAACTCTAAGGTGTCTTAAAAAAATAGCCCCAAACAAGAGATTATTACAAAAACAGAAGAATCCATTTACAAGTTTCCTTCATATTAATCCTGCTTATGATTTGTGAAACCTAAATGGCAGGATATCATCGTTGCAACCCTTCCTTACCAATAGCCAACACTTCCCCACTAATCCGAACAGGCCAATCTCAGCCCTCACAGGCCTCTCCACCTCCCTCTGAGCAACTCTCCCTCTCCCTGACAACTTCCAGGCCTGTCTACTTACTGCCATCTTTGGCAAGGTACTATTTTACTATGATTTTCTGTGTGTCTCTCCCATCTACTCTTTCTCTGTCTCACACACATAGACACACAGACACACAGATTTCTTCTTTCAGCTCTCCTTCACTCTTCTCTTCACAGTTTTGTCAAAAAGATCAGAAGATAGCTGATAGGGCTGTTTTGGTGGATGGGAGGGAGGAGATAATTGGGATTCAAATTGGGTCCTCTTCCCGCTTCTAGATGCACTGTATTTTCTTATCTGCTTGTAGGCGAGGGTTAAGGTTTACTTTTCAAGAAAGGAGTTTTATTTTCAGGAGTCCAAAGGATTTTCCAAAAGGAGTGGGTTGGACTGCTTGCTGAAGCAGAGAAGATTACCAGTGACCTGATGAGGTTATTTGTAGCACTGACCTCTAAGTAAGGGTATGTGTGTTAGATTCAGCTTCCCTTTGAGGTTTCTTAGGCTAGACTATTTTTCCATTTGGTGGGTACATCATTGTGTGAAAAAATAAACTCAAAATTTGAGAATAACCGTATCCTTGACAAGATGTATCCTTTTCTAAGGAGGAATGCTGCGGCTGTCTAACAATGAATTACAACATTTCACAGCTGCCTGGGCAGGAAAGGAAGAAAATTATCTCAGCTATCTTAAAATGGGTGTTTGGGGAGTGGCGGTGAGTGGTAAGTTGCCAGAGACTGTTCTGGAATGAGGACACAGGGCCTACCTGATTAATTACATCCCCTATTATAGGATCTCGAGCTACTAGATTTCAGATCATCTTAAAAAGTTTGAACTATCTAAAAATCAACGAGCATGTATATATATATATATTCCAGATAGTGAATTACAGTGAAAATCATGTTATTTTGGGCAGTGACTTGGATTTTCTTCCTCATTCTTCCAGCCAATAAATAAATGAATATCCGATTGTCTCAAAGTCATTATGATGGAGCTATATCTACATGGGTATCATTTATTAATCACCATTCCATTATTTATTCTAAGCTATTTTTATAAAAGACTTTTGTAATGGCCACCAAATGGCTATCTATGTGTCCTCCACACTGCTTTAAAAAGTATCATATGTCAAGCACAGTGAAGAGGAGATGATAGAAGTGCTTTCCTTATTTGCTGGCATGTCTCATGTCTCATCACTACTTGTAGACAGAAACAGATGCCATGTCCGCTCTGTTTTTTTTTTCCTATATACATATACTTTTTAAAGCTTTGTTTATGAACAAGGCACAGTATGATTAACAATACCTAATAATATAATGGAATAATGATAACAATAAACTGAAATGAAAACTGTCTTCCTTTCACTTCAAAAATACCTTATTGTACTTCTAGTTATTTTACTCAAAGGAAGTATGTTATGGTTTCTCTTTGTGACATCCAAATTGCCAGAATCAATACTTTGTGCTCTAGGGTGATTATTAAGCAAAGATTATTTGAACACAGCACTGTGTTACTGAGACCATCACTCATAACTGAGATGGCTACTAATGGGGGAGGAACTTCTGTGTAGGGTGGATACTTAGGATAAAGGGAGTGATTTAGGTCCCAGGCACTCAACAATGGGATGGTATGAGATTTCATCATGTGATTGAATGATACACAATTTAAATGCATGAATTGCTTACCTATTGTTATTTTAAGATCACTAGTGATGTGGGGTAAGCACACAAAGTAAGAGCATGGAAAAGGAGTAGCTACTGTAAGTCTCTTCCTTAAAAACCTTCAATGGCTCCCCATTGGTCAGCAGCAGCATTTCTTAGCACACATATGAATTACCTGGGGATTTGATAAGCATGCATATCCTGATGCAGTTCAGTCAAGGGTACAACCTGAGCTTCTGTATGTCTATAATATTTTCAGGTCTTTTGGTGGTTGCTCTTCCTTTGACCTCATTTTGAGAGGCAGGGGTCTGTGGGCTAGGCCTAACAGTGATGAATCTGTATTCTTTCCCCTGAGCCACTTGCCTAGGCTTATTGCTTTCATGTTCTTGTCTCTTCACCACTGTCAATCTATTCTCTGGTCTTCCTGGGTCATTATTATTTTTCTGGTTACACACATATACCTGTCTTTTTTTTTATTCCTTTTTTCTGGTAATGCTAGTGTTTATCAATAACTTATAGTCTGTATTTATTCAGCGAGCCCATCTTTTCCACAAGCCTTCCTCATATTTGTCTCTATCCTGCTCAACGATTAGAATCACTGTATCTCTCTCCTGTTCCCTTGTACTTTGTTTGGAAATCAATTTTCCAACTTCCTACTCTCTGCCAACCGATACATATTAGATGTGTACCTGTCTTTGCCAATGAACTGTGAATCTCTGGTGGACAGCCATCTCATTCTATTTATCTTTGCCTTTTCTGCAGTATTTTGCACAATTTCTGCATAGAGCAGGTGTCAGAAAAAGTTTGCTGGAATTGAATACATTTCACAAATTGTGTAAAATTACTTTTCTAGATGGCTTTCTCTCCAATAGTTGAAACTCACTGACATTCAGATAAACCTCTTCAATGTTCTTTCCTGAAAGGCTATGTCTTACTCCTTGGTAGTTAGGGATCACTCCTGGGTGGTTTTTTAAAAAATAGTCCTGATTTAGAAGATCTATGAATGTGACTATGTGGGCTAAGCTTCTTAAAGGGGCCACCCAGTGAGAATCACAAAAGAAAGCAGAAGCTGTTGCTTTTGTCAACCATACAAGCTGGGTTTCCATTGTTGCTAATGAGAGTCTCTTGTGTTGACTGTCTACCAAGAAGCACTTTAATCCTTGCTCATTAGACTTCTAAAATTAGCCTGGCTTTGCCCTGCTGGAAGAATCATGAGATGTGTCACCTTTTCATATCTAGGTAGGATGATAGGAAAATTTAAACGTCCATTCCTAGAATCTGGAAACAGATTTCCAACTGGACATTAATGAATAAGCTTTGTGATCCAAAGTGACCTGGGTTCTAATTTGGGTACTATAATACATTGGCTTTATTAATTAAAATCAGTTAACCTATTTGAATCTGGTGAGTTTTCTTATCTCCTAGTTGTTAATCACCTTGAAGAATTACTGAGATTTTCATTTGAAAAATATGTGACAATTGGTTGGCCCATAGGTACAAAGATACCTTGCTAGTCTTTCTGAGTTGTAAGGGAAAACTCTATCTTCTCTATACCATTTAGAGGAAATGGATTTTCCTCCACTGCTACATCACCTCTACCTGCACATGAATGGGTTTTCCATAGCAAGCCATTTTCTAGTTTCCCAGAAACAACTTGGTAGTCTACAATGTAACTCAGTCTGATAATGAATATCTGGAGATAGCCTGAGATTCCACTGTTGAAGAACTCAGTTCCACAAGAACATCCCCAGACCATATGCCACTCACAAGCCCAGCCTGTCATCTATGATTTTGAACAACTGGCTATAAATCAGAAAACTCCCTCCTTGTGTTTCCTAATTTGCTAAGGTGGCTTACAAAACTGGGGGAAATTTTAGCTAATTTTACTAGTTTATTACAAAGCATATCATTCAGGAACTAGATGGAAGAGATGTAGAGGGCAAAAGGCATGGAGGAAGGGCAGGGATGCTGCACACTTTTGTCAGCCTCCTACTCTGAGGCCTCCATGTGGTCACTAACTCAGCAACTCTTTTTTTTTAATTTAATTTAATTTTATTTGTGAACATACTGTACAGAGGGGTTACAATTACATGGGCAAGATAATGCGTACATTTCTTACCAAGCATTGCAGCCTCCTCCTTTG
>NW_012267217.1:15818065-16058060 GCF_000151885.1 Dipodomys ordii
TTGGAAAGCAGTATGGAGGTTCCTCAAAAGACTTCACATAGAACTCCCCTATGACCCAGCAATCCCACTTTTGGGCATTTACCCAAATGTTTACAAATAACTCAGCAACTCTTAAACTCCATCCTTTTTGGGTCTGATGGAGGAATGATGATGGAGTAAATCATTATCCATTGATAATCATCTCTATCTTCAGCCCCTTTCACCTGAGGGTAAAGAGACAATGCTGGCTCTAACCCTCCAATCACCTGGTTGAGTTCCCCCTTCTAGGTTTTTATGTCCAAGACTGCCTCATTAACATAAACTCAGATATGGTTGAAAAGCTTGGTGTGAATGACGGGATATCCTTTTCATCGTAGCTATGGAAGTAACCCAAGAGCTAAAGATCAAATATCTTAAACTCCATTGGCTCTGATCCATTAGGGGATTACAAGAGTTTAAGAGCTCTGTGCCAAGAATGGGTATGAAGAACTAATTTGTTTTTCTTCTTCTGAATTATAATTGTCTCAGGGCTCAATATCTATTAATGTTTGTGTATATGTGTGTGTGTGTGTGTTTGTGTTTGGTGTTGAGTTTTTTTTTGTACCTTAGATTTTATTAAAACACAGGTGTAGCCAGAAATATTTTCAAAAGCCACATGTGTCCCAGAAAATTTGACTTATAAGAAAATAATAGTATTTGTATTTTAAACTTGTATCCTGAAGTCCTGATATGATTGTTTAGTAGTTTTAAAAGATTTTAAGGATTTTAAATTTTCTATGTAAATGATTATGTCACCTATATGCAAAAGCAGTCTTACTTCTTCATTCCTTATCTCTTTCCTTTCTTTGTCTTATTGTATTATTAGAAATGAAAAAGAGTGGTGGGAGGGAATTTTCTTGCCTTTCCTTTATCTTAGCCAGAAAACTTCTAATTCCTCAGAATTAAGTAGGATGTTAGATGTAGAGCTGTTATTTATTTGTATTTCTTTGCATTTGATTTCTTTTTTCTTTTGTGCAGGAATGGGGGCTTGACCTCAGGGCCTTACACTGTTACTCTGCTTGCTTGCTCATGGCGATCTTCTACCACTTGAGCCATGTCTCCAGTTCAGCATGTTTGCTACATATAGAGTCTTACAGAGCTTTTTGCCTGAACTAGCTTTGAACTGTAATCCTTTGATTTCACCCTCCTACACAGATGTACAGGAGTGAGCCACCAGCATCAGCTGCTTTTGCTTTTTTGAAACAAGACTTTTTGAGACTGGATTGAACTATTCAGTTTAGACTGTACTGGAACTCACTATGTAGCTCAGGTGGACTTCAAACTCACGATCCTGCTGCTTCAGTCTTCTGATTGCTGGGATTACATGCTTGTGCCACTATTTCTGGCTAGATATGGGGATTCTTTAAAATTTAATTTCATTGTTAAGGTGATGTACAGAGTTACAGTTACATATGTAACAGAATAGCACAATAGCTATGTACATATGACCATATAAGATGATGTTAAGTTCGTTTTTCGACATAACATCTTGTACATCTCATTGTTGCAATGGGTCCAACTGTATCCCTATTTAAACAATTTGTTTTTTCCCTTCTACTCCCCAAAGTGGGAGGGGGGGAAAGTGGGAGGGAGATGGGAGGGCAGGGATGGTAAGGGGAAACAAAGGAGGAGGCAACAATGCTTGATAAGAAATGTACTCATTACCTTGCCCTCTGTACGGTATTTTCACAATAAAAACATTAATAATAATAATAATAAAAGAGCAATACTAAACAAAAAAAAGATGATGTTAAACGAAATGAACTCCAAGATATGGAAACAAGAGGCTTTTCTCTTTTGTTGTTGTTTTTAATGTACTATGTGATTTCTTTTTTCTTTTGTGTTTTTCTTTCTATGATTTGTCTCCTGTTGTCACTATATTTGATTTTAGTACCCTGCTTATTGTATATACGTTTATCTGAATTAGGGAAGGGAATGGAAGGGAAGGGGAACAACAAAATGGTGAGTCAAAGGACAAAGGGCAAACCAATACAATAGCCATACTCACAAAACAATATTTTGGAAATGAACAATAAACTTGGGGGAGGGGGAGGAAAAGTGGGAGAAAAATGAGGGAGGGGTAACAAGCTCAACAAGAAATGTACTCACTGTCAATGTTTATCAGCAACATACCAACTATAAGAGACTGGGAATGAGAGAGAGCTCTCAACCCCAAACTGCTTTTTTTTTTATTGTGAAAATACGGTATAGAGGGGTTACAATTACATGGGCAAGATAATGAATGCATTTCTTATCAAGCATTGTTGCCTCCTCCTTTGTTTCCCATTCCCATCCCTTACCATTCCCCCCACCCCCTTGCCAAAGTTGTTAAGTTCGTTTTTCAACATAACGACTTGTACATCTCATTGTTGCAATGGGTCCACCTGTATCCCTAGTTAAACGATTTGTTTTTCCCCTTCCCCTCCACAAATTATACCGACATCAAATACAGTGAAAGCAGGGGTTATAAGCTGTTGGTCCCTGATACGAACTCTGTTATGGACCTCCTAGCATCAGGAAAAGCATTAAGTCTGTGACATTGTATTCCAAATCCATCAGAATCAGGAATTGTAACATCCTTTCTATCATAGACTCCTTTCAACATCTCATGATAACTATTAAACTTCAATCCAAGGGAAGACTGCATGTATCTATACAATTTTGCTTTTATCTTCTTCAGATTGGTGGGTCACAGGATAGATTATTGGATATGCTTACAGATGTCTGGTTTCTCATGAGGCAAAAAGCCAGGAATGACCCAACACATGTTGAGGTGGCAATTGAGCGCTGGGAAGGGAGTAAAGGATACAGAGATTCACACATCCTTTCCCAATTCTCTGCTCAAAAACAACAAACAAGGAAGCAAAACCAGAAAAAAACAACAACAAAACTCTAAAGCAAAACCTAGTATCAACATGAGAGTCAAAGGATATCCTATATTGAGAATTATTGTCGCTCAAACTATACCTGAATATTTTACATGGCTGCTGATATAACATGATAATCTCCTTAAGTCTTGAGATAAAAGTGAATAATATCCCAAGTCAGGAAACTTATTCTGTTTTGGAGTAAGTGGAAAGAAAGTTGCCCAAGCAGCAAAGTATACTGTTCACCATTTATCTTGGTCCAGGTGGTAGCTCTGAGTGCAGAGCTGAGTTGCATTAATAAACATTAGCACAGTGGATGTGGAAACATGTCCAGGCCTCGCTCATCAGTTCCCATTTTCATACTTCCTGAGTAGGCTGGGAAATGTGGAAGGACAGCATGAATTCAATTTAACAGTCCAGTAAGTGCCAAAGAAATGATCACATCTCTGAAAATAAGTGTTTTAAGCAAGATTTTTTCAGATGGTAAAGAAAAGACACATCCTTTGTTGAGTAAACAGCAAATACTTTATGCATTAATCATCCAGCAGACATTAAGTATAATCAGAGATTCCGTTTTAGTTCAAATACAACTTATGTTCTCCAATTAATTACTTACAGGACTATGCAGCTTGCATTTTTAAATAACTGTTCTGCTTCCCAGATGTCTTCTTGTATGCATGCTGTGACCCTTCTTGGAGAGACAGGTTCTCTTATCACAGTGTTTTCGAGGCCTGCTGGGGAATGAGGAAACTGATATGGTGTAAGTACCACCTGCTATATTGGACCCAGTGAGGAATTTGTGGAGTTGGAAAGCAGTTCCTACACTTAAGTAGGTTATATTCTTGGCAAAGAGGCTGTGAGTTAAGATGATGTAATTCAAATTTGATTTTTTCCAGAGAAACATTATTATAATGGAGTTATCTTCCTGACCGGAGGTCAAGTTTCAGTGGATTCACAGAAATGAGACGATCATACTAGTATGGAATCTCAAAGCCAATCTGGGTCAGTCCTCTTCCTTGAGTCAAAAAAGTGTTATTTTCAATGTGTTGGATAAGTCTAGCAATATTTATTTAAAGGTCAGTATTCTTCTCATATGCTAATAAGGGGTAGGCATTTTGGAGGTACCAGGAGGATGTGGAACAGTGCTATACAAAACTATCTCCGAAAGAAGTTGTGTAAAGATTAAAAATTAAACATGTCTCACTACTGCACCTTCCAGTACAGTAGCCATGAGCCACAAGCACTTGAAATGTGGGATACTGAAATATAGAATTTATATAATTTCAATTAATTTTTAGCTGATTAGTCTCAACCAAATATCATCGATGAAATGAAACTAATTCCAGGCACTTTGAAAGGCAGGAGCGAGGATAGCCAAGAAAATAAATTGAGATGAGGTAAATACCCTGCTGCCTGAGTTATTTCATCACAAAGCTTAAGGATCATCAATCTGCTGGACAATACCAAGGTATTTTAGTAGTTTACAGTTTGATAATGTCTCAGAGCCATATTAAAGGTTTCATGGTACCAGAAGAAAAGATACACAAAATATTCCCAGAGGCATAGACAAGTACCACATAAAACATTTAGAGTTAATATAAAGAACAAATACCGTATTTCATGATAGAATTAAGATAGCTTTACAGGAAAATTTCCTAAGGATAATGGAGGCAGCTACCATGAAGCATTTTGGAATATACTTTGATAAAGAACCAAAAGTGGCTTGAAGAGTGGTCGGCCATTGGTTTGGAAGTGATAATTATACTCCTTATAGTTTCTTCTGGTAATTTGGTTCTTAACTTTCTATTTAAAACAACATACATGCAGCATGTACTTTCTTTTTATTGTGACACAAAATATGAAACTTGCTATCTACTCTCTTGATTTGTGATGAGTGTGTGTGTGTGTGTGTGTGTGTGTGTGTGTGTGTGTGTGTATCAGTGCTGGGGCTTGAATTTAGGGACTGAGCTTTTTGCTTAAGGTTGGCACTCTACCACATGAGCTATAGCTCTGCTTCTGGCTTTTTGGTAGTTAATTGAAGGTAGAAGTCTTATGGACTTTCTTGCCTGGAGTTGAATTTGAATCTTGATCCTCAGATCTTAGCCTCCTGAGTAACTAGGATTACAGGCACAAGCCAGCAACACACTGCTTAGTGAACTGAGTGTACACAACAGTGTTACTAATTATAAGCACAGTTGTTTTCAACAGATCTCTTGAAGTTTTTCTTTTTTTCTTCTTCTTTCTTTTTAATTTAATTTTATTGTCAGGGTGATATACAGAGGGGTTATAGTTGCATTTGTAAGATCATGAGTACATTTCTCGTCAAACTTGTCACCCCCTCTACCCAGTTTTTCACCCACTTTCCTTCCCCTTATCTCCAATTTCCCCATCCCCGCACCCCCGCCTCCTGAAGTTTTTCACCTTGCCTAATTAGAGCATAACTCATTGCAAAACAACTCCTGATTTCCTCTTCAGCCAGCCCCTACAATGTACCATTCTATTTGTTGCTTCCACAAATTTGATTCAGTAGATACCTTAAATGAGGAGAGTCATGCTGAATTTAGCTTTTTCTAACTGGCTTACAGGATTTAGCATAATATTCTCAAGTTCAACCATGTTATGGTATATGACAAGATTTCCATTCTTTTTAAGGCTGAGTAAATGTTTCATTGTATGTATACAGCATATTTATTTTATTCTTTTCTCTATTGGTGGACATTTGGGTTGTTGTAAATCATGCTCCTATGAGTATGGAAATATATCTTTCTTCTAGTCTCTCATTTTAGTTCTTTTACATAAATATTTAGGATCATAAGACAGTTCTAGTTTAAATTTTTTGAAGAAACCCCATGCTATTTTTTAATAGTGTTTGGATTTTTTAACATCTCTGTTGACACTTTTTTTTCTACAGTTTATTTTAATTTTCTTATAGCTTTGAAGTAATATTGCATTATGGTTTTACATTTGCCATTTGCAAATAGCTCCAATAGCAAATTGCAAATAGAGCCAATAGCTCTATTCAGATTTTCTATTTTTTAATGATTCAGTCTTGTGGAGTGATATATGTTTGGAATTTATTGTGTTATCTGAATTGTTAGCATAGAATTACTCATACTAGTCCTTTATAGTCTTTATTTCTGTAGTTTTTCTCTTTCAGTACTGATTTATGTCTGTTTTTGTTCTCTTTTTTGTTAGTCTAGCTAAAAGTCCATGTTGTTGATACTTACAAAACACTAATTTCCTTTTTTAAAATACTTTGCTGTTTACCATTTTATTTATTTCTGCTCTGATCTATGTTATTTCCTTGCTCCTTGTAAGTTTGTGCTTAGTTCGTTATTCATTTTGTATTTCCTTCGAGGTATACAGTAGGTTGTTTATTTGAGATCTTACTTCCTTTTTGGTGTAGGCATTTGCCATTAGAAAATTCCCTTTTTGAATTGCTTTTTCTGTAAATGCAGGTTTTATTGTTTGCAGTTATCACTGTGGTTCATTTGTTTTATTTTTTGAGGCAGAGTCTCATTATGCAACACAAGATGGCTTCACAATTCTCCAATGTATTCATGAAATTTCCATTTGTTCTTCTAATATTTATGGGTTTCTGTGTTTTCCATTGTTAGTAAAAAATAAACCTAGTATGATTTCAATGTTCTTAATTTTGTTAAGAATTACATTGTGACACAACATATGATCTACCTATTATATTATATGTATGATTAAGAAAAATCTATATTCTGTTGTGTTGGATAAAATGTTTTGGGTTTGTCTGATTTAAAGTATTGTCCAAATCTTTTTTTTTTTGGTCCAAATCTTATATTCCTTAATGATATGTTTAGATCTTCTACTCATCATTGAAAGTTGAATATTGAATTGTTATGATTGGCTTGTGGCCTATTTCTCTCTTTAGTCTTTCTGTTTCATATATTTAGCAGCTCTGTTGTTTGCTTCATATATACTTCGAACTATTATATCTTCCTTGACTTTTTCATTATCATGTAATTTCTATCCTGGTTCCTTGTGACAGTTTTGACTTAAAGTTCTCTTTTGTCTCCCTGATTATTACTTTCATGAAATCTATTCTGTGTTTTCACCTTCTATATATTGATGTCTTAGACTGGAACTCAGTCTTTTGTAGACAGTATATAATTGGATCTTTGTATTAGTTTCCTGCTTCTTTGTAATCCAATTAGTGACTTTAGGTTATTTTGATTGAATAGTATAATCCTTTTGTACCTCTTTGTTTTTTATTTGTCTGGTAACTCTTTCATTTTTTATTTTCTCCTTTTGTTTCCTTCCTTCGTGTTTTGTTGACTTTTTGTAGTACTATGTTTTAATTTATTTCTTATTTTCTCTTTTGTATCTTTTGTATGTATTTTCTATATGGTTGTCATGGGGTTTATGCAAAACATCCTACAGTTATAACAATGTCTTTTAAACTGATAATAAATTAAGTTCAATCACATCTAAAAGCTAAATTTTACTGCTCCTTCTTCCCAACTTTATATTATTGATGTTGCAAATTACTTATTTTTATATTATGTCTCCATTAACATGCTTTTATGGTCATAGTTATTTTTTATTCTTGTCTTTTAAATTCCATACCAGAATTAAAAGTGATTTATGTACCACTGTTACAGTATTACAGCATTCTGAGCTCAATGAGCATTTTTTATGACAGTTACTTTGAGTTTCCATCAGGTAATTTATATACCTCTCTTTTTTTAGGGTTGGTATCTTGAGATTTACTTTGTTCCTTTAAATGGGCTATTTCACTCTGTTTCTTCATTGTCCTTGTAACTTTGTACTGGTACTGCATTTTTGAAAATTATTAACTTTTCACTGGCTCTTAAAATTTCTTTACCAATATGTCTGGCTAAGGATTACTAGGTCTTCTCAATTTGTTTGGTACTTGTGTCTTCTATATTTGGGCATGTGGGTTCTTAGTAAGGAGATTAACTGACTTTTTTTTTTCCCTGGAGTTCATAAACTCTTGTTATGTCTGATGTTTGCCATAAGTCCTCCAAAATAACAGCATGTCACTTAGGTTTCTCTGTTCTCTTAGGTTTCATCAACACCCCATGTCAGTCTAGATGAATCCAGTTCTTCAAGGGCAGAGTCCTGGAAAGTTGGAATATCAGAAAAAATGTCCCTTCCCTTCTCTTCTCCCTTCCTTGCCCTTCCTCTCACCTCCTCTCCACTCCTCTTCCTATCTTTTCCCTCTCCCTTCCTTCTTTCCTTCCTTCCTTCCTTCCTTCCTTTCTTCCTTCCTTCCTCCCTCCCTCTTTCCCTCCCTCCCCCTCCCTCCCTCCCTCCTTCCTTTCTTTTCTTCCTTCCTTACTTTCTTTTCTTCCTTTCCTTTCCTTTCCTTTCCTTTCCTTTCCTTTCCTTCCTTCCTTCCTTCCTCTCTCTCTCTCTGATGGAGAAAATACTGTATTGCGCTATCTCTGATGCACCATTTACCCTCTGAAGTAGCATTTTAGCCTTTATCCTTTTCTTCTCAGTGGAGCGCAGGCAACTAGAATAAGCTGAGTTTCGCCAGTGCTCCTAGATGCTGTGACAGAAGTCAATCCTTTGTGCAGCTCTCTACCCCAAATTAGCATATTCAATGTATGGTTTAGTCTCCCTTTTCCTTCCTCTGCTAGAATCTAGTAAATAAGTGTACTCATGATCACAGTGTGCTGTGCATGGGGAGGGACTATAGCAAACTAGTGCCACAAATTTATTGCTTGTTTTAGTTTACCTGCTTAAAGAACCACCTGGGATGCAAGGACCTCTTATGTCAGTTCTGAACTTGTCATACAAGTAATTTGTCACATACTCTTAAGCTGCTGTTTCTGTGGAAAGTAGAAATGTCTGAGATCTCCTACTTCACCATCTGGAGTCCACATTTAGCATACTTATTGTTTTGTTTTTGTTTTTAGCAGTACTGAGGTTTGAACTCAGAGCTTTACCCTTGCTAGGCAAGCATTCTTAACACTTTAGACATACTCCCACACCTTTTATTTCTTACTTAATTTTCAAATTATTGCTTGTCCTTCCTTCCTTTGTTCCTTCCTTCCTTTATTGCTTTCTTCCCTTTTTCTTTCTCTCTTACTTTCTCCCTCTCTTCTTTCCTACTTCCCTCCTTTCTTCCTGCCTCCCTCCCTCTCTCTCTCTCTTTCTTTCTTTCTTTCTCTCTTCCTTCTTACTTCCCTCCTTCTCTTCCTGTCTTTTTCTCTTCCTTCCTTCCTTCCTTCCTTCCTTCTTTCCTTCCTTCCTTCCTTCCTTCCTCCCTCCCTCCCGCTCTCTTTCTCTCTCTCTTTCTCTCCTCTCCTTCTTTCTTTCTGTTTCTTTCTTTCTTTCTTCCTTCCTTCCTTCCTTCTTTCCTTCCTTTCTCCCTTCCTTCCTTCCTTCCTTCCTTCCTTCCTTCCTTCCTCCCTCCCGCTCTCCTTCCTTCCTTCCTTCCTTCCTTCCTTCCTTCCTTCCTTCCTTCCTTCTTTCTTTCTTCCTTCCCCTTCTTCCTTTGGACTGTATTCTTCTTACCTAAGCCTCACATGTAGCTGGGATCACAGGCACATGTGCCACTATGCCCAGCTTATTCGTTAAGGTGGGCTCTCACTAACTTTATGGACTGGACTCACGATGTCATAATTTGTGTTCTACTCAAGATAAGGATGCAATTTTTTTCTTTCTTGCTATTGTTTCTAATGTATTTGTAATATACCATGGATTTTTTTGGATTCTTTGTATGTTCCTCCCCCAGAGTAAAACCCCTGTTTTCACTGTATTTGATGTCGGTGCCCTGCATTTTGTATATATACTTCTCTAATTTGGGGAGAGGAAGGGGAAATAAAGCTTAAATAGGGATACAGACTGCCTCATTGTAACAATGAGATGTACAAGACACTATGTTGAAAATGAACTTTACAACTTTGGTGGATGGGAGGGTAGTTGTGAGGTGGGAGGGAAGGGATGGTAGGGGAAAAACAAAGGAGGAGGCAAAAATGCTCGATAGGAAATGTACTCATTACCTTGCTCATGTAACTGTAACCCTTCTGTACAGTATTTTTACAATAAAAAAGTACAAAAATAATTTGTGTTCTACCTCCTAAGTAACATATCTACTTTTGATTGTGTTTAGTGCCCTGATATAGTTAACTGAGCTCAAAACGACATATTCAAAATCTATAAAGAATTTCCCATCAATTTATGTCTATTATAGTTATCCAGAGAAATTAGAAGGAGTCATGTATATGCATATATTTGTATCTAAAGGACTTGTCTCTGGCAAGCCTGATAACTATGGGATAGGCCAGTCATTATAGTAGAAGCTCAGGTAAAATCATAGGCAAAAATACTTTTTCTCCATGCAACTTCAGTTTTTGCTCTCTGATCTTTACTAGCTGACTGAAGTTCCTTCACTTTATGTAGGCAGTCTTCTTTACTTAAAACCAACTCATTGCAAATGTGATTCATATCCAAAAATATCTTTAACATGTCACCTAGTGTTTGACTAAACAATTGGGTAGCTTTGCTTAGCCAAATTGACACATGAAATTAATCATTACCTTACTCTATTTGATAAAAATTGTGTGGATCATATAAATGAAACATTAATCATAGAAATGAGAGAGTGTTAGGGTAAGAAAAGACAGGGAGACCATCTAGCTAATGTTCCATTTTAGAGATGTAGAACTTAAGTTGCAGTAAAACATGATGACTTAGAAGGGGCAGTGTTTATAAGTGGATTTATGCTTTGGATCCAAAATATATAAATATGATATAGAATCAATATGGTCAAACTTGATCATATTTCAGTAGTCATATGTCCTTGTGCAAGATACTTAACTTCTTTGTGCTTTAATTTCACCTATGAGGTACGAATTATGTCTATGAAATAAGGATTATATTTACTATTCTTAACATAACATTCTGTTAAGCACAAGAAATTATTCAATATATGGAAATTAATAATCATCATTGTTGACAACACTATGAGCACTCAAACTTATTCAAGAACTCTCTGAGCCAAGTGCCAGTTGCTCATGCCTGTAGCCTAGCACCTCAGGAGGCTGAGGTCTGAAGGATCATGGTTCAAGTCCATCCTTGGTAGAAAAATTCAGAAAGACTGTATCTCCAAAACAACCAGCAAAAAAAGCCAGACTAGAAGTGGCTCAAGTAATCAGCTGAGCAAACTAAGCCAACCAAACCTAAGGCTCTGAGAGTAAATGCTAATACTGGAAAAAGAACTCACTGGGAATTGATTCATGGTATTATTTATACTTCTAATCCTTCATTCTCTATCACAATGATTCTAGCCCTAACAGATTTGTTAAATGTTCTACATTTATTAAAGATTCCTCATTTATTTGAAGTAAAAATAAATAAAGAGATGTTCTGTCAGTTGCTGATTCTTACCAGGCTTAGGGAATTCAGGAGAGTATTCCTGGATAGATTTTGAAGATTCTTGTGAGCCCACCCAAGTTTGTGATAGATCTGCTTTTGAAGTGTTGATATAGTGCTGTAAGTTTTGTAGTTCTCATTTTCTTATCGCATATGCCCCTTCACAGACATGGGTGTTCGAGATCATCTTGGTGACTTGTCTGTGCTCAGGATTCCAGTGTCTTCTTTTGTCAACATGGGCTGCTTGTTCTCCAGCTTAGTACTTCCCTGTTCTTACTGATTTTATCCAGAGAATGCTTGGCAAAGTCTACGCTCAGCCTTACTGTGCAGAATTCTCCATCTTTTGATCCTTTACTATGTTGCTGCCTCATGATGTCAAGAGCCTAAAAGCTTTGATTTACATGGTGGCCAAATGCAGAGGCATTCAGAACTGAGTTTGATCCTTAATTCCTTAATCCACAAAATCAAAGGTTTGTCTTTCTCTGTCAGCTACAGATCTCTGTTTATTGCCTTTTAAAAGTAGATTACTACTCTCACTAGAGCATTGTCTTTTCCTTTTATATATCATTTTTGAATCTTGACATTAGATGTGCCAGTAATGAAACACCTAAACCTAACCCCCCCCAACCACACACACAAACAGCAAAAATGTTTTGTCAGACATTTTTGAAACTCACTTTTTAGAACTGTCTTGAAAATACTTTCTAGTGAGTTTTACCAAAAGGAAAAAATAGTGATGCTCTAGTATAGTCTCTACTGTGTTTTTTCCTTTGTGATTCTCTTTCCCTCTTCTTTTCTTGGAAGAGAAGAAGTAAGAAGTAAGAAGGGGCCTGGGAATGTGGCTTAATGGTAAAGTGCTGGACTAGCATGCATGAAGCTCTGGGTTTGATTCCCCAGTACCACATAAACAGAAAGAGCCAGAAGTGGTGCTGTGGCTCAAGTGGTAGAATGCTAGCCTTGAGCAAAAGTAGATCAGGAACCCTGAGTTCAAGTGCCATGAATAGAAAAAAATAGTAAGAAGGGAAAGGATGAGGTTAGGACTAAGAAGTTAGAACAATGTGTGAGAACATTCTAAGATGTTACATAGAGCAGTGTTTCTCAGACTTTCATGGGTACACAAATCTTAGGAGATATTGTCAAATGTAGGTTTGGATTAAGAAGGTTAAAAATGGAGCTTGAGAATCTATGTGTCTAACATTTTTCAGCTGATGTGTGATTGGTCAATGCACCAACTACAGTTTGAGCAATTACTAATTCTATTGATATGCATTCTGCCCTCTTTTCTCTCTCTCACTCAGTCTCCTAGAAAGTGTATACATTCTGCTCCAGGTACTTTTCACACCAGTCTCTACTTTCTACTCTTACTTGTTCAGGGATGTTGGGTTGATTGCAGCCATCTAACTTGTCCCTACTCTCTTTTTTTCTTTTCCAAGCACCATTTGCAGCTGGGTGATTTTTAAAATGCAGCTGTGATCAAATAGTCTTGTTTTAAAACTTTCTGAATGTATGACATGCTTTTGGATTTAACACTGTAAGCCTTCGTTAATATCATCCTCCCTCCCCGAAGTTCTTCTGCATTTCCCCTAGGCTGCAACCAACCAGATAAGGTTCCTCAAATTTGCTTGAATATATCCCCAGAATTCTGTGCCTTTCTCATCTTTGCCTAGTTGATTTTTTTCCTATATTGTTCAATCTTCCATCTTTGCACAATGAGAACCTTCCACACTTTGTCTCCTTCAGCCAGATCCTTGCTTCTCTCTCTGCAACCCCCGCTGTCCTTCTCTTCTGGCATATTTCTTGTCTGTCTCACATGATGGGGAAGAATTTGTTTGTATCGACCTCATTCTAAAGAAGGATATGAATACCTTCATAGGCACTGTCATCATTTAGCACTTGTATAATACTTCCTGGCTCTGTGTATCAGGGCTTCAAACCACAAAGCAAGCTCTTACTCATATTTCATGAAATATGTTACATGATACTTAAGTTCTGAGAATTATGAATGAATCAAATGATGAATAGAAAATGTTATAAATATTAGTTCCTAGGTATGTGTATGTGTTGAGATGCTAAAGTACTAAATGAACTCCAGAACAACACATATGAATGAAACAATGTGTGCAACTCTTACTCATCATTACCTATGAAGTGTAGCAAATATGGTTTTGTCTCTGTAGATTGCAGTGGGAATTTTCTGAACCTATAGCTGAAGAATAACTAGAATATAGAAGACAGGCTCACAAAATGTTCATGTCTATCATTTTTTCTCTAATTTACATTTGTGGGAATGCTGGAGGGATTTCTTTAACCTAGAAAGTTTGCATAGCAATAAAACAAAAGCATTTGATTTTTAACATTTTATTTAGCTACCAGGTATAGAAACATTTTGTGAATTAGGTAGTGGGAAGTCACATCTCCTTGGAAACCTTTTGATATTCTTAGACAAATCAGAAGAGCGATGAATAGCCACTAATAGCAACAATAACCCACTAGGCACCATACTCTTTTTGTCTTGGCAGAATGGGTTAGAATGATTGCCAGTCTTGGTAATTTTTCTATAAAGCAATGTTCCCTGCAATGATTCAATTTAAGGAAAGGCTACCAATTCCTAATAGGTGATGGAGACTAAAGAAGGAAGACAAAATATGGTACAAATGTCAATCACAAAAAGATTATTCTGTTTACTAATAGAACGTCAGTAGCAATGATGTCAAGACAAAGTATTGTTGTCTGTGTTTATTGACTAGAGAGACTCTTAAGTAAAGTGTGCCTAAGGATCATCCAGAAATTTTGTTCAAAAGTAAACCTCTGAGAAATTCTGAGTCAGTAATTATAGAGTAGGACTTAAGAATCTGATGCAAATGACTCTTGGATTGCTTTACAGTATTCATATGCAGTTGAGGTAATTAAGGGTCAGAGATGCAAAGTTGTTTTCTGAAGGTCACCAGTGTGGAAATAGGAAAGAGCCAGATTTCAGCCTTAGTTTTTTGATGACAACCCTTGGTTAATTTGTCTAACTCACAGCTATTTCCAATTATCTAAAGCTGTGTGTTTAAAAATTAATGTAAATGTAAAAGAACCCGAAAGCATGTCAAAATGTGGATTTGAGGAAGAGCCAGAAGTTCTGCCTTTCTAATGGGTTTCTTGTGATGCTCTGGATGCTGGTCTGAGGACTATACTTTGAGAAGGCAGAATCTAGGACACACGAGCATTTGATAGGAGAAGTGCTGCTCATAGAATTAACTTTTGTGACTTTGTAGCCTCATCGCACTAACTAAAGGGCTGAGCACAGGCAATGTACTTGGTAAAGAAGAATAAAATTTACTTGCTGAAAGATTTATAGGAATCAGGGAGTCTAAAATCAGGTGGCAGTTCCAAACCCTCTTGCCTTGCCACTTTTCATTCTTGATGTGGTTTTTATCGTGATCTGTTTCCTTGGGAAGTGGAAGTTGTTGAGATAGTCTGAGTTTCTGTTTTGGGTTGATACTGGGGATACTGCACTGATAAGATATGATATCTGCATATAAAGCAGGAACCAGATGTACAAATAAATATCACAGAACAAATGAGCAAGTAGAATGGTAGAATAGTGATTTAAAAAAAAAACAAAACACATGGATGTCAAACCTAGTGTGGCTTTATTATTCCTGGTTGCCCCATCTGCATACCTTCAATCACAGTGGCCTCTTGGAGGCCAATCCATCCATATCAAAGCCATAATGTTTAGAGAAAACAGTCATTGCAGATGTGATTACATTATCATGAGCTCATATTCAGTTATGTTAGTTTTCTTAAGCCTGGTATGGCTGATAGCTTTATAAGAAGAGGAGAAAACACACAGTCACAGAGAAGACCCTATGAAGACAACATCAGAGATCAGAGCAGTAGGATTGTTACCAACCAGCAAATAGAAGAGGCAAGGAAAAACTCTTCCTAAGGCTCTGAAGGGTCTTTGGAGAAGCATGGCCCTCATCACTTGAATTTTAGATTTCCAACCTCTAGTACTATGAAAGAATACATTTCTATTGTTTCAACACAACTATCTACCGCGATACTTTCCTCTGGCAAGAAAAACATTCAGGGAAGTTGGAAAATACAGCAAAATGATAAGAAAGTTTATTCAGAAATTTTAATAGACTGAAACTGGGTCATTCCTAGGGAGAGAATGACAATGATTCTTACTTCACACAAGTTTTTGTTGACGTGTAAGAGGCTTGGAGCTTCTTGGCCTTTCCCTGGGATCAGCCCATACACAGAGTCCCAAGGTTGAGGGAGGTTTACTTGTTGAATTGGCATTCCCTTGCAAGAAACAGTGAAGCCACATTTTGAGAGATTGAATCTGGAGTCTTTATGAAAAAGTCGGCAACCATAAAAAAAAGCTAAAAAGCTGGTTGACTTTTGTCACAAAGATCTGCAGCCCCTTGAATATACTTAAACACTGTGAGAAAACTGAGCCATGACAATAGTAAAACAAAGAAAGCAGAAAAACAACACCAACAAACCAGATCAACTCCAATGGCGAGCTTGCAGTGTGATGCCATGGTGACTGGAGGAGAGCTAGGAGGCATGAGACACTTGGTGCCTGAGCTGGCCTGGGCCTAAACAGCATCAAGGTCAGGATGGGCAGGGTCACAGGACACTCAAGAGTCTCATGAATTGGAAGCACAGAACTGACAGGTCCAGTAACCCTATCCTCCCAGCCCCTGCCCCTTCCTCTAGGAATTCAGGCATGCCCATCCCCTGGGGATGGAACTTCCCTGCTTCTACCATGAAGACAAGATGGTGCTAGTTAAGTGCAATTTCCTATCATCCACCACGTGGTCAAGATGGTGCTGGTTAGACCCAGTATCTTTATTTCATACTGAATTATATTTGACATCTAGGTCATGGTTTACCAGCCGGAGAAGCTAAATGAAAGATCTATTATTCCAAGGAAAAAAACTTATCTTAGGCTGGAATGAAACTTATGTTAAACACACACACACACACACACACACACACACACACACACACTGGGAAGGTGGCTCAGTGGTAGAGTGCTTGCCTTGCATACATGAGGCCCTGGGTTCGATTCCTCAGCACCACATAAACAGAAAAGTGGAAGTGGAGCTATGGCTCAAGTAGTAGAGTGCTACCCTTGAGCTGAAAAGCTCAAGAGAGACAGTGCCCAGGCCCAGAGTTCAGGCCCCATTACTGACAAAAACAAACATACAACAACAACCAAAAATCCATAACCTTGATGAACCTCATAGGCAGGTGATCATTAAGTTAGAGAGTTTAATTACAATGCTGCATTTCTCTATCCCTTATGGCTAACCAACTAAAAAACTATCCCTTTCATGGTGCCTTGCTACAATAGCCTGAGGAAACTAGTACCCACAGGCCAGCAACATTCCATACGACATCTCAAAACTATTTCTGATGGCATGGTGGTTTTGTAATATTGATTGACTAGACTGTGTGCATTTGACAGAAATTTTTCATGTGTGTTTCTTTTCTTTCTCTCTCTCTCTTTTGGTGGGTTGTGGGGCTTGAACTCAGGGCCTGGGTGCTATCTCTGATTTCTTTTGCCCAAGGCTAGTGCTTACCACTTTGAGCCACAGTGACACTTCCTGTTTTCTGGTGGTTATTGGAGATAAGAGCCTCAGACTTTCCTGCCCAGGCTGGCTTTTAACTGTTATCCTTACATCTCAGCCTCCTGAGTAGCTGGATTACAGGTGTGAATCACCAGCACCTAGCTCCTGTGTGTTTCTGAGTAAAGTGTGCCACAGAAATATTTTCACACATAATGTGAGGTGCAACTGTACTTTCAAAAGATAGGGTCACCAGGTGCTTTTGAGGCTCATACACATTGTTGCTCACCTCACCTGGTTAGTGTTGCATGATACTACAGTTGAACGCACAGGTGTTCCACCCCCCCCCATTCTCTTTTGGCTGCTCTCAACTCTTGACCCAGGTGTGTGTTCTTCTTTATGAAAAAATGCTCCATCCTTTCCTGCAGGAGGTAATGAGGGACTGATGGGTTCCAGCGTGCCCTGGTTTCCCCACCTTTATATCTATCTCCTTTCTTGCCTGCCCTGCAGACATCAAGTTTCACAGCAGGTATAAAGACAATGGCCTTGTAGAACAGCCTTCATGTATGTGTAAAATTAAATCCTTGTAATAAATTGCTTCTCTGATTAGACCCTTGCAGCCACAGGCTCTCAGGGCTGTATAGATTAGTCCCAAGTTTTCAGGCCAGATCAGCAATTTCTATCTACAGATGAGACAGCTATAATTAAAAATCCTTGCACCTGAGGTTCTTGAACATACCAGGTGAAATGCCAAGTGGTATTTTATGTGAACTTACTTTTAGTGGCTTTCAGCCTCCAGTGAATCTAGTGGTTCGACATAAAGATCTCTCATTTCCTCTCCCTCCTCTTTGTGACACTTCTTTCCCTTGCTCTGCTATCATAGACAAAGGAAATTACAGCCAGCTCCCACTGTTCCCTTCTTCAGCTCCTGCCAGGAGCAGTAGGCTCCAGGGTTCATATTCTGTTTTATAAAGGCTTTTCAGCCATCGTTCGGGAAGACCTTGGCTCGACTGTCAGCGTGGAGCATGGCTGTCTGCAGCTGGAGCCTCAAAGGAGAGCCCCTGACTTCTCAGTGGCAGCCCCTTCCCTTCAACCTTGTCCTACTTCTCTTTCCCCAGAGGCAGACAATGCAATCTGAGACATCCTGGTGCTGATGGGAAGATGAATCAGTGATAATGGGCATTGGATTTTTTTTCCTTTTTTTTTTTTAAGCACTCACTTCCTTTGTGTGTAAAAGTTGGACATGACATTTGCAGCTGGCTCCATCAGGCAGTTCCGCTGGTGCCAGGGCTGAGTACACTGGGATAATATGGTCCTCAGTGAAAGCTTCATGCAATTGTAATGAAGATCCTGTAGCCAGAGTGAATGGCTCCATTCATTGCTGATGTAGAACTTGCTATGGATACTCAATTACATTCGATGCCACCTGCGTAGTATAGAAAGGCAGGTGAATGATGATGTCAACCTGGGCAAAGGAAGGTTAGGGTAAGCAACAGAGAAACCTTGCCATTCTCATTTCAGGTCAACATGCCAGTAGAATGATGTCTATAACCCAGCATTATGTTTGTTGTTAAAGACTATGGCTAACAGTTTTTGGGGACCTTTACATAAGTCCTATTGACCTAAAGACTTAAGTCCCAATTCATTTGCCAATGTAAGTTTCTTTGCAACCCAACTTAATGTCTCTATACGATTGATCATTCCTTTAGGACACTTCTTGTCTAAATGTTTCTTGGCCTTTATTTACCTTTTTTTTAAAAAAAACATATTCTTTTGCAAGGGTATTTCTTGCTTCTTCTCTGCTTCAGGAATTCCTGCTAATATTTTAAGAATTATCATAAACATTAGTACCTTTGATAGGCTTTATTTTTCTCTGACATTGCCATTTAATTTCAGAGTTAACTAAATTAATGGTATTAGGCTTTACTATATCCCAAGCCCTTTTAATCCCTAATGCAATCTATGTCTTACCCACTAGAAATATACCTACAAGATGAAACAAACAAACAAACATTAGCACCTTTGAGAATCTCACACAACCTCAAACTCTGTTCTGTTCCTATGACATCTTTTAAAAACAGCTTGCATTATAATCTACAGTACAAATCTTAGAATCATTTACTTTCCTGTTTAGTATTTAAATTTCATGTGGGCTTGTCTGAGTCATCTGGACCTAGAATCATTTCTGGAACTAATATGAACTTTTTTTCTTTTTTTGAAAAGAATAAGTGGTATTGGGCAAAGAGTGAATGGCTTGGCCAAACAGCCTTGAAATAAAGGCTTGGGCACCTGTGTTGTAATCCAATTGTGTTAATGTCCTTATGACTATACACATTTTTGATAGCAGGTCATAGTTGAGTGACACTGAGAAGTGGGGAAGGTCTCAATTCTTCTTTGATTTCTTCACCTTGCAGTTGGCAGAAATAATAACCACCCTTGCTAACTTGTAGGTGTATCTTAACAATCACATAAAAAGCATAAAATACCTCTTCTTCTTGCCAATAGAGCATGGAACACTACTAGTAAGATTCAAGAACAGTGTATACTAGCTTCAGAGGCCTGGGGTTGTACGTGTACCACTTGGCCAGGGTCTCTTCTCTTTGGCACTTTGCTGTTGGAACATGCCTGCTGGTTCTGGGGGCTTGTTTCTCTGAAACCAGTGATTTGTGGGGAAGAATCTCAGTAAAGACCTTGGGACTCTGGAAATAAGAACTCAATTGGTAAATAATGCTGCAATAAACATAGTTGTGCTGGTAGCTTTAGTATGGTCTTGTTTGTGATCATTGGGTAAGATATGGAACCAACCCAGATGCCCCTCAGTAGATGAATGGATCAAGAAAATGTGGTATATATACACAATGGAATTCTATGCCTCCATCAGAAAGAATGACATTGCCCCATTTGTTAGGAAATGGAAAGACTTGGAAAAAATTATATTAAGTGAAGTAAGCCAGGCCCAAAGCAACATAGGTCCCATGGTTTCCCTTATTTGCAATAACTAGTATATGTCTGAGACAAACAGAAACTGTCAGACAAGTTGATGTTAGGCGAAATGAACTCCAAAATAAGGATTCAAATATTTTTTCTTTCTTGCGATTGTTTCTAACATATTTATAAGATGATTTTTTTGTTGCTTTGTATGTACCTCCCCAGGGTATAAGCCCTGCTTTCACTGTATTTGATGTTGATATAATTTGTGGAAGGGAAGGGAAAAAACAAACTGTTTAAATAGGGTTACAGGTGGACCCATTACAACAATGAGATGTACAAGACGTTATGTCGAAAAACGAACCTCTAGTGTTGTTCACATCTCTCTACATATGCTCTATGATTTCCTTACAGGCTCCTTCCCTTACTTCTAAGTCTGTAGTAATATCCTTCTGTTCCTAAGTTGTTAAAAATCATGACTTCCCTCTTGCCTCTATCTAAATAATAGAAAAAAAACTCTACTAATTGTTGCTCTACTTATGAAAAATTATCATTCCTTTAGAGATTGGCATGTCTTTCTTTCTAGGGATTTCTTAGGGTAAGAGTATATATAGTGCTATAAACTAGAGGGGTATATTTTCCTCTGATAATCTCAATCTCTTTGATAATAAAGTTTTAGACATCTACATATTTGCTTCTGATACTTATTGTCAGAATTTTAGAAATTTTTTCTTGTGGTTTTTGGGAACTACAAAAGCGCTCAAAATGAGACTGCTCAAAATGAGACTTCTCAACATAATTCTTGCCTCTTGAGCAAGTTAGAATTCGATGATCATTGAATTTTGGAGGGGAGGTGGTAGGAATAAGATAAAAGGAGCAGGTTTTGTTTTGTTTTGTATCAGTAACACAGATGGTCACACTATTGAAGAGAATCATATCTTAATAAAATACAGTTACATTAGCAGCAACAAAGACACTAGAAATGAATGCAAATAAAAGCCATTATACTTCATGAAATTAGTCACAAGAATTGCCATTAACACGACGTGCATTCAGTTGGTCAACTAAAAATAAAATTTGTTAATGGGGCATAATAGCCTTTCATAAGGCATATGGAAAGAATTCACATGTTAATTACAGAAAAAAAGAGTTTTCTCATTATGAACACAAGATATTTGTATCTCATTACTAAGCCATAAAACTTACTAATAGGTGATAGCAGTGTTGTATCAATCCCATCAAGAATGCTTCTATCATCGTAATTCTGTAAAAGTGCTTGCATGTGTGTTAGCAACATATCCTAAAAATATCCTGTTGTGAAAAAGCATGATTTATTGCTGTTCCTTAGACAGGAATGGTTTTGTTTAAAGCAATAATAAACACCTGGCATGTGCTCATCTCCACCTTTTCTTTTGACCAGTTTTTCTCTCCATTTTATAGACTCTGAGCTGGGAAGAAGCAGGTAAGATCACCTTATTCATCCACTCCTCTGATGCTTGGATCATTCCCAAAGAATAAACAGAAGGGCTTGAACTGTCAACTGACCTTGGGAGGCTCATTTGATCTTTGGATGTCCCTAACTACTAGGAAGTCCCTGCCTGAACATCTCCCTTGCAATGGCCCAAGCTCTGCTCTTTTTTTTTTTGTCGGTCATGGAGCTTGAACTCTGGGGCTTGAACTCTGGGCCTGGGCCCTGTCCCTGTGCTCTTCAGCCAGCTCAAGGTTAGCACTTTACCACTTGAGCCACAACACCACTTCTGGTTTTCTAGTGGCTTACTGGAGATAAGAGTCTCACGGACTTTCCTGCCCAGGCTGGTTATGAACCGTGATCCTCAGATCTCAGCCTCCTGAGTAGCTAGGATTAGAGGCGTGAGCCACCAGTGCCTAGCCCTAGGTCTGCTCTTTAGGACTATGTAGAATCATCATAAATGTTCTGGAAAATGACAGTCCTTCAGGTCTCCCCTCAGATCATTTGGGGCAATGTTTTTTCTCAGACTAAACATTTCACATTCTCTCACATGACACAGTTCAGAATCTCTTCACTTTTCTGGTCACTTTCTTCTGACTCCTGAATGCCATCAAAACTGAAAACAATGCTCTTCGTGTGTTCTAACCAAGTAAGATAGAGCTACATATACATATATATGTATAATTTTCAAGAATCTGTATTAAAATTAACATGTATGCCTTAATAGTGCTTGAAAGTAGATTAACCCTTTTAAAGTCAAGAAGACTTTGAGCTTACTTTTAATTAATCAGCTATTGAGGTGTTTTCCCTCCACTGTATTTTTATGTCAGACCTTTAATTTGCTCCACCTAAACTTTTCTTTAGGTATGATTAATAGTCCCACTAATTGCATATTTTCAAGAATTTTCAGAATACAAAGGAGTGTAGAAATTATCTAGTACAATCTAGTAGAAAAGTGTAAAGTCATTGACTGTCCTGAGTCAGGGTCCTGAGATTGCATTGCATTTCACCCGTTATACTTCTGTACTTTCCTCCCTTGTAATAATCTTTGTATTCTCAGAACATGGTCCTTTCCTCTTTGAGCTGATGCATATTCATTTAAGCTTGGATAACTAATATAAAGCATTACTGCAAAAAGATTTGTTCTCTTTTCCTTTAAAGAAAAACAAAACATTGAGGTGAAACCCATACCCTCGCTGAGATCTAGTCTGCGCTATGCCTTTTGGGACACAAAGTGGATCTTCATGTTGACCAGTCAGCAGCCTCTTCAAACAGGAATAGCCTTTATAACAAAAACAATAGAAACACTGAAATACCTTATGATGTTGAGATTAAGGAAATACTAGTTCTAATTTTATCATCAACTCCTTGGGCAAGTGATTCAATCTTTCTGGATCTGAGCTGCTGAGAAGAGGGGATTATGTATGGTCTCAGGAGTAGAGCTACAGTTATTTATAGATATGGCACAGCTACGTTAGTAGAGGAAAAAGTTTAAAATTTCATCATTAGATTCAATGCCCTGTGCTACGTTAAGAGTTTTTGAATTCAAATCCAAAAATAGCACTGGAAGGATAATACATTTAAGTTAGCTGATAATACTTCAGGGTACATTTTTTTGGAAGGTTGCCAATGGGACTGCTAGCTGCAAGAGGATCTCAATCAGTTAAGATTCATAGTTGAGAGAAAGTAGGTAGGAGATAACTGAGAAGTGCCATATTAGAGAGCTGGTCTGGAGTCTGAAGGCCTACCAGGCTCTACAGAGGAGACTGATAGCTGGCAACTTCAAAGCTGTGTACCGAATTTAGAAACTCAATGACAAATTATTGTAGGAACTGTAAGTAGACAAAACCATCCAATTTCATCTTCTTATGTAGGGATGAGGAAACTGAGACCTAAGCATCTTGCCCAAGGACGTACAGCTGGTTATTAGTGGGGTTGAATCCAGAGTTCCTATGAGGTACTTTTCCTTTACGTCATGAAGACAAACTACACAATTTTGCCTAAAATGACACTGCGCTCAGGTTCCAGTACCATGCCAAAGTGAGCGAGATTGATGAGGTCGTTGGAGCAGTCTATTTGGGAGTAGAAAATGCCTGTCCCTGAGGCTGCACAGCCATCCTCTCAGTAATGCTTGGGCAAATGGATCAGTGTGGTCTGTCTCTGCAGAGCCCACAAAATAGATTCCTCTTATACCATTATTCTGTGGAGACAGATTGGACTGATTAATTGGAATCAAAGTCCTGGTTGAGGATATTCACAGAATGATTTTGTGGCTGAACATCTAGTCACAGATGAAGATAAATATCATATGGATCCTACGTGGCTAGAGAATGTGAAACATATGTCTGTGAATGAAGGAGGGAGGTCACCGGCGACATCTCTGCCTTCTCCTGTGCACAGGATTTGCTTCTGAAAGAAAATGTAGGATTTCTCCAGAATTATCCAACTTGTACTGTTAAGCACTCCTCCTACCAGCCTTGCTATTCTTTTAGAGAAAAGCCTTTCAGGGCACTCTCCACACTGACTTAGCTCTCTAATATTTGGTGCCAAGAGAGCCTTAATTATTTAATTAATTAACTTATATTTTCAGAGGCCATCTCCAGAGGCACTTCTCAAGCACAAAGATTTCATGTAAATCACTCAGTAACCCTTTCAGAATTCAAAGTCGAATTCCTTGGGTCTAGGGTAGGTCTGAAGAGACTGCTTTTCCAAGCAACCTCCCAGCAGAAGCTGGCGAAATCCCGGGTAAGTCTCAGCCTGGGATGAGGTTAGTGAGGTTCACTTAGTCAGGCTTTTGTCTAATCCAATCTTGCAAGAGTGTTTAACCAGGACTTCTCTGTGCCTAGGGGGGAAAAATTATTGAGCCTGTTAAGGTATTAGCAGTGAACATGGATCTTTGCACCTAAGCTTTCTTAATCAAATCAGCAATATTTGTGGGTGGGACTGTTTACTTGCACAGACACCCTATACTTGCCCATAGTAATTAGGTAATTGAATTGCAAACAGTAATTAGCTGCCTAACTGCCTGCTTGTTCGTGCAGGTATCCAATTTGCTTTTGAAATGTGGGCTTATACTGGGGAAAGTGGAAGCTACTGTCAAAGATTGCAGACACAATTAAGAAGACCTTTGGAAAACCTAGTCCTGAGTGAGTAGCTGGCGCATACATCTCCCTTATATAACTTGTTTCCTATGTCAGCCACTTTGATTACATTTTGTTTGTGACTCAGAGAATCTCCATCCTATTGTGCTATTTAAGAAAAGTGAGAGCTGGTATTTGGACTCCTGCTTTCATGTCTTCAGAATAAAATTAAAGAATAAGTGTTGGGCAATAGAGTGACAGCTGGTCTACTGCATCCTTAGTGAAATGACAAGCTTGTTTGCTTCCTGAGAGTTGTATCTATGCACGGTTAAAAACAGACAAAGACTTCTGATGCTGTCCCACACTGGTGGAATGCATGCGCCAACGTGGGCCCCAATAAATATAGTTGTGTTTTACCTCGTGATTGTTTTTGTAATAAAGAGAAAACCTACTAGAAATCAGACTTAGAAATATCTGCTCTTCTGCTGCAGTGAATCTGTGTCCACTCTTCCCAAGAATCTTCAGTGAGAATATTAGTTTCTTTAAGAACTATTAATTCTCTTAAAATATGTCTCATGGTCTTCCCTTCCTCCCTGCTTCAAATATGTGAGACCCTGCTTCTCTTTTATCCCTGGCTGTAAATCCTTGTCTGTACATCCCAGCACACAGGTAAAGTTCTGCTAGGTCAGTACATCTATCTAATTCACATCATGCTCCCAGGCTCTTCTGAAGCTGCTTTTAAGGGATGACCTTGAACCTAATGACCTACAAACAGTGTTTGGCTGAGATGCCCATCCTTTTTAGCAGGTGAAAAATTCTGAGTGCAGATCAATGGAGAGGTATTTGTGTTTTTTTTGTTTTTGTTTTTGGTATGGAGTAATGTTTTTACTTCATATCCAGTGCTTATTTGCTAATCCTGTCTGCCCAGTCATAAGTCTTTTAAATTCTTTCCTATAACAATAGATTTGACTGGCTTGTAACATGAAAGATTTTTTTTTATGGAAAGATTTTTTTTAAGAAGACATAAGTATCACATTAAATTTCCTTCCTCTTTCTCTTCTCTCTCTTTTTTTAGTAATTGCACATAGACAATCATGTGTACTCCAATTTGAAAGGATGTCTACACAAAAGGACTTAGAGACATTACAGTGTGATCATTGAAATCCATTTAGTTTTAGTTTCATGATGAAGTGTATTATAGGGCTGCTGGTCAAGGCTATTGCTGGAGTTTTCAGAGGCAGAAATCTGAAGCAACCTGACGATGAATGAAAGGGAAATTTTCAGCATGAAAGGGTCAATTAGAATGCAGGGAACTGTGGCTTTTAAAAATAGCAAGGAAACAACATACATGTTAACATGAGCAATTTCAATGGTAAAGACTGCCTGTAAAATAAAGAAGCCAATGCATCTTTAACATAGTTCCTCATACCAAAATAGAGCTGAAAAAAGGTTGAGAAGGGATTCTCTGTGAGATGTTCTCTCTGTTTCATTTGACCACTTCTGGATTTTTTTTTATATATTTTTTTTACCACTTCTGGATTTTTGCTAGTTAATTGGAGATAAGAGTTTCTGGGATTTGTTTGTCCTGGCTGGCTTTGAGCTACAATCCTCTGATCTCAGTTTTCCTGAGTAGCTAGGAATGCAGGCATGAGCCCCTGTTGTCCTGCTATGATAATTTATGTTTTCTTTTTAATTTTTTAAAATTGTTATTATAAAAGTGATGTTCAGAGGGGTCACAGTTACATAGGTCAGGTGATGAGTACATTTCTTTTGAACAATGTCACCCCTTCCCTTGCTGCTTCCCATACTCACCCACAAGTTCTATAGTCTTTTTCCCTCCAGTACCTACCCACAAGTTGTGTAGTTCGTTTTCAACATAGTGTCTAGTGAGTATTACTGTTGAATTTATTCATTCTTTATCTCTCCATTTCTATGTCCATCCTTACCCTCTCAAAGACAGATAAATGTACAAATAAGATAAAAAGAAAAGAAAGCAAAACAACAACAAAGAAATAAAACCTCTTGTTTCAATTTCCTGGAATTCATTTTGATAAATATTATTTAATATGAACAGGGTATTTCTTTAAAAACAAAGGAGGGAGTGGTTTTCCTCAGTGTATAAATCTGTCCAAATCATTGAACGTCACCAGATGCTTTTTCTCTGTTTTGGAGCTGCCTTGATTTGACCTTCTTTGTCTCTCTGCAGGACCACAGCACTCTCAACAGACAAATCTCCCCCTATCACTGTCCATACTGTCACCAAAATTGCTTCTTTATAACACAAATATTCACATTATCACACAAAATCTTCCTAAACGTCTGTGGAGGAAATCAGCGCGATAGCCCTGACTACCACTTTTTTTCTTTGGAAAGATGTATTCAAATCCCCGACTTGCCTACGTACCAGCACCTTTGTTACACTAAACTTCTCAACATGAGATGTCATATCTTTGCATGGTAACATGTAATTTGGCCCAACGGATTGGGAATTACACTGTGGTAAAAACAGGAAACAGATGCGGGGAATGGTCAAAACGCATAGAGAAAGCAAAGAACTTATGAACAGGTACTTGGGAGTGATTGTACTTTAATCCTTTCAAAGGTTTATTGAGTAGAAAGAACACTTGTCTAAATAAGCTCAGTGCGTAACAGTTATCCATATCACATTGCTTTATAACCAACATTCAAGGAATTATATTAGCCTCTGGGCTACAGAGCATATGGAAGTCCAGATGGGTTTGGGTTTTTTTTTCCCCTCCTTTTCATTTTGTACCACTTGTGCTGATGGTATCAGATTTTCTATCTCCAGAGTCATTGCTTGTACTTGTAAACACAATGAGTTCATTGGAAGAGTGAGGAAGAAATGGAGATCTGTGCTTTATGAAGAGAGGACAGGGTTCATCTTTCTTATGTCTAGCCATGCACAAGTATCTGTGAAGATCAGCCCCTCTGTGGTAGGAAAAATTCACTGCTTGGTTCTCATTAAGAAAGTCCATATCTTTAGCTTTGGGGAGCTGAACTAATTTTTTTTGGAGGGGGGATAAATTAACTTTGCCCTTTAGAAAATCTGAGAATGGGAGTGTAATTTTGGAAAGAGTATCTAGTGTTCTCTTTTTTGGTGCTATTTCTTTCTTTACCTTGGGGCCTTGCAGGTTAAGTCAGGGGCCTATGGTCTTCAGAAAGAGGAATGAATGATCTTTACTTGCAGGAGGTAAGGAAAGGAGGAAGAGAGGGAGCATTGTTGGCACTGAGTTTCCTCTTGAAGTTGTATGATTCAGTAATGCCTACCTATTTTATGCTTCCTTCCTGATTTTCTTGACAAAACAGAGGAGATGAGGAATGCTTACACTAAGAAACAGAATTAGGCAGGTATATAAACTTTACATTTTATGATCACAATAAAGATACACACAATCTCCTTTGATTATCCAATATAGGTGAGCATGTGTTCCCTCATCGGTTGGGAGGACATTGCTTTTGGGTCACTTTGTTAAGGATTTTAATGAAGTGGATCATGTCAGATACTTAACTAGAAGAAACAAAAAGTACTCTGCACTATGTAAAATGTAGAAAGTACCATTACTTCAATACATGTATTCTTATCACCAGCTGCCACCAAGGCAAATTCAATCAATACAAAGTCATTTTCAGAATTATCTCAATTGGCTAGAAAAGACCATTATAACCAGACTGTATAGAATGATGGGGAAAATGAAACACCCATGATTTATGATAACATCAAACTGCCTTTCTCCTAGCTAGAATGGGCAGAAAAATCTGAATCAGATTGCTCAGAATAGCCACAGGCAGTGATTTTGGAATCATCCAACTTGTCTCACTATGACTATGACACCTCTAGAACTCTTCTTAGGGAAAAAGTAAATTCACTTATCTAATGGGTTCTAATTGAATGATTTCTGGGTATCTGCTGGGAACCAGGGAAACCATAAATAGGATTTACCTCTTGCTTTTATATGGCCCACTAATTGGTGAGAGATTTGAGCAAGAAGCAGCCAGCATACTAAAAGATAGACTGCTCTTATCAGAACTGATACTGTTCATATCAGGCACTTTGCTAGACCAGGCTTTGAAAGCTACAAGTAGATCCCATGTTCTAGTTTAAGGGTTCCAAAGCCTTGATACTTTTTTTGTGCAATTACTGGGGCTTAAACTCAGGGCCTGGCTTTTATCCCTTAGCTTTCCCTGTTAAGGCTATTTCCCTACAACTTGAGCCAGAGCTTCACTTCTGGATTTTTGGTGGTTAATTGGAGATAAGAGTCTCAAAGACCTTCCTGCCTGGGGTAGCTTTGAACCATGGCCCTTAGATCTTAGCCTCTCGAATAGTTAGGATTACAGGTGTGAGCCACTGGCAAACTACCAAAGCTTTGAGTCTTGCAATCCACACTGCACAGATTTATATATAATTTTCTCTTTGTTCTTGATATGCAAGGGAGAGGCTGGCAACCTTCGTCTGTCACAATTCATATTTTTCTAATTCTTCCTCCATTCAGGCAGATCAATGAATTACAGCTTCTACAATTGAAGAAGACAAAGCCTTATTTCATCCTTCAAGCAGGAAGAATGTGAAAAGCTTCAGGAGTAGGAGAGTTAGATCACTGAGCCTAATAGATTATTACCATCTTCCTTGTTTTTATAGGCTGAATCAGATCTCAGTCCCTTAATTCCTAGGCTGTAGCTCTAACTTCCAGAATTTGCTCATGACTTTTTCAGAGACAGGGGCTTCAGAGAGATAATTAAGTTAAAAATGAGGATGTTAGAGTAGACCCTATCCAATCTGGCCAGTGTCCTGATGAGAAGGTTAGAAACAGAAACTGGGGATGTGCACACCAAGGCAAGCTGAGGAGAACTGTTGGGAGCACATCATTCCTTATGGCCCGAAGAAGAAATTAATGCTCCAGGCAAGCTGATCTTGGATTTCTGGCCTTTAGATCTGTGGTAGAATTAAGTTCTATTATTTAAATCACCAGTGATTTGTGTGTGTGTGTGTGTGTGTGTGTGTGTGTGTGTGTGTGTGTGGTAGCCCAAACAGATGGCTTTGTATCTGTTGAATACGCTGTGGTCCAGTAACCTGATGAATACATCGCCTCACCAGCTCAAGCATTATTTCCCTGTGCTTCACATTTAGACAAGGAAAGGGCTCCAGATGCTTTCCTCCTCTCTCTCTCCCTCTCTTTCCTTTTTCTCTTTCTTTCTTTCTTCCTTTCTAATAACCTTTATTTCTAAAAATGTAGATTCCGTTTTGAGAGGGAAAAAATAAAATTTTCTAATGCTGGATATTTCCAAGCTTCCAAATAATATATAATCATCACTTATGAAGGAATTCTGTTAAGGGAAAATGTGAAGAGTTCATTGAAAGTCATATACTCTGGATTCATTCCTTAGCTTCTGAGATTAGCGAGGTGCTAGAGATGTAATATACCACCAAAGCATAATTTCATTCTAAAATCAGTAAAACTGCCACCACATTTCATTAAAAAGTTTTTAAACATTTAAGTTTATTGTTATTATTAAAATGTTGTACAGAGGGACTACCATTTCATAGATCATAATCAGTACATTTCTTTTGGGACCATGTCATCCTGCCTTAGTTTTCCCCAGTTTCTCCTTCCTACCCTGGCCCACAAGTTGCATAGTTTACTTTACATATAGTATCTACTGAGTATCAAAAACACATTTGTTTTTCTTTCTTCCTTCTATTCCTGTGCCTTCCTTGACACCCCTCAAAAGACAAAAAACAAAAACAACAAAAATAGAAAAATAACCTCAAAGCAAAAATAACACTTCCACCATCACAACCACCACCAACAATATCAGAAATAAGAACAAAAAAAATCATGTTTTTATTTCCTGGAATTTATATTGATAAATAGTATTTTAAGTGTTCAGTGGAGTTAACACCTTTGGATTCCTCTCCTAAATGTATCCTCCTTTAGTCTCTCAATATTTATGTGTGAATGCCTAGAATTGTGTTTTAGGAATAGCTTCCATATGTGAGAGAAAATACATGTCATTTGTCTCTCTGGGCTTGGCTTACTTTACTTAACATGATTTGTTCTAGGTCCATCCATTTCCCTGTAACTGACATAATCTTATTCTTTCTGATGGATGTGTAAAATTCCATTGTGCATATGTGCCACATTTTTTATCCACTTATCATTTGTATGGCATCTTTCTATGAACTGACTATTGTGAATAGTGCAACAATGAACATGAATGTGCACTGTGTCTTTATGGCCTGATTTGTAATGTTCAAGGTAAATGCCCATGAGCGTTTCCTTTTTGATCCCATTTCTTACGGTTACCAAATGGAACACCTCTTGAATCTTTTCTATTTGGTAATCTCTTGAGTCCATAGAGGCACTATTAACTCTGTGTCATATAGATTGAGTTCTTTAAGAGTAAGACTTGAAAAGTGTTCTAGGATTTGATATTTTAATATTGACATGCTTGAAGAGATAACTCAGAAATAAATGACCACTTCAGATATGTTCTGGCTCAGTGATCCATAATCACAACTTGAAAGGCCTTTGATCTTCTGCAAGATTTATATATATTCAATGTATCTAAAGTATCACCTGTGATTTAAATAGTTTTTCTATTCAGTGAGGTTGAAATCCTATAGATAATATTTACTAATCAGATTGACATGTAAATTACCATTGTCTGGGGAAAAAAACTCACTGATGCAAAGATATAATTTTCTTTCTCCTCCCCAAACCAGTAAGAAAGCAAATAACCACTTTCTTATATTCCTGTAGTTAATAGATTACAAATTTGTGTTGGGAGATATTAAAAATGCTTTTTTTATGAGCTTTCTGGTTGATAAAGTGCTGGATGGAGCCGGCTTTTTACTGAAATTCATTTCCTCTGTTTAATGACTAATTGCAGTGAAATAGACATGGCTTCAAAATCATGTCTTTTCTATTTGCATTTTCCCCCTTCTGCCTCTTAGATTTAAAATTCCAGTTGTGCTAGAAATCATGATATGTCTAACACTTTTTTAAAATTACATAGATCAAAAGAAAAAGCATGTTCATAAGATGCTTTGATAGTCTCCTTCTAATAAACCCCCTTTTAGACGTTTTTAATTTATACAGAGAAGTAGTGTTCAGTTGGGAAATGCTCAGATATTGTGCTTTAAAGCCTCAATTTATATGATCAGCTTGATTCACATGGTGCACATTATCCCTAACTTGTTGAAAGAGGGAAAAATTTAGCTTGATAATATTTCCTATTCTTCATGAAAAGAAAATATACTTATTGAGAAACCAGTGAGGTGATTCTAGGATGCTTCCTGCATAGGTATGTGCCCAGTGTATGAAGAATTGTTGTGGGTAGGTGAAGGAATTATTTGCCTGTCTAATTTTCTGTTGCTTTGTTTCCTAAGAGATTACTAATTCCTTTCTTATTTTATAGCCAAATCCAATAGCAACAGAAGACAACATCTGCGTTCAATAGGTATATTTTTGCCAGCTCACATTAAATAATTCATTATGAGTGTTTGTAGGGCTGAAATTAGCCTTTATTAAATATAGAAGCAGGCATCATCACTATTCCCTGATGAGAGCAATCAACCCCTTTAATGATTCCTTTTGCCAAGTGGTATTGTCAGGGTTTTTAATTTTTTTAAAGCATTTCTTATTCACCAACTTATTATTGGTTGAATGTGGCCCTTAAAGAGATGTTAGAAGTCCAAATTCTTGTGCCTATGAATATGATCTTATTTGAAAATAGGGTCTTTGTGATCATCAAGATGAAGACAAGGGTGGGTTGTGCTCATCTGATATGCCTCCTGTTCTTACAAAAAAAGGAATCAGCCACAGAGGCAGATATGCACAAAGAGAAGGTAAGGAGAATGTTATCTACAAGCCAAGGAAAGCTGAGGGAGTAGAGGAGTAAGGAAGGAAGGGAGGAGAGAAAAAAAGGAGAAAAGGAGGTGAAAAGGAGAGAAAGAGAGAGGCCTTAGGAGCCCTCAGAAACTTTCAGCTTCCAGTACTATAAGACAATGAATTTCTATTGTTTAAATCTGTCGTGCTTTGTTACAGCAATCCCAGACAACTAACATCAACTCCAAATCTGCTAATAACACCAGGATTAGATTGTTTCCATGAATTTAAAGTCTTTCCTTGAGTTACATGGGCTCCCATTTTAAATAAGATACTTCCTGTCTTGTTATGTTCTAGTTTTCTCCTTATCAACTTATTATTGTTTACTACATACTCTATTAGATTTATCTTTGTTGGCCATCCTTTTTCCCCACAAAAATAGGATTGGTGACTGTGTGTTTAACAATATACTCCAGCAATTTACAAATTGAAACTCAGCAATTTACAAATTTGCAAATTGAATGAATAAATAGATTCCTTTTCTTTCTCATCAAACTTCTTTCCATATACGCTTCAGCATTTACTCCCAAGAATAATCAATGCACAGAGACTAGTGAAAGGAAAAAAAATTAATAGAAAAAATAAGCAAAAATATGTTGCATACATGATCCTCAGAAAATTTCAGAATCTAGAATATATTACATTTGAATTGCAAGCAGTAGAGGAAGATTACTATTCTTTAGTACAGGTGTTTTTAATCTTCATTTCTACTCATTCCTGTAACTAGGTATCAGCTCATTTCAATTCTGTTGGATTTCAGTATTTTTTTTGAGTGACATTAATTTTTTAAAGGATGTACAGTAATTTTGAATGTCCATATTTTATTCGAAATCTCTGACTTTTTTTTTTTACTAACTTCTTGCAGAGAGTCATGGATCTATAATATGCTTGGGTTCAGATTTTCATCCAGTACACTTCAGTAGGCACTATGCATGAGCAGATGAATCATCAAAACCCAAGCTAGGGTTCTGAGAAGTTTCTCATGCCTGTGACATTACTGTCTCTGAGGGAATGAAAAATGCTGCCTAATACTGGCCACTTTCGGCAGGGTATTCAATTATTGACAAGAAGTTACAGTGCCTTAGGCTTCACCATTTCCTTAGTCTCAGCTAAGGTAGCATAGTAGTGTCTGAGCTTCACAAAGGGTTTTGTTTTTATAATTTCTCTTAGGATTAGTTTAACATTACTACTTGGTTGACCACCATGTTTTTACGTTGCTTAAACTGACATTTATTATTCACTTGTGGGTTACATTTCCAATCCCCAGACACAGAAGAACAATGGTTTGGAAACAGAAAGGCTTACTACTTGCTGAATGTATGGCCTTGGGCAGATTATTTTAGCTTTTTGAAGTCTTTTTTTTTTTTAAGCAAGAATAGCAATAGCTAATCCTACAAGATTATTGTTTAGAGAGAAAAATGTAAGTAAGGCTCTTGAACAAGATAGGTGTTCTGCAAGTGGCACATATTGTTATTTCCCCTGTAGGCTGGCAATTTTGATACAGTATTTACTTAACCTATAGATCTGAGCTGTTCAGTCTTCATAGTAATATTAACCGTGGAGCCTTTCCCCACAGGTCCAGGCAGTGAGAGCTTCCACAGTGCAGATCCGATGTGATTCTGTACAGGAAATGTAGGTTGCAGGTGCCAACAGGAGAGAGGATGGATGCAAACGCTCAGAGAGAGCTTCAAGGACTCTCTCACAGTCTTCTGTCAAATTCTACTTGGAAAACTCTCCAGTGACAAAAGCCTTCTTGCTTTGATATTTACTGCAACTGTCCCCAACCCACCAAACGATTTGTAAGTTCACTGCGTTTGCACTTGGGCAGAAACACCTAGGGTGTCCTTCAACAACAACCTGAGCTGTTTTTCACAAATAACACTAACTCCCAATTCCACTGAGGTGATAGGGATGTTCATTAAAGCATTTCACTGGCTAACAGAGAAAAAAGAAATCAACTTGAAAGGTAATTTATGAACAACTTTTTTTTTTTTTTTTAGTTTGAAAATATGCCAGCAATCCTAGCAGAAGCCATTCTGGTTTTTATGGATTTTTATCATGGTGGTGATGGTGGTGGTGGTTGTTTGTCATTTTGGTATGATAACCACCTGTCATCATTAACAGTCCCTATGTCTAGCCTAGGGTCTCAAACATCTGCTGCTGCAGCCAAAATGTCCCCGAACAGAATTTAACTTTATGTCCCTGAAATGGGAATTCTGCATCCCATTGTTGAAATTATGCTTATGCCTTCTTCTGTCTGCAGTCTGGTAATTCTCCACCCCAGCTCTGTGGTCCTCAAGGAGTGGGTACCACCTTATTCTTCATATAACTGTGTTTTTGTTTTCAGCTGTTCTCATTAGTGTTTTGTCTTTCTTGCTGGATATCAGACTCATTGAGGGCCAATACAAAATCTATGATTTTATGCCTCATTCTTCACCTATCAAAATGAGGTTCAAAAATGCATGTGGAGTAAATTTTGCATGTAGTTCTTAGACACAGTCATACTACAATATCAACAGCTAATGGAGGGGGACGGATGAGGAGAGGAAATGAAAATAAATCACTTTGCATATTTCTTTCACTGAAATGATTTTTATGTAATCATAAAAGCAAAGGTCTAAAATTCTCTCATCAATTCAAAATGCCCTACTGAAAAGACAGGGTGAAAATTCCACATTTAGTTATGTTGGACAATTTTATTTTTCCTTCCACCCTAAACACAGGTTCTGAAAATAAAGGTAATAGGTAATAGATTTACTTCTCCCTGCAAATGGTTTATCCTGGAAATCCTTTTCTCCTAAGCAGAACTCTGGGTATTAAATGGCACTGCAGCTCATCAGTCTCATCCTCAGTAAATTATCCTAAGAGATCCCCATAGTGAAGCTCAGAGGTTTAAAAGATATTAACATTCTAGTATGGTGCTTTTTTTTCCTGGAAAGAAGCTGATGTAATTTGACCTTAAAATATGAAAATGTGATCTTCCATTTAGACCAAACAGAGGCTCCATATCTCATGGACCACATTTCCTGTAATGCCCTATGTGTGTTTGGGAGGGTATAGTCTCATGATCCCTAAGTGAAATCTGAGAAACCACATATGCTAAGAAATGGCTTGCTCTCAAGCATTTTGTGATACCTTAAAAATAATTTACAAATATGGGCCACAATTTGGATGTGATTTATCATCTAGGTGGCCATTATTCTGACCAAAAGATAAATATTTTCACTTTGTTTAGGTAAACACATTGTTGTTATAAACAGTGGACATTTTACTTGTGAATTCATCATACAAAGAAATGTAAAATATTAGGGCTGGGAAGGTGGCTCAGTGGTAGAGCGCTTGCCTTGCATGCATGAGGCCCTGGGTTTGATTCCTCAGCACCACATAAGCAGAAAAGGGAGTGGCCCTATGGCTCAAGTGGTAGAATGCTAGCCTTGAGCTGAGGAGCTGAGAGACAGCACCCAGGACCAGAGTGCAGGCAAAAAAAGAAAGAAATGTAAAAATTTAGATGTGAAGCCTGTGTAAAGTTCATACGTAGTTCCATGGGATTCTCTGGCAGGTTGGAATCGCTGTCTTGGTCTAGACACTGACTTTGGCAGGCATAACACAGGAAATTCCAGGTAGAAAGCCAGATAGAAATGAGGAAATAAAGAATTATTGTTTTTCTATTTTTAAAAATTTATTGTAAAGATGCTGTACAGAGGGGTTACAGTTACATGGGTAAGGTCATGAGTACATTTCTTGTTGAGAATTGTTACTCTCTTCTTTGTTGTTCTCCCATTATCCCTTCCCACCCTATTCATTCCCGTCCCTCCCCCCCACCCCCAGAAATTGTGAAGGTCATTTCCAGTATACTGTCTTGTGGGTATCATTGTTGTAGTGGTCATCTTGTGTCCTTGTTTCAGCATTTTGTTATTCCCCTTCCCCTCCCCAAATTGGACAAATGTATATGCAAGATGCAGGGTACCAAAATCAAGTACAGTGACAACAGGAGATATACCATAGGGGGAAGAATGTACAAGGGAAACAAAACAATCTCATAGTTCATTAAAAACAACAACAACGAAGAAGAACCGTTTGTGTCCATATCTTGGGGTTCATTTCACTTAGCATATCTTACATGGTCATATGTATATAGCTTTTGAGCTTTTCTGCTCATCTGATAAAATTATCCTAGACATATACTAATTATTGCAAATGAGGGAAACCATAGGAAAAAATAACAATAGAGAAAAAGAATGAACTTAAGAAATCAGCTGCCAGTATGTTATCTATAAAGTTGAGGACAATGAGTTTCAGCACCCTTCTTTAGGCCTTTCAGAACAGTTCCTCTGCCATCTTCTTGAGCTCAGAAAAGATACAAATTATTCTAGACAAGGGAAAGTCTTCTAATATCAAGACATTAGAGATGGATGAGAGAGGTTTGAAATATTCCTTTCCTGTAGGTTCAGGATTTTGGACAATGTCTGTCTGTATTCATAGAGGCAAAAACAAACAAACGAGGAAATCTTGTAGCAAACTCTACCCTTTTAAGCATATCCTTATGTATGTAGTATAATGTATAGTATTGTGTGTGTGTGTGTGTCATGTGTGGTGTATATGCATATATACACATATGTATGGCTGAGCCTAAATATGTGGCACTTGGTTGTGGGGTATTGTGTAGCATGTTTCATTATGTATGTATGCATATGTATGTAGTGTGTATATGGAGTATAAGTACATGTGATGTACAGATAAGAATGCATGTGTTCTTGGTATATGACTCTCTATGCTATGTACATTTGTTTATGCATATGATTTATTTATTCATACATGCACACCTGGGGTTTGCATGTTTATGTGTAGCATTGAGGATGATTTTTTGCAGGTGTGTATGTGGAAGACTATCTGTACATATGTATTTAGCAAACAAATAGTGATTCCCAAATATATCTCCTCAGGTCCACATCTGCTCTGGGACTATCCTTTTCAGCTTAGTTTACCCTTTAAAAAAAGAGAGGGTAAGGGGTACCAGGGAAATGGCTTCCAAAAACTCAGAATTGGCAACCCTTTTCAGCCTATCACCATGTTACCTTTGTCCAGTGGACATTTGTTGCCTGACCTTGTTGAATGTTCCTGAATTTCACAGTTCTCTCTGGGAAGGTATGTAAGCTCCAGGGCTCCAAGCCTCCAGGAAATGGGAGAGTATAGAAGCCATAAGCTTAGAAATAATGACATGGAAGTCACCACTGCCATTTGCTAGCTACTTGATTTTGGACTAGTATTTGGTCTCTCTGAGTTTTACTCATTTATACTGTAGAAATGATAGTTGTACTTCTTATTAGCCAGTAAGGATTTAACTGTGAGGGTACAGTAAGTTAGTAGGTAGGAAACACTTAAAACAATGCTGGGAGACTTAGTTATTTTTGTATCACCTGAGAAAAACCATGCTGTGGTCTCCATATATACTTTTGTTCCTCTAGAATATCTTTCTTATTTTTATACAACTTGAAATCCCTCCTGGCCCAGTTTAAATGTCATCACGGAAGCCAAGTATCATCTCTGAAGGCAAAAGCTTTCTATAGGTAGGTTAGTGGTTTAGTGCTTGGATCAGAAATCAGACAGGTAGAGTCAAATATAAGTTCTGACCTGAATAAACTTTTTAAAGAGTGACATTCTCACCAGTATGCTGGATGTAATATTAGAGCCACCCTCCTCAAGGCATTGCTAATGATAAGTGAAAGGTGGGAAGTGGGGATGGAAGTGTCTCACTTCTACTTTCAAATCCTTACATTTTGATTTCCTTACAGTTATTTCTGCACACAAGCATCCACATATCTGCTTTGCTTTAGTTTAACCTTTGTATCTGTGTAGACTCCATCAATTATTTTTCTTTCCCTTCTTTGCCTAGTACAGTGCTACGTCCATAAGATTCATTCAAAATACATTTGTTTTAGACTAAACAAATAATGAGAATAAAAAAGAAACTAGAAACTGAATCACTAGTTTCTAGGGTCAGCCTAAAAACCATTACTGTAAAAACATGCAACGATATTGATAAACATTCAAAGGAATGCCTTTAAAAGTTTTATAGCTCAAAGGTACACTGAAACCTTTGGAAGGCAGAAAAGACTTTTAAGAACCTGCTTTAATTTGTTTTCATCCTCTATTTCTTTTGTTGTCATGTGGTGAGGAAGGCTGATTCTCAGGGTCATTGCAAATTGATTTTGTGCTGTGCACTTAAAAGAACTGAAGTAGGTTCTTAGAATTTTGTTCACTATTATTACTCCTAAAGATTCTCATTCTGATCATTGATTTAATTTTTTTCACTTGGTAATAGCTTTTTGAACTACCAAAAAAATTACCTTAGCAAACTATTAGCCTTGTGGATAGATGGTGTAGGATTTTATTCTGGTGTTATGAAAAATGCATTTTAAAATACCGTAACTCGTATGATTTTCAAAGATCAAGTACAACAAATATGATGTGTTTCTGGTAGTTAGGTTTTAAAATGCCATTAAAGGTCTTTGGATAATTTGTTGTGGAAACTTTCATGATCTTGTAATAGTAGTCAAAATGTGGAAGGTAAGGAATGTTTGTAAAATATATTTTTACCATTTTATTATATTCATACCTTAAAGAGTGTATTTTTAAGTTAATTTATTTCTTAATTTTTGTTTTTTATTCTGAAGAGGGCTGTCAGGTTGCCTGTTCTAATAGTTTATAGCAGAATCTAACAATTGCCTTTGTAAATATCAGAGCTGGTACAGAAACTCCAGAGGGACCCTACACTGAGAGATTGATTTTATGAATTGGTATTCAAAGTTGTTTCTTGCCTTGATAAAATGTAGCATCTTCTTCTACCTGAATAAGCTTCTATAATCCACCATTTTCTCAGATTCTTGGACTGTTTTTTTTCAGATAATTTTCTTCTGGGATGCTGTGTCCAGCCATCCTACAAAAGAGTAATAAATAGACTTCTTGCCTTTTTTCTGGAGTTTTAGGCAGCACCTTGGAGGGAAGAGGTTAAACCATTAAAAAAGGAAGCGATGGCAAATAAAAAGGGAAATTTCACAAGGTGATAAAAAAATAATTCCAATTATAAGTGGGAGATGTATACAGATGCTTCATTGATGAAATGGCTTTCCTTACTGTGTGAAAATTAAAGAATCTCTGGACCCAAACACCTTTAATACCCCAAAACAAGACTCCTGCCACTGCAGGAAGTCAATTATCTCCATAGCAACCCAAACAAATAGTGAATATGGCCTTAGCAGACAAGATGGATAAAAGGTGCATCTAAAATTAATTTATGTCTTGGGATCAGACACTTGAGATGAGAGACCTGGTCTATAAAGTACCCAGGAGAAGCTATTAAAAGAGAAACAAAATAAGTCCCTTGTTGAGCTCCCAGGGGAGCTGTGGTTGGAGCATATAAATCCTGTTTGCTTCTGCCTTTAAGGAGGAAAGTTGTCAATATGTCTCATTTACATGGCCACTTTGATGATGGCCCCCTGTAAATCTCAGGCCTGCCAAAGAATTTTATTAAGAAGCTCCTTCAAGAGAGATCTCTTAATCAATCCTCCTGTACACTTGGGAAGGAGTATTTTTGTGTGTAAATGTGTGTATATATATATATATGTGTGTGTGTGTGTGTGTGTGTGTGTGTGTGTGCATATACACACACACATATATACATATATAGTGTATATATACTGTATTTATACCCTACACACACACACACACACACACACACACACACACACTAAGATACAGAAATGCCCCCACCAAAGATTAAAGTTAAGCAGATTTTTTTGAGTCAATAAAAATCTGACATTAAAGAAAAAAAAACAAGAAAGAAGAGAGGGAAAAGATAACTTATTGCCAAACACACTCAGAAGCAACTGTGGAGAGTTGTGAATTTTTCATTAAGTATAGAGATTAAAAACACTAATTAAACTACTGTTTGGAAAATAACTCCAAATATTAAAAGGAACTTTTCAGTACTGAAAAAAGTCTGTTTTTTTTCTGTGCCTAGAGATGTGGCATTTAAAATCAGGGGGTTTCTGAATGGAAGCCTGCTTTGAGATCAGCCCATTCCTAACCTAAACCAGGAAAACCAGGCACAGGCAAGGCTGTGAAGATACTAATTCCAAGAATTCCTTATGACAGAACTGCTCTCCCTGGAATGGAGGCATAATTAACTCTTCACCTGACTTAGACTTCCTCTTTATAGCAATTTGGCCATATCCTTCCTACTCTATTTGACCAGGATCACAATTTCTTTCTCCATACCCAACATTCAGTTTCTTTCCTCCTGAGCTCTCTCACTTTCCATTCCTTCTTATCTTCCTATCAGCTTTTCTAGCTGACATTTATAATAGACTCCTCCTCCTTTACCTGGATGTTTCCTTCCCCTCCTTACTCCCATCTTTTCCATGAAATGGTCAGATTCATTTTCCTGGAAGATCATTTTAATGTTTTACCCTTTCAGTCAAATGATGATTTCTTGTTGCTTATAAGCTAAACCCCAAATTCCTCTAGATGGAATTTCTGGTTTTCCACTAGCTGAACTGTCTGAACTCTCATGTTTTTCTCTGCCATTGTTTTTAATCCATCATTGGGAACATTACATACCACAAATGCCTACTACTCATTGCTTTTCTGAAAGTGCTTCCCTCCATCCCAACCCTCAGCCATTTGCTTCATCCTCCCTTCCCAAGGCTAAGTACCCAGCAATATTTTATATATCTCTTAAAATCCATTTCAAAATTACCACTATGCACATGTGCCAACATCTCAGTATGATCAAGTTCAAGATCTCCTTTTTCTTGGAATAATAGTATTTCAAAGGAACTTACAAAATTATCTCTGCCATACTCGTGGGAGCCTGTGTTGTGTTGCTTTATGGGGTAGAGAACTTAAAACAGGGAAGCAGCCCTGGATTATATGGAGGATTCCAGTTAATCACAGGAGCCCTTAAAAGCAAACCATGTAGTCAGAGAGGTGTTGCCGGAGGGAGGCAGGAAAGACAGAGCAGAAGCAGAAGTCAGAGAGATTGCAAGTGTGAGGACTGCTGCTAACTTTGAGAAATAGAGGTCCACCTGTAGGTATCTGTGGGCAAAGAGTAACTTTAGCTGGCAACCGACACAAGGATGGATCCTCAGTCCTTCAACTGCAAGGAATTTATTTTTGTCAACAAACTGGATGAACTCAGGTCCATGGGCACAAGGCAGTACATCAGCTTTGCAAGCAAACTGGATGGACTCAGGACAGGATTCGATTTGGGCATTTGTAAGTCCTGAAGCAGAGAAAGAGACCAGCCAAGCTGAGTAGACTTCTGACTTATAGTAGTGAGGGAATACATTTGTGTTGCTGTAAATCATTAAGTTTTTGGAAACAGAAAGACTATACAGTATTCTGTGTATTTCACAGAATTTCTTGATGTTCAAGAAATGTAGGTTAAAGCCAGGCACCGATGGCTCACGCCTGTAATCCTAACTACTCAGGAGGCTGACATCTGAGGATCGCAGTTTAAAGCCAGCCCAGGCAAGAAAGTCCCTGAAACTCTTATCTCCAATAAACCACCAGAAAACCGGAAGTGGCGCTGTAGCTCAAGCAGTAGAGTGCTAGCCTTGAACTGCAGATCTGAGGGACAGTGCTCAGGCCCAGAGTTCAAGCCCCATGAACAACAACAACAAAAAAAATGTAGATTAAGAATTTGGTGGTTGGGCCTGAATTAAGCTTCAGTTCTTACAAACTGCAGGACCTTGGACAAGTTTCATAATTTTTTATGCACTACAGTTTTCTTACTTAGAATGATACAAGCTATTACTTATAATAATTTATAGATTTATGATAAATATTATGTTAGATGCTACAAAGACATTAGTATAGCTAGCATAAAGTAACATTAAAAATGTTTTGCCTTATGGTTTTATTTATGATATCTTGTGAATGGAGATTCTAAGATTCTGAGAATAAAGTGACAGAAAAAAAATCTATGAAGCTGAGTGCCAGTGTTTACATCTATACTTCATAATACTTAGGAGGCTGAGAGCTAGAGGATGGCAGTTTCTTTTTCTTTTCTGCCTATGTAGAAAAGTCTGAGAAAATTCTATTTTCAAAAATAACCAGCAAAAAGTATAGTTGAAGGTATGAATCAAGTGATACAGCACCAGCTGAGTAAGTAAGCTGAACAAGCATACGGCCCTGAGTTCACATATTGGGGGAAAAAAGGATGAATAAAAAGGCTATTAATTCTTCCCATTTCTTCCCATGAAAAATGAAGTCTACTCCACCACTTGCATCTCGACTGTTTTTTTGAGTTTTGTTTATTAGTAGAATATGGTCCATTAGGATACAGTGAAAGATTTAAAAAGACCTGTAGATTTGCTCATGCTTCTTTGATTGCTTCTGCCAGTATATGAAGACCATATGCCAAGAGGCATCTCTGTCACTTTAGAAATCCCAGTGTAGGCCCCCAGAATAGTCTTAGTCCATTTTTAGTATCTACCACCCATTAGACCATCAACTTTACAAAAAGCCAAAGGGTTCAAGTGAGACCAGTAGAAGAACTGTTCAGTCAGCCCACAAAACCTTAGAATATGATAATGGTTATTGTTTAACATGGTCCATTCCTTTTATATTTTGTTTTACTTTGTTCTTGCATCAGCACATGGCTAATACCAGGGACTATATTACTTTTTTTCCACATTCTTTCTAGCATCTACCTCAGAATTTTGTCCAGAACTTTTTGCTATACAAACCCTCAAATAGTTTTAATCCAATTACTGCTCACTCTTTCCTTGATTTTTTAGTACGTTAATCTGGTTGTAAAGAAGCTCCAACACACACAGAAATTTCTTAATATGAGAAAACATATGCTTCTTTTTTTAAATTTTATTTTCTTGTAAAGATGCTGCACAGAGGGGTTACCTTACCTGAATAAGGTAATGAATACATTGAGCATGTTACCCCCTCCTTTGTTTTAACATATGCTTCTAAATAGGGTAGTTGATCTAAGGCATAAAAGAAATATTTTAATGTTGTTTTGACTTGCATTTCTTTTATGGCTAGGGAGGTTGAGCATTTCTTCATGTGTCTATTGGCTCCATCCTTCTTTCTTCTTCAGAGAAGTTTCTCTTTAAGTCTTTAGCCCACTTATTTATTGGGAAGTTGTTTCTTTGAGGATTTGTTGTTGGGGGATTTAATTTTTTGAGTTCCAAGTATGTTTTAGATATGAGACCCTTGTCTGTTGTATGGCTAGTGAAGATCTTCTCCCAATGTGTGTGCTTTCTATTGATCTTGCTAGCTATGTCCTTTGCCATGCAGAAGCTCTGCAACTTCATGCAGTCCCATTTGTCCAACCTTTCTTTGATTTGTTGTGTTTCCGGGTCTCTATTCAAAAAATTTTGGCCTGTGCCAAGGAGACCTAGGGTTTCTCCTATTGCATCCTGTAATGTTTTCAGAGTGTCTGCTTTGACTCCAAGGTCTTTGATCCATTTGGAGTTGATTCTGGTGCAGGGTGATATATAGGGATCTAGCTTTAGTTTTCTACAAGTAGTTAACCAATTTTGCCAGCACCATTTACTGAAGAGGCTGTCTTTCTTCCATTCTATTTTTTAGCTCCCTTATCAAAGATTAGATGGCTATAAGTCTGTAGGTTTATTTCTGGGTTTTCAATTCTATTCCCTTGGTCCTGAGGTCTGTTCTTTTAAAAGACTCCACATAGAGCTCCCCTATGACCCAGCAATCCCAATTTTGGGCATTTACCCAAGTGTTTACAAACAAGACCACACTAAGCTACCAGCACAACTATGTTTATTGCAGCATTATTTACCATAGCTAAGATATGGAACCAACCCAGATGCCCCTCAGTAGATGAATGGATCAAGAAAATGTGGTATATATACACAATGGAATTCTATGCCTCCATCAGAAAGAATGACATTGCCCCATTTGTTAGGAAATGGAAAGACTTGGAAAAAATTATATTAAGTGAAGTAAGCCAGGCCCAAAGCAACATAGGTCCCATGGTTTCCCTTATTTGCAATATCTAGTATATATATATGAATGAAGCAGAAAAGTTCAGATAAGGTGATGTTAGGAAAATGAATCCTAAATTATGTATTTAAACGTTTTTTTTCTTTCATGCATTTGTTTCTAAAGCATTTATAAGATTATTTCTTTGTTGCTTTGTATGTCCTTCCCCCACAGTATAACCCCTGCTTTCACTGTATTTGATGTCGGTATAATTTGTGGAGGGGAAGGGGAAAAACAAGTCGTTTAAATAAGGATACAGGTGGACCCATTGCAACAATGAGAAGTACAAGTTGTCATGTTGAAAACGAAGTTTACAACTTTGGTGGGGGTGGGGGAGGATTAGGTGGGGGGTTGGGGGGAGGCTGGGAAGGGATGGGAAGGGTAAACAAAGGAGGAGGCTACAATGCTTGATAAGAAATGTAGTCACTATCTTGCCCATCTAATTGTAACCCCTCTGTATAGTATTTTCACAAAAAAAGATTTTACTGACTTAACTGGAAAATGTGTGAGCAAATATCATATACTCATTAATATTGATTTTGTGCATGTCATCTAACATCCATGAACCTTTGTTAGCTCACCTGTAAATTGGAAAGGCTCGTGTCAAACAAGCATTACAATGTCTTACAAAACCTCCTTACATTCTACCATGGAGTTCTCTGTGATGACCTCTGATGAAGGGACAGGAGATGCTGAATGCATGTCAAGTGTACAGCTGTGTCAGAAAGGAAAAGTTGTTGTTCTGGGCCATAGGAGCCGTGACCTAATGACCCCATGCTTTAAGTGATTCTGCCTCATGCCATGTTATTTGTCATTTGTTCGAAAAAAAATGAATAAGTGATCTGTTTTCTAGTTCCCTGTGTCCATATCATAAGATATATCACAATTGGCAGATGACTGGCAGATTCCACAGGGATGGGAGAGCATGGAATCATTGGAAAAATGGGTGGACTTTGTATTCTTTGCCCAACATAAATTCTCTCACAATTGTGTTATAATAAACACATGCTGTAGCAATGCTAGAAGATGAAGATTGTTCTCTGCTCAATGAGGAGCAGTGAAAAGATAATTTTCTTAATGTAACCTAATCTAAATAATGCCTAATGCCTCTCCAGAAACAGTTTATGAATACAAATGATTGTTTTTTCGTACAATTATACATACTGCTGATCACAAAAGAAAGAGAATAAACTCTCTCTAGACAAAATATCCAAGTATCCACTAATGGGGAGTCAACAGATGTGGGATTACACTGGTGGCAACATCAGTGTTCCATCCACTCTCAGGTGTGAGGATACTGGGAGCTGATGCTTCTGCCTTTTGCTTCTGCTTACACTCTCTTACTGTGGTCACCCTTCTGGCCTGCAATTTCATAGCCATGTACCTGATCCTGCCTTCGTCCCCTTCACCATTCCCATTCAAACCTTGTCATCTACATTCTGAGAGCTTCTGCTCATTTACATTTATAGCAGCAGCTTGTAAGATTGGTCCTTTTCCTACATCTGTCACTATTTTCCTGTCTTTTGCCATTTTTGATAATAGCCATTGTATTTTAAGGGAGATGATAACTTTTTGTGATTTTGACTTTCATTTTTGTATTAATTAGTGATAAATGAGCATTTTTTTTTTTTTTTGTCGGTCGTGGGGCTTGAACTCTGGGCTTGGGCGCTGTCCCTCAGCTCTTCAGCTCAAGGCGAGCGCTCTACCACTTGAGCTACAGTGCCACTTCCGGTTTTCTGGTGGTTTATTGGAGATAGGAGTCTCACAGTCTCTCCTGCCCGGGCTGGCTTTGAACCGCGATCCTCAGATCTCAGCCTCCTGAGTAGCTAGGATTACAGGCGTGAGCCACCAGCGCCCGGCTAAATGAGCATTTTCTAATATACATGCTGGCCAGTTGTTTGTCTTCTGGTCAGACTTTTAACCCACGTGGTAGCCATTGTAAATGAGATTGCTTCCTTGATTTCTTCTTCAGTATTGCTGTATAGTTCAGTATTGCTGTATAGAAAGCTACTTTTGTATGTGTGTATCCTGATTTTTGTATTCTACAACTTTTTAGTTCAAACAGGTAATTTATGGAATGCTTAGCTTTTTTCTATATATAAATTCATGTCATCTGCAAATAGAAGTAACTTGACTTGTAGACCCATCCTTCCTTCCTTCCTCCCTTCCTTTTTCTTTCTTTTCTTTCTCTTTCCTTTTTGTGCCAGTAGTAGGGCTTGAACTGAAGGTCTGGCCTCTGTCCCTTAGGATTTTTTGCTGAAGGCTGGAATATAACCACTTGAGGCACAGCTCCCTTTCTGGTGGTGGTGGCTAATTAGAGATAAGAGTCTAATACTGTGCCCCCACCCTGCCTAGGGAAGGGGGCTAGCTTCAAACTGTGACCCTCAGATCTCAGCTTCCTGAGTAGTTAATGGTTATTGATGGGAGCCTGACTAGATACTTTTTGCTTCTTTATCTTGCCTACTTACTTTTAATTAAGACTTCCCAAAGTATTTTAAACTGGAATTATCAAGTGGAGAGCCTTGTCTGATTCCAGATCATAAAGGTGGACATAGTCTTTTAAAAATCATACATCACTACTGTGAATAACTTAAAAACAAAAGTATAAGTGAACTGAATTGGAAAAGGTATTTCTAAAACTTCAGATTCTCTTGAATTACTTCAAAAGTTGTCTGCGCTTGTATTATCCCATACAATAGTGCTCTGGGTGCCATTAAGATCACTGATGGTACAGCTCTCCTCAAAGAACGATGAACTATTGATTCTGTGATTCTCTTTCAAGTTACTGTCACTTCTGAATTTTGATGTGAGCTCTTTCATGGAGCATAAATGTGCAGACAGTGTCACTGTACTATGCCTGCCACCAAGTCCACTATAATTATAATATGTCAGACATTAAGAGTGAATTCACATTCCAACAACACTAAAATGTGAGGAACTGAATATTTGAATTAGTACAATATAATCTTTGAATTTTAAAGTAAATAACTTAATTTGGGGGTAAATGGAAACTAAAAATAAAGATTTCTATTTATATCATAGAGACTGCTTAAAATGTCATTACAATCATGATGTTTATGTAATGGAGACTATAATTCTAGAACTGATTGCTAGTCTTTAACAAACACAGGTCATGGGAATATTTATTGCATTCACTGGTAATTTTTGTTAATACAGTGAATAGGGAGTAAAAATTAATTAGTGTGTGTATTTGTGTGTGTTTGTTGATATTAGAGCTTGAACTCAAAACTGGGCCACTGTTCTTTAGCTTTTTTCCTCAAGGTGCAAAAGCATTCTACCACTTGACCTATCCTCTCATTTCTGGCTCTTTGGTGGTTAATTGGAGATATGCAACTCACAAACTTTTCTGTTCAGATTGGCTTCAAATCAAGTTCTTCAGATCTCTATCTTCTGAATATAGGCATGATCTGGAACCTGGGTAAAAGATTGGGGGTGAGGAAGATTGAACTCAATGCCTTACATTTTTGCTTAGCTTTTATGTGAAATACTAGAGTTCTACCTCTTGAGTCACATCTCTGCTTTCAGAGTAAAAGTTAAATTTCAATGTCAAAACAAAAACCTTCTAAAATAAAGAGTACTATCTAGTGTCTGCCTCCTGACAAGCAATCAGGAGAAAGTTCTAAACTTGTATATTAAGAGCTACATTTTGGCAATACTTTATATATGTTGGGATTATTCTGTGAGCTTTCAATACAAACTTCCTTAACCATTTGAATAGACTTTTTAAATTCCATTAGTAAAACATACTGACATGTTTGTGGCACACAAAACCCTAGAGAATTGTCAATACTTCAGTATCTCTCCAGGAACCTGATCACTTCTGCTCCTTTAAGTTGAGGTACATGTTATCAAGAGTCTTTGAATCCAATCTGATTCTGTCAGCTACATATGTTAAGACAATTACAGGATTCAGCAAATATAACAATTTTTGATGAAATAATAATTTCATAGATTTAAGTTTTTAAAAAGTTAAGTCAAGTAGAAAGATGAATCAATTTAATTTTTAGATTTTAGAAAATATTGTAGAAGTAAGTAAAATGTATATAATGATTTGAACTTTTGTGTCCCATACAAATTTATATGTTGAAGCTTAATCATGACTATGTTTATGTAAGAGATTAGGTCTTGAGGAGGTAATTAGACATGATGGGGGAGCCATCATAACTAGATTAAGGTATCCTCTTATGGAGACACTCTACCTCTTCTACCATGTACAGACATGAAAACAATACATCATCTATTAACTAAGACTGTAGTCTTGGGTTTCTCAGCCTCCATGTAAAAATAAATATCTGGATTTTTAATAAGCTGCTCAGTTAATTATTGATAGATTAACACAAGGTTGAATCAACCCCAACCAATTTGGAAATTACAAAAGACTTCAACAAAATTCTGTACTTAGACTGACTCATATTTGTTTCTAGCATTTTTTTTCTCCCATTCAAAAGGAACCCATCTCTTTAGAGGTGTGGTTTAAATGAAGAATGATGACTGGGAACTCAATCAAGGGGTCAATATTCAAATTAAAGGCCTTAGCCTTGTGTTTGAATTTTGTGTTTTCTTCCACTTGCTTTTATTACATTGGATAAGATGGTTTCTAATCTACTAAAAAAGTACAATATTTATAATGTTTTATGGTATTTTATAGAGAAAGAAATGGAAACTAAGAACATAAATACACTTACGGTCATACAGCTACCAAGTGGTGGAGATAGTATCCACACCGAGACAGTATAGTTCTAGAATCCTCCACCCTCAAGTTTAATGGCCTTTCACTAACTTACTGAATGAACTAAGAGAAAACATTAACATTTTTCTAAATTTGTGATTTTTAAAAAAATCTGTAATGCATGGCTTATTTCATACCACATAAATAATGTCCTTGATAGCTATGTTCTTCCTGTCAAAAGTCAGGTCAGAAAAATGTTTTCAGACTTCATTTAAATGGTAACAACTTTTTGTGTGTGTGTGAAAATACCGTACAGAGGGGTTACAATTACACGGGCAAGGTAATGAGTACATTTCTTATCAAGCATTGTTGCTTCCTCCTTTGTTTCCCCTTCTCAATCCTTCCCATCCCCCCAGCCCCCCGCCAAAGATGTAAAGTTCATTTTTCCACATAATTTCTTATACATCTAATTGTTGCAATGGGTCCAGCTTCTCCTCCCCAAATTATACCAACATCAAATACAGTGAAAACAGGGGTTATATTGTTATACCATGGGGGAGGGACATACAAAATAACAAAGAAATATCTTAGAAATATGTTAGAAACAATAGCAAGAAAGAAGAAAAACATTTGAATCCTTATCTTGGGGTTCATTTCGCCTAACATCAACTTATTTGATTGTTTCCGCTTGTCTCAGACATATACTAGTTATTACAAATAAGGGAAACCATGGGACCTATATTACTTCACTTAACATAATTTTTTCCAAGTCTTTCTATTTCCTAACAAATGGGGCAATGTCATTCTTTCTGATGGAAGCATAGAATTCCATTGTGTATATATACCACATTTTCTTGATCCATTCATCTACTGAGGGGCATCTGGGTTGGTTCCATATCTTAGCTAATGCTACAATAAACATAGTTGTGCTGGTAGCTTTACTGTGGTCTTGTTTGTGATAATTTGGGTAAATGCCCAAAAGTGGGATTGCTGGGTCATAGGGGAGCTCTATGTGGAGTCTTTTGAGGAATCTCCATACTACTTTCCAAAGTGGTTGGACAAGTTTACACTCCCACCAACAATGCAGTAGGTTTCCCTTCTGGCCACATCCCCTCCAGCATCTGTTGTTATTAGAGTTCTTGATTATAGCCATTCTAACTGGGGTGAGGTGGTATCTCAATGTTGTTTTGATTTGCATTTCTTTTATGGCTAGGGAGGTTGAGCATTTCTTCATCTGTCTATTGGCCATCCTTCTTTTTTCTTCAGAGAAGTTTCTCTTTAAGTCCTTAGCCCACTTATTTATTGGACAGTTGTTTCTTTGAGGATTTGTTGTTGGGGGATTTAATTTTTTGAGTTCCAGGTATACTTTAAATATGAGACCCTTGTCCGTTGTATGGTTAATGAAAATCTTCTAATCTGTGGGCTTTCTATTGACCTTGCTAGCTATGTCCTTTGCCATGCAGAAGCTCTGAAATTTCATGCAATCCCATTTGTCCAACCTTTCTTTCATTTGTTGTGCGGTCTGTATTAAGAAAATTTGGGCCTGTGCCAAGGAGATCTAGGGTTTCTCTTATTCCATCCTGTAATATTTTCAGAGTCTCTGCTTTGACTCCAAGGTCTTTGATCCATTTGGAGTTGATTCTGATTGGTCACAACTTCTTACTGATTGGGGCATGGCTAAAATGAGACAGACTTTGTAAAAGATATTGAATATCTCCTTGATTATTTTGCACTTAAGTTTCAAAATCTTGTTTCTAGGAACATGAAACTCAATATAATGTTAGGCTAAACCAACTAGAGGCTTATCAGTGGTCGGGTGGAGATACACCTCTGAGACCATAGGAACAATTAATTGGATAGCTAGTATTGATCATTTGACCCCTTCTCAAATGTCCTATCAATGTCATTAAAATTTTTCCTTCCTAGGTTAACACAATTTTTGTAATATGTTCATAACCTATTCCTGTTGGGGTGTTATTCATCTTTCCTGGCTTTAAATAATGACTTCTAGCAGTCTGATAATGTAGTACTTCCATGTGAATTTCACTCCATGCTAATCAATCTGCATTAGGCATTTTTATTTTATTTTATTACTATATACCTAAAATGTCCTTATTTTATTTGGTTAACTTTGCAATGTGTTTGACATTGTTTTTTGCTATTGGATAATATATCAAAGATGAGATTTTTTTTCCAATTTGTGCAACTTTATATGTTCAGTTTCCATTATGCTCTTATAAGTACAATTGGACTAAAGTATATATAAAATTAATTATATTAATTAGTACAAGGCATCACTGAGAGTAACTTTAACTAATAAAACAAATTCAATCAGGAAAGTTCAATTTTGTATGTATGGAAAATATTATATTTTCTCATAATTTATTATTGATTTATATTATAGAATTTTCTAATTAGTTCCCAATTGATTTTAGACACCATTCATTGCTTCTATTTCTAAAAGAGAAAGCGCATACCAAGAATAAGCTTTTCCTGAATTGTTCCATGTCCTTACATTCTATTACCTTAGCCTGACATTGTCTTTAGGTGTTCATGAACAATGATCTCAACAAATTTTTAAGATAAACATTAGTTTTTCCAAAACATACTAACATCTGTTTCTAATCAACGTAATAGAGTTGTAGTCAACGGGAGATAAACAAATCATTGGAAAAATCACGCTGAGAAAGAACCTTCTGGGATAGTTGAAGGATGGATTTTCTGTTTTGTTGGTATCTTCTACTCAAAAGCTGGTAAAGCATCACAATTGGAAAACAACACAGATTTAGGGCTGATACCAAGATGAATCTCAGGCCCAATCTAAGATCAGCTACCCACAGAGCTTTGTTTATTTTTAAAATGGATTGTGCAGATATGGCATTCTTTACAGGGGGAAAAAAGGCTGTAAATAAAAGAGACAGGGGTAGAGGAATGGCTTTCTCAGATAAGCCTGAAAAATTTATTAAACATTGCTTGACCTTAAACATTTCCCCAGGAGGCTATAAGTATAACATAGACTTCATTCAGGGTATAGACTTGGGAAATGAAACAAGGGTATCTCAGCTTATTTATCTTTAAATGAGTTCTTTAGTTATCCAAAACACAAAAAAATCTAAATGAAAAATTTTAGGTTTTATGAACAAAGGAGAACACACAGGATAAGTTATTGGCGAAGGAAACAGAATTAAAGTTAGATGCCTTCTTGCCTTTTCCATGTTGATTTGGCTTGTTTAATTCAACTTGGAGCACTTTTGTGTCCAAATGGCATATTGATGATTATTTTCAATGTAAAACCTAAACAAAAGTGAGACAATGCTCTGTGATGCCATTGTCTCCTTCCCATGCTAGAAAATAACATGGGAATGCTTGTTGATCTCTTATCCTAGAGATTCTGGCAGAGAGTACACACTATGACTGAGCGTCTTGGAAGTATTAGTTCATGTACTTCTGAGCTTCCTGATCTAACTGCTGCCAATTGATCAGTTCATTTTCATCATTATATGGAAGAAAAAAAAGTTAAGTTCAGGCTTTGTGAAGCATATAGAGCATTTGGAAATGGTTTTGGACAAACATTGTCATTGGTCAGATGACTTCTCTTCCTTTAGCTTCTGGTAATTTAAGCAGATTGGCATCTTGGGTTTTGAGGCTTTGATGGCTCAAGCTTTCAGTCCAACACCACCCCGTTTAGATGACAGAAACTGTTTGGCCATGATGTCAAGTTTCTCTAAGCTAGGTACTTCTAAAAGCATCTCCCCCAGGGCTGGGAAGGTGGCTCAGTGGTAGAGTGCTTGCCTTGCATGAATGAGGCCCTGGGTTCAATTTCTAAGCACCACATAAACAAAAAGAAAAAAGCCGGAAGTGGCTCTGTGGCTCAAGTGGTACAGCGCTAGCCTTGAGCTGAAGAACTGAGGGGCTGCGCCCAGGCCCAGAGTTCAGGCCCCACGAACCGACCCCAAAACAAAACAAAAAAAACAAAAAACAAATAAAAACATCTCCCTCAAATTAAACACACACAGTCTTTAGAAAATATATTCTCTTTCCTCCTGCCTGGAACTATTCTTTCTTAAACTCGGAGATCACAGCCTGAATGAAAATAATCTAGAGGACTGAGATGGCAACTCCTGAGCTGTTTCTTCTCTATTCTTCTCACTACCTCAAACCAGAAAAACCTTTCTGAAGCTGGGGTTGTCCTTTCCATCAAGTTTAAATGTGAACTCTACAAAGGGAGTGTGTATGTGTGCATGCATGTTTGAAGATGAAAGGAGACTAATACCTTTTGAGAATTTCTCACAATAAAATGTTTAATTAGAAAATGTTAGAGTTCAGTTAGGTCTTGGGTGGGGAGAGTATATGGACAAAGACACATCCTAAATAGTCAGATTCTTCTAGAACTTAAATTTATTCTAATGATTTTGCCAAATGGGTTTTTATTCTTTAATTATAAGAACATTTTTTAAACATCGGGTAAATTCTGCGAGATGCCATTTAGTTCATTATAGCAGTAATTTCCAAAAAAAATGGCACCCTGGTGACTTGACAGATTTCATACCACATTGAAAAGTGCCAAACTCAGACTCAGGTTCAGGAAAAATCTGGAATGTTATCTACATAGACTTTAATCAGAAAATCCTCACAAAGAGACCGCAATTACCAATGCAGTACAAAAACCAAGGTTTCTGTAGATGTTGTCAGTGTTACCTCACTGAGCTCGGAGGAGCAGTGACCTCTCTTCACCTTAAAACTATTATCCCTGAGCTCTGTGTTTTACAAGGGCTTCACCTCCACTGTGCTGCTTCAGTGCCAAGCTCTTATCTCAGTGGAGAGGGACTGTGCCAGTGCCCCCACTAACATTTCAAGAGGGTAAAGGAAAGAACTCACAGCTCAGGTCAGAGATGTCAAGATCCAGAGACCTGAACACTAGACTCGGGGCTAGAAATCTGATATGAGCATGACAAATCAAGACAACATGGTCAAGCACTGCAGTATTATCACTTACGAAGTCACTGTTATTCAAAAAAGAAAAAGCCTTTGAGAGAACATACTGGCTTAACATGGCATAGAAAATACCAGGCTGAAAGAGAAAAGAAGAGGGGATTGAAGTATAAGGATTTTTTTTTTGACATGAGTTTAAAGGCAGTAAGTTGTAATCCCACCTTCAATTGTTGTAATCCCCCATTCATTGTACCATCCATTTTTGGTTCTAGAATTTATTTGCTTCCATCCAAGGTGTAGAACTAGTTGGCGACTGAAACTATCGCCCCACTAAAAGGCTTACTGAGTCATATTCCCTCTTTAGCTGGGTTCACAAGAAGTATTTTCAGAGCCAATACTCAACAGATATCCAGCAGAAATAGTCGTGCTTTCAAAATATGTGACACCCAGCTACTGATCAAACATTTTTCAAAGCAATAACTAAAAGGAATAAGATTACAGAATCTATTTCATTCCCTTACATTGGATGTTCCTAGCAGGCCTGCAGTTTAGTAAGTTCCCAGAAAGAATGATCGTTACAGCTACATCCTTTCTGTGTGCTTGAGAATGAAATACACACATCCCATGAGTTGAGTACCACATATAAATGTTACATCGTTAGTCTTCATGGTGTCCCTGACTCCCATTGCTTAATTACACAATAAATGTTTCAGTGATTTGACATCCTTCCCAACCCCAATTAAAAAAAAAGAGCACAACTTTCCTAAAGTTATTAGCATGCCCTATGATCTTCCATATAGGGTCCATTTATAGAACTTGATTTCCTAGTACAGCATTCATCCAGTTCCTAGTAGCCAAGGGAAATTGTTTTTGGTGGGAGCTACCTTTTTGCGAGTTTGGATATTCACGAGTCTAAGTATTGGTGGTCTATACAAATTGGGCCTGTCTTCTTCCCTGGGGAAATAGGCAGCCATTATTTAGGATGATTTTTTTTTTGAATATTGGGTTTACTATGAAGCAGGATAAATCTTTGTTATGGGCTGTCCTGCGCCATTGTAGAATATTTAATAGCATTGCTGGTCACCACTACTCAAGAGATGGAAGCAGTACATTTTTCCTGTGACAATCAAAAATGTTCCTAGACATTGTCAAGTATCCCTTTGGGAGCAAAATCTCTTCTACCCCCACTCTGCAAATCAATGGATTAAAGGAATGTTTCACAGCAATCTGCTGTTAGTACTAGGAATTTCAATCTCCTCTGAGTTAACACATTAGTAACAGTGTGTTGCATTTATAATTTGCAAAGTGTTTTTCACATAGTGCACTATATATAACTCTCACTGAAGCCCTGAGATACATTGGTTGATATCCTTTTAAAGATGTTGAGAAGGGCCTAGAGCTAGTAAGTGACAAACTCTTAAAGCCACAGATGTCAAAACACTTAAGGTGAGACTTCTGAGACATTCATTTTGGTTTTAGTCCCTAATCCCCATAGTTCAGAGGTTCAGTTTGCTTGATAGTACTGTGCACTGGGCTTTCTCACTGAGTTCTCATGTTAGGTCTGGAAAGAATGAGTAGTTTCCTTGTCTGCCTTAAGGGAAAACTGGGTTGTAGAGGAATTAGTGACTCCAGATAACAAATGTAGTAAAATCAACACTTGGTCAAGAAAAAGTTACTCATGATTCTTGTTAAAGAACAACAAGACAGAGTTTATTCAGGCACAGTACAGTAGGGACCACTGTAATGAAGTTTTATTATAGAGGAAAGATATTGGAAGCAATCTTGAAATAAAGGAAGAATGGGAATTTATAGTGGGAGTGGGGGGTAAGGCAATCAATGGATAGAAAATGACTAAGAGGAAGCCTCAGAGATAAAGAGGGGTAGGGGAGCAGTGAAGAGGAAGTTTTTGGCTAAACTGGCCTAGCAGGCAACCAGGCAATCCCCTGGGAGAATGGGTGGGATAGAGGATGTGGGACCTGATCAGGTATGCAGTGCGATTAGATATTGATTCAGAGACTCTGAGTAAATTTCTTTAGCAGGAATCTTGCTAAATTGAGCAATGTAGAGGCCATCAATGAGATTCACAAAATCAGGGTCTAGTTGAGAATTGTTCAGAGGAGGTTGTCTTGAGTTTGGTCAGGTGGAGAATCTGCAATTGAACCCAAACATTCAGAGTTCTTAACCAGGGTTGTTCTTATTAGAGGCTAGTGATGAATTTAACAGGAATGAATGGAGTAATGTGATTGGTAACAGTTCTCCATGAATGATGCTCTTAAAGGATGGGGTTTACAAGATCTCAGAGAAAATGGTACTGCAGTTAAAACTTCCTGAAGCACAGGTCCCCTCAACTCTGTAGTATAAACCTGTTGATAGGAATTCTTCATGGGAACGCTCAGTAGGTATTCACATGATTAAGGCTGCCATTCTTACCAAGAGCCAACATACTTTCAGTCTATAGACAGGAGAAAAGCTTGGATGAGGGAGGAAATGGTTAAGTCTGCAAGAAGTTACAAACATGGTCAAAGTGTGAGAATTGGCCAGCTTTTATGTGCCCTATCCAATCTTAGTTAGCACTGATGATGCACAGTGTCACTCTTCTCCCTAAGGACACCTTATTCCTGGTTTGGGCATCTCATTTCCCTGAGGAGCTGGTTTTCTCATGGGCCTTTGAGGAGTAGAGAGTAAGTGTAGAAGAACCACTCATCCAGTGTCTTCAACTGATTGAGAGGATATCTGAGACCACCAGTTGTTTGGGTCCTGTGTGCATGGAGCAACTATTCATCTCTAACCAAACTCCCAAGGGGAAACTCCCATAGTGGTAGACACCACCATTGCTAGTCCCTCAGGAGGAATTCCAAAAATGTCTACTTGGGCTGTTAGGAGACTTGAAAGGGTTGAAAATGTGAAGTTCAACAAGGACTGGCCCAGCAACTTGAGCCCAAAGTGATTTTGTGGAAGTTGCAATAGATGTGTGTGTGTGTGTGTGTGTGTGTGTGTGTAGAAGTGGGTAGTACCACTGTGTGAATTCTCAGTGTGAATTCTCACTGTGAAAACTCCAGAATTATCAGGCAGAATGTTTCAGCCTTGGAAAGAATACCAGAAGAGAAAGAGGATATAAGAGAGGAGGAGGAGAACCCTTTAGAAAAGACTAATTATTGTGCTTAGGCAGAAAACCTTTCTAGTAAACCTTACTAGCCTCCAGCTCCCCAACCTATTTCCTTACAGTGGATGAGAAATTGTCAAATCCTTTAAACTCCCCTTTCGCTGTGGCAGTGAAGGTGGTGGATTGTTTGCCAGGCGAGCTGTCTGAGAACCTGAAAGCTCTATGCTAATAGTACTCTTGTCATGCACACTGATGCTTTGTTTCTGTGCCCCCAAAGTGTTTGCTATGCAAATCAAACCACAGGGGCACTTTAACATGTAAATCACATAATCTCCCTCACGTGGGATGAATTGTTGGATTTTAAACTCCTTGACTGTTGGGAGGTAATGAACGTACTTATTTAACCGGCATTATTGCACTGGGCACATCTCCTACTCCGGGCTTTACTCTGTGGTGCCTTCCTGCCAGGGGAGAGCTGGTGTGATTATTAATGTTGCCGTCAAAAAAGCGTAAGTTGAGCTTGAATTGGGGGTAATTCTGACTCTTTGGGGGAAGGACCATGAAGTCTGCCTAGGGAACTGTGTGGAGTTCTGGGTCCTGTGATTAGTGGATTAGTGAATGAATAGGGAATCTTCCCGGGGAAAAGCCATTTTCAGCCTGTTTTACAGGTGAATGGAGCCAAGGAGAGGTAAAGACACATTTCCTGCCCTGCTGCTGGGAGGGAAGCCAGGTTGGGGTGCCCAGCCAAGGCGAGCCCCAGCGAGGCTGTGAACAGCAGTAGTGTACAGCTGCCTGCTGCTGCAACCTAATCGCTACTTTAGGGGCTCAACGCATCTCATGCCAGCTTCCTTTTGGTAAAACAGGGATAATGCTGGGAATTGGAAGGAGGGAACAGTGGCTAGATCCTGTTTGTAATGACAGCTCAGCTCTCTGGGCAAAGATGTGCTTGTTCCAGAAACGAAGTGTGATTCCATTAACACGCGTGATCTCTTGAAGCAGCCTGCCTTGTTTTGCAGTATGCGGTGCTGGATCTGTCTGTTGGGACCAAATTGATGGGAACAATATTTTGACCTTATGGCATCAGTTTAAGGAAGGCCTGGTTTAAAAGAAGACTTCTAGTCTTAATGGGCTTTGCTCTCCCTATACGTGTTTGAAGGGGTTGACAATTGTAACATGCTCATTTCAACCATTACCTGTGTGCATTTTCTACCTGGGCATGATTCCAAAACTTCTTTTGAGTTGAGTGTTTGGCATGCATACATTTCCCTCTAGAAACAATGGCTGTAGGGCTTTCTTGGATGATAGATAACAATTGATCTAAACTAAATGTAGCAGAAATACAGTGCCTTTGTAATGAAAGCTGGTAGGAGATAACTAGCTGCAAGAATTAGAAATTCTCATTTAAAAATCACCTAGTGAACGTGTAAATATACCAAAATACGGTCTAAGAATATACTTCTCAAATGCAGGTGACCGGCCCTAATGGCAGAGGCCTCAGATCTACCTAAGTCTCTTTCCAGAAATACTCATCCAGTGCCTGCAGGATCTTCCTTACCCAAGGTTTTGATCCTTTCTTGCAGTATCTCTCATCAAATGGTGAGAGCCTGTGGTTTGATAAATCCCTGGCCATATTGCCTTCACTGGTAAAGGACTGATGCTGAAGGACCATGCTAGTCTGGGCTCTTTCCAGTATGAGTCCTTGTTGAAACACATCTAGTTCAACATTTTCCTGTACCCTTTATCCATCTACTTCACTTCCTTGCATGTAGTAGTCCTAATTGGGTTAATCAATACATCAATAAAGGCAAATCTCTACCTTTGAGATTTTATAGTGGTTTTGATCTGACAGATAAGCAGGCAAGTGGATGTGGGAATGAAGATGTGGTTACTGGGAATAGAGGGGCTGAAAGCTGATCCAGAAGAAAGGGAGTCCTGTAATAATACAGATCCTGGCAGAGAAAATATGGCATTGATGATTCTGGCTATTCTGGCCTGGAGTGATGGTGAGAGATAGAAACAAAAGGGTTATAAGTTGGGATTCAGACCTTACAGAGTTAGAGACCTTATTTCAAAGTAAGAGAGAGAAAGAGAGAGAGACAGAAGAGGCAGAGACAGAGAGAGACAGACAGAGAGACAGAGAGATGGAGAGAGAGAGGGAGAGAGAGACATTCAGTTTTCTCTCATATGTGGAAGCCAGAACTAATTTATAAACATACAAGTAAACACATATGGTGGTGTATGCCAGTGCTCACAAAGGTAGTAACCAAAGTATGGTATTTGCAGGGTAGAATGTAAATGGTGTCATTCCTTGGAAAAATGAGCTCACAGTCTATCAATATGAATACCAGGATATTGGTACTTTAAAAGGAGGAGATGAATGAAGGGTAGGGGAGAGAATGTAGTCATAATGTTCAGTGCATATAAAATATTTAAGAAATGAGGGAGGGATTTGTTGGGATGGGGGAGAATGATGAAAGAGAGGTTTTTAATCAAGATACATATTGTTCCTAAACTGATTTTTTTGAATGGTATACTTTTTGTACAATGACTTAAAGATAATAAAGATATAATAATAATAATAAAAAGAGCTGTGGGGTATGTGTGTATATGTGTGTGTGTGTGTGTATGTGTGTGTTTATTCAATTGGTAAATCACTTACCTAGTAAGTGAGAGGACCTTGGATCAATCCACAGTAGTATAAAAAGAAATTTAAAAAAAACCCAAAACTACTCTAGTAGGGAGGTATTACATATTGCTTCCTTAGGAAATGACTACAATAATTTGGCACGCTGCTAAAGAATTCAAATCCTCTGAAAGAGTGTTAAGGAATTCAAATGAGTTGGTCCTTTAGGCCTACACTGTTGATCTTCCTCAAGATTTTCAACAAGCTCATATGATACAGTTCTACTGCTGAGACAAGTTGGAAGCCTTGCTTGTTCTGGATGACTATCGATTTTCTAGCTTGGTCTATCTCAATAGGTGTTCAAAGATTATTGGTCATCAGAACATCCCTCCTCCAAATGACTTCTTGCTTCCAGCTTCAATTTGTAATGATGTTGGGTGGAGGGTGGGCATGGCTTATTCTGTTGGTGGGGGCTAAGAGGGGTGTGTTGTATTGTGTCTTATTCACAACTACTATTCTTAGTATTGACCAAGTGAGCTTTTTTCCTGTGCACCAGAGACACATGAAATAAACAAATGGTATGGAAAGGATTTCTCTGTCTTTATCAAATGTTGAGATTAAGATATGTCCAGCAGGCAATGGTGTCTGGAAAGCTTGAGTTTACAGTGTTACAGCAGTCTTCTGGAAAAATGCCAAGATTCCTGAGATCAAAGTGTAACTATCTCTAATGCTTAGTTAGGTGGAGAGACACATTCAAGAAACTAGCTGTCAGGGCCCATCAATTCTTGTTTTCCTGAATACCAAATGTGACGTAGTGCTATTGCGGAACTAATAATAATAGCAACAACAACAACAACAACAACAATAATACTGAAGGCTAAAACAGAAAAAGAGAACTTGACCTGACATGGTCAGTAGACCCCTGGCCAAAACATTATTTCATGCTCTGATGTTTAGCTATTGTCTTCCAGAAGGATGGAAAATATGAAACTGTAAGTAAGGACCAGCAGTTGTAGAATATACACACAGCAGTTGCCAGAATATACACAATTGTTCTGGAAGCCAGACAGGAGGATTTTAACTAAATTTTCCCAGTCTGGCTCTGTGCAGTCTTGTCTGGGGATGCAATGGCTAAGTCTTTGACAATTAGGCTGAGACTTGGGTTCTAGGAGTGTTATTATGGAAGTTGTGATCCTAAGGTGAAAGTGAGCTCCTCCCCCTGCCCTAGAGTTCCTGCCATACAGCTGGCTACTCACTCTCTCCGCACACACCTACAGGCACACAGCCTTGCTACTAACCCCAGAACTACCCACCTGAATAGGGGCAGACGCCATATTGTTCCCTCTCCAGGGGAGATATGGTCCGTTTAATAAACCTTATACTATTCTTTATCCTGGGCCTGCCTGCCTGTGCATGTCTGCATGGTCCCTAGGGATGGATGGGTGGATCTTAACAATGGTAACATGAATATTGAGTACTAACCACAGGTTCTAAGCAAATGTCTGAAAAAGTTATAAAAGTGGAAATAACCTCCAATCCTGTTTGCTGTTTTACGTAGAACAAATAATACTAGTTATCTAAATAATTCTACTTATTAGTTTTAAATCTTTGGAATAGTGTGACACATTTTATTGACCTTAAAGTAAAAACCCTATTTTTATGAAGGCTTACAAGAGGCCCTTCAGAACATTGGCTCTGTTAATGTTTTCCCAGACTGTACCCTCAGCATTTCGCTCCAGGCAGTGTGGAATATGGGGTGCACCTTGCTCTCTTTGCTCCTGCTCTTCTTTTTTTGGGGGGGGTCCGGTCATGGGGCCTGAACTCTGGGCCTGGGCGCTATCCCTCAGCTCTTCAGCTCAAGGCTAGCACTCTACCACTTGAGCCACAGCACCACTTCTGGCTTTTTTCTGTTTTGCTTATGTGGTGCTGGGGAATCGAACCCAGGGCCTCAGGCATGCAAGGCAAGTGCTCTACCACTGAGCAACCATCCCAGCCCCTGTTCTTCTTTTTGTATGGGAAACCATTTTCATGTAACATCTTCTTATTTTCCTCCCAACACTTTATGTGACCTGCTCACTCTTACTGATCTTGAGGTCTAATATCTAAATTTTACTTTCTAATAGGATGCCTTCCATGAATTCTTAACTTTAAGGTTAGGTGCCCCAACTTTGATCTTTGATTTTTTTTTCACATTGTGTTAGTCTGCAATAAGAAAATATGGTAGGTCGAGTGACTTAAAAAACAGATTTAATTTTCTCACACTTCTGGAAGAGAGAAGAAGTATAGTTGCTTTCCTTTGTGTCTATAGGTTTCATATTCTACAAGGTAACCAAAATATCTTCTGAAAATGTTGAATTTGTACAGACAGATACTGAGTTTTTTTTCCCACTTGACTTTATTCCCTAGGTAATACCAATATAGTAACTACTTACCTAGCATTCACATTGTATTAGCTACTATAAGCCATCTAGAGAGAGTTTTATGCTTATGAGAAGATGAAACTTAGGTTACCTGTAAGTGCTGTGGCATTTTATCTAAGAGACTCAAATCACCTGCAGATTTTGTACAGTTAGTGGGTCTGGAACAAATCTCTGGAGATACCAAGAGAAAAATGTAACAAATGAAGTTCCAACAGGGTCAGTTTCTAATGCAGGCTCTCTCTTGCTGTCTTGCAGTAAGCTACATTTTCTCTGTTCTTTCATGGTAGAGAATGAACTTCCTGATACCTCTTCTTGTATGAACACTAATCCAGTTTGCTGGATCAGAACCCTTCTCTTATGATCTCATGGAACCTCAGTTACCTTCATGAAGGCCTTATTACGTATACAGTGTGAACTGACTTCCAGAATAATGTGCTCATTATACCACATTGTGGGACAGAGGGAGAACTTCTCTGCCTCACCTGCACTATAATGCCTTCCCTAGGATATTTTGTGGTCATCTTTTTTACAAAACCAAATGTAATAAGCCCATGAATAGGGGAGGCTTCCTGTATTTCTCTCTCTTTTTTTCCTCTTTCTCTTATCAGAGAGAATCTCAATATGTGGGAGTCATGGAGTTTCAGCAGAGAGAATGCTCATGTCTTAATCAGTTGCTTTAGTTACATAGTGAAAGGTTGACCTCTCAGTGTGTACCTCTTCCAGAGTCCCAGGATTAAGTGAGATTACACATGTGACCGTGTTCTGAAGCAGAAACTCAGATGCTATGCAAATACACGGCATTAGTTTCTAACTGTGGCTTGGTACTAATAGCTTCCAATTCTGTAATTAGCATTGGATGCACACTTTAAAGAGATGCACATTTTAATATTTTTATTGATGCACAACAAAATGGAATCTTGAAGTTCATTTGTAGATTGGTCGGTACTGTGGCCCCAAAGGAAGTGAAACAGCCTGTTTTATGGCTCATAGAAGCGCCAAGACAAGCAGCTTTGTGAGAAGTTTTCCTTTAGCTGTTAGTTCTCATTAGCTGAATTCAAATTCCAGTGGTGATAATACACAATTTTTCAGCCACATATAGATTCTGCCTCTATAAAAGGAAAAAAAATCTATAAATGTAATCATCTCTCCCTTGTCAGCTAATGTAACACAGTGGTATCTATAAAACAGTTTTCTTTAGTTGCTTTTGTGCGATTTATTCCTCCTGGCAAGGATCAGGATATGAGCAGCATTATGTTTCAATAGAGCCTTTCTGTAGCTTTTAACCAGTCACAAAGGATGTCTGTCTGTACCTGGACCCAGTCTTGCAATAGAAATGATACAGGCTTTTAAAGCTTGAAAGAAAGGAAAATAGAAAACCAGGGGCAAATTGCCATTTCATCATTTTGTAAGGCAAATATTATATATCTGGGAAAAAGATTTTTTTTTCAAAGTGTGCAATTTAGGAGTGTCTAAAAGGTGTTTTGTTCAGTCCATTGTGTATTAAGAATTTAGAAGGTTGGACCTATAGATTTTTAAATGTCCTCTAGATAAGGTGAGCTTAGCTCTATTGTAAATTATACTTCTTACAATGTAGTCTGGGGAAAGAGCTTGCTCTCTTGCCTTTAGTATTTAAAACCTGAAATAATACAGACAGAATTACCCAGGGATGTGCTTCTCAGCTTGGTGCTTTGTCACCACAATTGAGATGGGCATGTTGGGAACGGCAGCCTGTCCTCTAGCATCACTGAAGAGGACGAGGCAGTGCTGTCTGCCTTTTTTTTCAGAGGCTGACTGCTGTGTACTCCTCTTGAGTTTCTGACAGAGCACATCGCTAAAGAAGGAGACAGGAGAAGGGTAGACTTAACTGCTTTTTTCTGAAAGAAGCATGGGACCCTATCACTTTCCTTTTTCTTTTTCTTTTTTTTTCTTTTTAAAGCTGGAAGCAGTTTTATTTGTTTGGGCAAATTCTCAGGGGAATGACTAAGCATCAACTAACATGCTCCCTTAGCCTAAAAACAGATCTTAGGACATGATTTGTTTTTGACTCATCAACTGTATATTTCTCCTAGGTTATAGTAAGAGCTAACATGCACTGATCTTTTTTGGGGGGAGGGAGTGGGTGTGTTTGTTTTTAGGAGCTACTTTCTTAACTTTTCCTTTTCAAAACATTTCAGATCTACAGAGAGTTTAGAGAGAAAAAAATGTAGCAAATATTTTCATCAGTTGATTTTTCTTAATTTTTTTTTCTGTAGGGTGAAGTAGGTTTCAGTCATGACCATTATACTTCCTTCCTTAAATGACAACATACGTCATCCAAGAACAATGGCATTACCTTTGAATCTACCCAATGATTTTAACATTAATCTAGAAATGAACCGTAACACAGCCCATTTTCAGATTACCCCAGTTGTCTAAATAATATCTTCTGTAGTAGGAAGACCCCCTACTCAAGCAGGCAAGCCCACCTAGTCATCTGGAGTGACAGAGCCCGCCACAACAAAGTTGTTAACAAAGAAGCAACTTTATTGAGAAGGTTCCTATACTGACCGGTCAGGGCCGCAGCACAGGCTCGGGAGCTGATACTGAGACCCTGATCGGCCCACATTCTTTGGTTTTTAAAGGCAAAATTCACAAGGTCGAGTCCAGTCACATGCAGGTGGCCAATGGGATCCTAACACACACAAAGGATTGTACAGTCATACCGGACCACACTCAGGTGGCCAATAGGCAGAGTTTACCATAAGCATGTGCAAAAGGCGGGGTTTACCCTAAGCATGTGGTATCTCCTGTTGGAACCAGATTACAGCCTACCTGTTTTATGGGTCAGTCTATAACTGAACAATCAAGGGTGGGTTAGCTTGTTAAGGCAAGGGGTGAACAGGTGCATTTTTTTCATTCTGGGAACTAGGCCCATCAAGTCTAAAATCTCTAAAACAAAGGCAAAGCTCAAAATGGAATCATAGGCCCCATCTCAGGGTCCACTTCACTTCTATCATTCCTCTGTGTAGTCCAAGAACATTGCATTTAATTGTCTTGTTTTTGTTTGTTTGTTTGTTTCCATACATTAGAATAACCTCTATTACCTATTTGGTTGTTTACAACATGATAAGCCAAAACTCCAGGACAGATGTCCTGTAGAAAGTCCCACAATTTGAATTTGTGTGATGGGATGCCAGTACTAATGTTCAATCCAAAATTGTGCCCCAAACTTGCTTAATTCCTCTTTTTATTTCGGTAAGTGGCTTTATTATCAAGTTAATATGTAGTTAGGTTCATTTGGATCTTTTTAGTTCCTGTTTTTAGAATTTTCTCATGGTAAATCCTTTTTAATATATATTTAAAATTTGAATAGGTACAACATTTATATGGTTCAAAAGGTAAACTATGTTTAAAAAGTTTACTCAGAAATTTTCTCCTATTTTTTTGTCTCCACCAATTTCTATTTGCTCCTTATGTACATCCATTTTTATTAGGTCTGATTTGTCTTTACTACTTTTCACTTTTTTTTCAAGAATAAGCAAATATAATATGTAGTAATAATAATATATAGTGAAACATATGAAGATATAAATGGAGATGTAAGTATATGTGTGTCTATATATATGTAGAGGCAGCCATGCTTTTTATCTGTCTTATGAGGAAGATATATGTGCAGATGTTTATACATAATATGTATTCTTTTACTTCTACTTCTATTTCATTTAATAGGTACTGGAAAATTTTCCATCCTAGATCACAGAAGTACTTCTTTTCACTACATACTTCTCTTTTGGGTCCACTAGTTTTCCCAAATGGGCATTTATCTTTTCTCAATATTGTGCTGTTTTAAATATAGCTTGGCATTTGAACTTTGTTTTGCATATGAAGGTGTAACTGGGTCCAAATAGCAGTACATTATAGTTCAGTACACAGTGCTAATTCTCCTCGATAGGACTGTTCGTACCTTTCCCATTTCCCCAAGCAGTGTACAAACATGACTAACTTAGATCTGAATACTGCATGATCATACTGAATTCTCACATTTACTAAGTTTATGTTTCCCACTCTATCGTTAAGAGCCTAAAGCTATAAAATCTTCAGGAATGTCTCTAGCATCTTGTGACTAGTAAATGGCAGTTAGGATTTGTTCCCAACCTTTGTCTCCAGACTCACTGTCTACAGGAAGCTATTTGAATCATATTTTTGGTATCCTGATAAAATTAATAACAAATTGATTACTTCTGGAGAGGTATCAAGGAAAGCTGAAGAATTCACTTGCTATCTCAAAGAGGATAAAGGATGCCTCTCCCCCACCCCTCCTCTCCATGCCTGGGTGCTGTCCCTTAGCTTTATGCTCAAGGCTAGTACTTTACCACTTGAGCTACAGTTCCTTTCCTTTCCCTGTCCTTTTTCCTTTCCTTTCCCTAGCCTCCCTCCCTCCTTTTCTTCCTTCCTTTCTTCCTTCATTCCTTTTGGTTAGCAGGAAATAAGGGTCTCACAGACTTTCCTATCAGATTTATCAGTGATAAATCAGATCTCAGCCTCCTGAGTAGCTAGGATTATAGGCATGAGTCACCAACATCTGGCTTCATACAGTTCTTAAGGAGATGAATGTTCAATCAAAAGTTTGACCTTTGGATTGTAGCTATGGCTGTAAGAATCCTTTATAAATGAGAAATTTTAGGAAGGCCTCTGTATGGAAACAGGGAATGAGGTGCAGAGAGCAGAGTATAGTTTGGGTTCAAGGCAAATTATTCAGAATCTAGGGCAGACTTCAGCCTCAGTGGGGAACTGGTACAATAACCAGGAACCTGAAGAAATTCTTAGGACTAGACTTAGATGATGAGAGTTGAGGAAAAGCTACAGGAAGAATGGGACTACCCAGGATGCTCAGCACAGAAGACAGAATCGAGCTAATGAGTGATTTCTGGATAAAAGTAAGTGCTGAGATCCAGTACAATGTAATAGTGAGATCTTTTCAACTGGATGTCATGTGAGGAAGATACTTGAATAGTAAGAAGGAACTGCTCTTCAAAGACAAGGCAAACACTCTCCCAGGAAGAGGGAAGAGTTCCTACCAGAGACCAGAAGGGTTTCAAAAAATGGCTACAACAAGAATGTATCAAATAAGGAGAAATAAGAGCAATAAGTTGCAGTGTCTTAGGGAACATATTTAAGTTCAGTTCTATGAGATGTAATGAGTTCCAAGGAGAGATAAATGGAATAGCTGTTATTGCTCACTTAACTTTATTTTGAAGTAAGAATTGTGCTATAGACTGTGTTCTTTCCTATTTGTTGCAACCTCATAGAAGGGCCTGCAGGAGCAGAATGCATGATGGTATTAGTACTTCTATAAAAAGGGACTGAGAGGGTTCTCTCCCTCTCACTTTCTCTCTCCCTCTCTCCTTACTGCTTTGTGAGGGTACAATGAACAGAAGCCCACTTGTAAACCAGGAGGTAGGCCCTCTGCAGATATTGCATAGATTCACACTTAGACCTTAGACTTCCAGTCTTTGAAACAGTAAGAAGTAGCCAGGTGTGGCAATTTGCATCAGTAATCCCAGCTACTTTAGGGGATAAGCATAAGAATATCATTGGCTCCGAACAGTCTGGGTAAAAAGTTCCTGAGACCTCCATCTCAACTAATAGCTGGGCACAGTTGTGTATACCTATTATCCTAGCCACTCTGTAGGCTGAAGTCAGGAGGTTTGCATTCCCAGGCCAATAATAATATTAATAATAATAATAATACACAAGAACCCCATTTCAACAGACAAAGCAGGATATGGTAGTATGTGCTTGCCAGCCCTGCTTAGGTCACGGTCCAGGTCAGCCCAAACAATAAGGGAGACCCAGCTCAAAAATAACAAAAAAAGTCTGCATGGCTCAAGCAATAGACTGGCTGGCTAGCAAGCATGGAGCCCCCAATTCAAACTTAAGTAATACCAAAAAAGCCAAAAAAGCCCCAAGTTCAAACTTAAGTAATGCCAAAAAAGCCAAAACAAAACCCAAGTCCCAAAACTATAAGAAATAAATTTTTGTTGTTCAAGGTACCCAATGCCATTGTGCATTTTTTTTATTATAGTAGCTTGAGCTAACTTAGACGATGTGTGTGTGTGTGTGTACATATATATATATATATATATATATATTTTTTTTTTCTTCAGGTAAAGTGTCAAATGAGGATAGAATGCGAAGTTTGGCCAGCCGCATGGGTTAGAGGAAATTTATGCAGAAATGAATACATTGCTACTTGCTACCACTCAGATAACTCATCAAGAGAAGCATATTCTTCACATTCAAGTACAAATACACTATTTATTTCAGTGATATATGCCTAGTAAACATACTTCATTTCATGGGAAGAGATGAGAACTTAAAATCATCTTGTAATGTGCCACACATGAAAGTCACTTCTGATGGATCAAGAGAAGACATTCCTCTCCCCACCCTGTCCATCAAATTCACACTTTTTTGTGGAAATCAAGTAACATAAACTTTCTTTTGATTACATCTCTCATTTTGCACTCAGTATTTTTGTTGATTCTTGAAATCAGACAGATTTAACATTAAGTGAGAAATCAAGCAAGGCGGAAGGCATAAATCCTTGAGAAGAAGAGTGAAAAAAATTGCAACATGCCATATCTAATCATGAGACAGCTAGAATAAATGGCAAGAGTAAGACGTACAAGATGAAATGAATGACAGTAAGTATATTTAAAAAGTCATGACAGATACATCAAAATAAGGATAATTTGGTATACCAAGTCATCTTTATAAGAAAAACCTCCAAACATGATATTTAATGTTAAAGCAAAATTATAATTAGCTAAGCAAAATTTAAGTAGGAGCACTAAACACATGTAAATATGTTTTGCACACACTATTTTTTAGGTTAATCTACATGGTAAGTTAATAACCATGTATTTTTAAACATCTAGGAACTCTAGGGTACCTAGACAAAATAGACACACCTTGGGTGGACATTTTAGAAACAAATTGAACCATCTCTTCCGGAATTCTATAAACTTGGCCCAAATAATTTACCTTGCAGACAACATGTAAAACATGTAAAACAAGAAAAATGATCAGTTGATGGTTGCTATTTGGTTATGGAAGATGATAGTTTATTGGAAGATGATTACTTAATAATTGTAAAGAAATCCTTTGGTGGAAATTTATCTAGTAGATATTGTGGCTTCCAAAGAGTGATGTTTGGCTGGTAAACATGTGTAGTGGTATAGCAAATGACTCAATTCAGTTATTAAATTCATTGTACATTTAAGGTCTCTTCTTGTAAGGCCTAGCAAACCTCAGGGTTGAAGAAAGGCTTCTTGGATTTCAAATCTCCCCAAGGATAATTGTTGTGCCCAGGTCGCAGGACCCCCACCCAGAAGACCACCGAGAGTCAGACTTTACAGCTGTTTTATTTATACACAGCAGCGCCTAGGAAGAGAGCCCCCAGCTCAAGATTTGCAGGGCTTATAAAGGCACACAACCAACCAGGTGTTTGGATTACCACCACGTGTTGCTCTGTTAGACAGAATTTGCTGATCTTAGGTTTAATTTAAACAAGCAACAAGTGGTCACTGCCTCAAAACTTTAACCCTTCATAATGGTGGTCCCTTGAAGCAGGCAACTGGGGAGAGAAATGCATCAAGCCTAAGAAACTTGTTGTATTCCTAAAGATGCTCTCTCTTGGCTTTCAAATGCTCCATGGAGCCTCAGGCTCTTGGTCCAACTTTCCCCCAGAGTACCACATTTTTGCACAATTGCTGTAAGACTGGTGAAATCACTAGCAGCTTCCTAGGCCTTCATTCCCATTGCATTTACTAGATTTTTTCTTACAAAAGGTAGTAAAGAAAGACAAGACAGGCCTAGAAGCATTTGAGTTTATCACTGAAATCAGAGCTAAACAATGAAAATACCAGTCTATAAACTATAGTCAGTAGACTGAAGCCCTTTTAAGGATAATTGTGTCTAACTTAGGAGCATATGGACTTAATCTGATAGAAATCATTGTATACTCTTTTTTTTCCAATTGTACATTCTTGAAGAAAAAATTACTGAGATTAAAAAAAATCTTTGCTGGGCATCGGTGGGTCATGCCTGTAATCCTAGTTACTCAGGAAGCTGAGATCTGAGGATCGAGGTTCAAAGCTAGCCCAGGCAGGAAACTCCATGAGACTCTTATCGCCAATAAACCACTCAGAAAACTGGAAGTGGTGCTGTGGCTCAAGTGGTAGAGCCCTAGCCTTGAGCTGAAATACTGAGGGATAGTGGCCAGACCCAGAGTTCAAGCCCCACAATAAATAAATATAATAAAATAATCTGTTTTTATTTTAGTAAGTTTTTTGTGAAAATACTGTATAGAGGGGTTACAATTACATGAGCAAGGTAATAAGTACATTTCTTATCAAGCATTGTTGCTTCCTCCTTTGTTTTTCCCCTACCATCCCTTCCCTCCCATCTCCACGACTACACTCGCCCCCCCCCAAAGTTGTAAAGTTTGTTTTTCGACATAACGTCTTGTACATCTCATTGTTGCAATGGGTCCACCTGTATCCCTATTTAAGCAATTTGTGTTTTCCCTTCCCTCCACAAATTATACCAACATCAAATACAGTGAAAACAGGGGTTATACCGTGGGGGAGGTATTTTTTTCTTGATATTGTTTCTAATATATTTATAAGGTGATTGTTTTGTTGCTTTGTATGTCTCTCCTCCATGGTATAACCCCTGCTTTAACTGTATTTGATGTTGGTATAATTTGTGGAGGGGAAGGGAAAAACAAATCGTTTAAATAAGGATACAGGTGGTCCCATTGCAACAACGAGATGTACAAGACGTTATGTCGAAAAACAAACTTTACAAATTTGGCACTGGAGGCGGGGGGTGGTGGGGAGAGGTTGGGAGGGAAGGTTGGGGGAGCAGGGGGACAGTGTGTGGGGGGGAGATGGGAAGAGATGGGAAAGGGAAACAAAGGAGGAGGCAACAATGCTTGATAAGAAATGTACACAATACCTTGCTCATGTAATTGTAACCCCTCTGTATGGTATTTTCACAATAAAAAAAGTAAAAAGAAAGAAAAAAGCCACTGTGTCCTTATCTTGGGGTTCATTTCACCTAACATCATCTTATCTGACCTTTTCTGCTTGTTTCAGACATATACTAGTTATTGCAAATAAGGGAAACCATGGGACCTATGTTTCTTTGGGTCTGGCTTACTTCACTTCATATAATTTTTTCTAAGTCTTTCCATTTCCTAACAAATGGGGCAATATCATTCTTTCTGATGGAGGCATAGAATTCCATTGTGTATATATACTACAATAAAATAATCTTTAAGAAACATTTAATGCACTCTTTCCCCTTCCCTTCCCTTCCCTTCCTCCTTCTCTCTCTTCTCCTTCCTTCCTTCCTTCCTTCCTTCCTTCCATCCTTTTTCTTTCTTTCTTTTTCTTTCTTTCTTTCTTTCTTTCTTTCTTTCTTTCTTTCTTTCTTTCTTTCTTTCTTTCTTTCTCTCTTTCTTTCTTTCTCTCTTTCTTTCTCTCTCTCTTTCTTTCTCTCTCTTTCTTTCTCTCTTTTTCCTTCTTTCTCTTTCTCTCTTTCTTTCTCTTTTTCCTCTTCCCCCTGTCTCTCTCTCTCTCTCTTGCGCATGCACATGCGCGCCAAACTAAGATCAAACAACTCAGCACCTTGCAAATGCTAGGAAACTCTACCACTTGAGCAACATCGCATTCTCTGGTGAGTTCTTTAGGGAGGCCCAAAGAAGCAGAAATGGAAGCAAGGCAGATATAGGTCTGATTAAAGTCTACCTTTCTCTATTTCTTTGGTGCTTTAAGAACTCCCTATAGTACTGGCTTAAGTCAGGAGCTTAGTTGTTTTTTTCTGAGAGGTAATACATTAGAGAAGTGATTGGTAGAATTTAGGCACAGCAACTATGTATGTTCTATAAGGGGCCAGCTGACATATGCATGGAAAAGGACAGGTGTGTCACAAGAGTTTCTTTGACAGTGTTGAGAGCCCACACACTCAAAGACAAAACGTATTTGAGAAATACCTATATCTCAAGGGTGGTGAAGAACTGAGAAAACTTCGACATGATTATCCCAGAGGGGATCCTGGAATAGGACCCAAAGGGGAGTCTTAAAAGGATGTGTGATTCCTCTGTACCAGTCCAGAAGGTGGTAGGAGTCATTTTTGATATTTTAATAGAAAAAAATTGAAATAAAGCATTGCTAACCAGGAATTTTGTTAATTAGCACAGTGCCAAAGGGCGACTTTAAAGGCATCCCTAGGGCTAGAAGAAGTGGGTAGAGGTTGGAGTCATTAATATTTGGTGGTTTGGAGGGGAGGCTCTGCAGAGCTGGTGAACTGGAGGATGAGGTGAGTCTGGTCTTCAATTTTGGAACAGGTGTGAGCTGGATGGACTATTACACAGGAAGCAGCAGCAGCTTCCATGGTAAGGCAGTTGCTAGAATGAAAACCAAGGACTGGCAACCAAAGAAAACCCAAAGGAGCAGGATGCAAAGATGGTGTTTGTTTTCCTCATTATCCTGCCAGTGCTTCCTCTGTCACTGGCCCCCACTGACAGCTCAACAAAGAACCACTGACAAGGGAGAAATACAATTGTATATATTAGAGGCTAATGGTGAATAATAATGTTTATAGCACCATTTCATGAGTGCTTTTTGTGTTCTAGACAAAGATATGATTAATTTAATCTTTTCCATACTATTAAATAGCGATTATGACACCTAGTTTACATATGAAGACATAGGAATTAGGGAGAAAAATGTTCAGCATGATAGGTAGGTCATGACTCAAACCCGAGTCTGTATGATCTTAAAAAAAAGAGGCACTGTGAAGAAGACAACATTATTTGACATTAGGAAGACTAGACATAGTAGTTTACACCTGTATTCTCAGCACTTAGGAAGCTATTGCAAGTTCAAGACCAATCTGGATTATGGGGTAAAACATTGTCTCAGGAAACCCAAACCAAACTAACCAGCAAATTAAAAAAAAACGTATTTCTAATATCCATATAGCACAATTTACAAGATTTTTCTTTCTGTAAAGGTACAAGAGATAATGTGACTTTTCAAACTTCAAAGGGTGCAGACTGGATGGTAACTAAGTCATCTAGCTTTGGTTATAGCTGAGACTAAATTGATCGGGATGGCATCTTTCCACTGCTCCATATCCTGCTTGTGTATTTTATAAGAAAAAGGAATGAGCTTGCTTTTTTTTTTTCTTTTAAGTGAAAGATACATTTGGAAGAGACTTTTGGCTTTCCTACAAAATATACTGTAGTCATCTGAGCAATTAAATGCTGTAACTTTTGCACTTCCATTGTTTGTGAGCTTCTTTCTTAGACCCATACAAATAGTAGTAACCATTGAAATACATATAAAGAAAAGAGATAATAGAAAAATGAAAATGTTTCCATCTGGAATCTCTTCATATTTCAGTATGAATAAATTGGCAGATACCTGGTGAAGCCCTGGGGCCAAAAGCTGAGCTTATTTTATTTCTGTTTTCATTTCTCCTTTTTGTTGTCAATTGAATAACATCGCTGCTGATTTTTTTGCTTAGAGACTCCAGCCTTCCTGATGGCCATTTGTCACTCCCTGAGCTTCCATGGCTGCTGGCTATAGGAACTAAAAAAGCACCAAGGTGAAGAAGAAAAATCAGGAAATAATACTCTTCCAGCATTTCAATGAGATTTGGAAACCTCAGCCAAGTGGCAAAGCAAAGAGTTTCTTTCCATGGATCTTCTAATTGCTCCAAAAAGGCAGCCCCTGGGAGCACTGTGGGTTTTAAGTATTCAAGGTGTGTGACTGTACGCTGGTCGTCATAAGGCAGATGGCAAAGAATCTGCTGGAAGACTGAATTTTCATTGGTACCGAATAGGGCTGACTGCACAGTAGTTAAGTGGAGGTAGCTGTCAAGGAAGAGACGTGTTCCCTCCCCTACTGGGACAGTTGAACCACACACTTCCTTCCTTCTCGGGCTCCCAGTTGCCCTGGGCATTTTTCTCTGTTATAGCATTTCACTCTTGAAATGAATGGCACTTAGCAGGGAAGGTGTCTTTGGTAAGTATTTTACAACAGTGCAGGAGTTAACAGTTTCTTTTTTCATTAAAAGTGAGTTTTTGGTGGCTTTGTGACTGGCAGCCTGGAAACTTCTTACTTCCCTTTGATCCAGTGATCTCATAAAGAGTCTTCTTTTCCCAGACATCTGCCAAAGGGAAGGTTATGCTCTTTTCTTCCCTTCCTTCAGCCTTTGTTCCCTACTTCCTTCCCTCCCCAAAACTCAAAGGAGTTGGTTCTCTTTCTTTTTCTTTTTTTTCCCTGGTGAATATGTACAGTGATGGATGCCAAATAACTATAAACAACAAGTGCTTCATTAACTAAGGTGTGTGTGCGTATGTGTGCACATGCGTATAAGAAAGTAAAGCTTAGCCAAGTGTCAGTGGCTCATGCCAGAATCTGAGTTACTCAGGAGGCTGAGATCTGAGGACCATGATTGGGCAGGAAAGTTCATGAGACTTTTATCTCCAATTAGCTGCCAAAAAAGAAAAGAAAAAGTCAGAAGTGGAGCTGTGGCTCAAGTGATGGAGTACTAGCCTTGAAAAAAAAATGCTCACCGACCGTGCCCAGGCCCTGAGTTCAAACTCAGGACTGGCATATACATACACAAATAATAGATGAATGAAATTAAAAATAAAGCTTAGAAGACATGAAAAATAATAGATGACTCATTTAAACATAGCATAAAGGAGTAGGGAAGAGAAAAATAGCATTTGCTCACTTGATGACATTAGTGGACATACCCAATGTACTTTAAAAAAATATAGACCTGTAGCTGTTAATATTCTACTTATAGCCAATTAAATAGTGACATGGTAATTTGGTGGCAAAGAGGATAATATAGTGTTCCAAAGTCAAAATGTGTCCTCCATAAGGACAGGCATTATATTACATTATATTACTGCTGCCCAGCCCTTACCATGGGGCCTGGCATGAAGAAGACACTAAATAAAGATTTGTTAACTTGAACTGAAAAAAAAAAGTTAGTAGATCACTACATCATGAACTCTGGAAAAGTATTTATGAGAATTAGGATAGTGATTATATGTAAGTGGCCACTGATTTATCTGTTATTCTTCTGACCTGCACTTCGTTAGCTCCATCACTCTTGTGTGTGATGAGGCACCTGAGACGTGATAAGAGCTTTAAGTGCCGTTGGAAGCATCCAAGAAAAATTTCACGAGACTGTTGGATTTTAGTACTTTTGGTCTTCAGGGTGTTTCACTGGCCTCTTAATTCTTTGAAACTTAGCAGTTTGTTGATGATCCATTGGACGGATACATTGCTATAATCCGAGTCTATAATGAAGCACTGCCTGTGTACTGACAGAAATGTTCTCAGGTGGACAGAACTGGGTTGCATGGCTCATGTGGATGATGCTACCTTTGGGATCTGGAGCTGTGAGAACTGTGCATCTTGTGTCTCTGTGAAATGGCAATAATAACCCGGTCCTCCAGGGTTGTTGGGAAGGTTACGGAAAGTTAATGTCTGTAGAGAGCCCAGGTTAGGGCTTGGGACTTGGCACTCCTTGGCAAAGTGTGAGGATCAGAACAGTAGCAACTTAGTGTTGGGATGGTGTTCTCTACTGGTGGTGGGATGTGACTGTTGTGTGGTAGGTGTGCTGGAGGAGAGGAAACCTCGGGGTGTGTCATCCATCAGCTTATGTTCCTGCTCTAGGGCTTGGAACCTTATAATAAAAAGTCATCAGAAATGCTGGAAATGCTTTTCTGGTGTGGCAGTATGTTATTAGTATCATAGGTGAAATTAGTCTCCATGTATATATTTTTCCAAATATAGGTTGTGACTTTCTGAGGTAGATCTATACACATTCATACCTGTGTATTTCCTCCAGTCCCATGGGCAATTTGAGATTAGTTCACTCACTGAAAATGCCATCTGTTCTTTGTAGTGGGAAATGAAAAGAAACTGGAGTTTTCAACATCACTATGAGATTTGCATTTGAATAATAGGTGTCAGATACGTGGGTACCCGTTTCTTTTAAGTGTGATGTTAAATGCTTGTGACTTCACTAAGTGTTTGGAAGCAAGATGTTAATATCATAATTATCTTTTCCTTAATAAGATAATGTTGAGAAGCAGCTTTAGAAAAATGTACTGAATAAGATGCTGAGAATAAAAAATGAACTGTCTGCCTTCCTCTTATTTCTCTCAGTGGCGTCCTGGGTGGAGAGGTGAGGTAGGGAAATACCTGTGGTGCTTGTGGCATGGAAGCTCAGTCCTCTTTTCGTGGATACCTCACCACTTTTTGTGAGTTGGAAAAAGACTGGAAGTCTGAAGAGAATCTACCTTTTTATTTTTTCTTTGTCAATTGTGGGGCTTGAACTCAGGGCCTGGGTGTAGTCCCTGAGTTCTTTTGCTAAGGGCTACTTACTGCTCTATCACTTTGAGCCATAGCACCTCCTGCAGTTTTCTGGTGGTTAATTAAAGATCAGCATCTCACAGACTTCCTTGCTCAGGCTGGCCATCACTTGGAACTGTGATCCTCAGCTCTCAGCCTCCTCAATAGCTAGGGTAACTCTACTTTTTGATAACAGCTTGCTTCTATAGAGATAGAAGCCTCAAGAAGTCACTGAAGAATTGTTGTAGAATTTTATACTCTGCCCCATCACTTCACGTCCTTTTACCAGCAATTTCAGGAGTCTTCCAAATGACTCTCACTTCTGAATCAACAACAATTTCAGAGCACACCCCCCCCCATCAAAAAAGAAAAAAAACAAACAAAAGCAAAACCACTTCTTATTGATACCTTTATGGACTGATCTTTATTGATCAGAGTCAACAAATCCCTAATGACTCACAAGACTCAGAAAAGGTGTTAATATTGCTGCTCATTATTATTAGTGAAAGAAAGCAGCTCATAGAGTAGGGTCCAGTAGAAAAAGTATAGAGTTCCTGGTAGTCTTTTTCCAGTGTAGCATTTGGCTAGCAGCTCTTCTTCTGAACAATTGGTGTGCAACAACATACATGGAATGTTTCCAACCACAGAAGCTTACCTGACATACAATATTCAGAGTTTTATTGAGGCTGGGTCCAAAGACATGGCTGACCATTTTATGGCTGATTTTTATTCCCCCAGAGGTTGAAATGTTATTACATGGACTGAGACTCCCTACCATAAGTGACTTTGTACGCTTCTACTGTCTGGCATGGCCTGTATCCCCTGGGTAAACAGATATGCTTTTCAGACAGGGATATAAATGGCTTCTTGGAAGCTGAGGGCAATGACTGGGCCTCATGCTGATGCTTTACTGTACTTATTCTGCTCTCCACCAATAAAGATATATCATTTAAGATCCTAGTATAGAATTTAAGTGAGGCAGGTACGAACAATGCATATTGTGTATTCCTAGACCTTTGTTTTTCTAAAGGAGTCTGCAGTTATTGGTGAAACATTCTATGTACATAGGATACCCCCAGAAATAAGGAAATTGACAAATTCTATAATTCTGTTGCTATTTTATACCCAGTCATAAGCTCACTACATCATAAAAGAAAGCCTAATAGTCTATATACTTTTGTTCATGGATATAATTGAGTATTTTGTATTTGTATTTGTCCCATTTCCATTTTCATTAATCTACTTCCTCATTTGCAACTCTATTCAAATTTTGTTTCAGCTTCTTGATATACATTTTGTTAAACTGTCTGTTGATTGTTCAAAAGCTTTATATCAATGAGTTAAACTCTTTGATAAAAGGTACTATACTCCAGTTAGGTTGGTAATGCAAATATGCATGTGTGTGTTTGCATGGGAGGTTGTATTTTTGGTCTATGATCCACATGGACCACATCCTTTCTTTCTGAGCCTGGCTTATCACTTAGTATGATACTTTCTAGATTCATCTATTTCCTGCAATGACATTATTTCATTCTTCCTGATGATATATATATATATGTATATATATATATACATATATTCATGTATGTGGTGTGTGTGTGTGTGTGTTTGTGTGTGTATGTGTGTGTGAGTGCTTGCAAGTGCCTTTGTTGTATATTACTATGCATTCTTTCAGAAAAATGTCCAAGAGTGGTGTCTCTGAATCATAAGGTTGCTTTAAGTTTGGTTTTTGAGGAATGTCCATGCTGATTTCCACAGTGGTTGCACTAGTTTATTGCTAATAATATACTACATTTTCTTTGCCCCTATACCTCATCAGTATTTGTTGCTGTTCATGTTCCTGATGATGATGGTAATTCTGACTAGAGTAAGATATTGTTTTGATTTGCATTGTATTTGTATCTATTTATGAAGAAATGTATGAACATTTCCTCATGTCTTTATTGGCCATATGTACTTCTTCTGAGAAGTGTCTGTTTAGCTTCTTTGCCCATTCAATAATAATTGGGTTATTCATTCTTTGGGGTTTTAGTTTGTTGAATTGCTTGTATATTTAGTTATTAGATCCTGTCAGGGATATAGCTGGTAAATATCTTTTCTGTGGGCTTCTTTAGCTTAGAAGCTATATTCTGTACAGAAGCTTTTAAGCTTGATGAAATCCCATTTGTCAATTCTCTCTCCTATTTACTGGCCGTTGGAATTCTACTTAGAAGTCCTATCCTATGCCATTGAGTTCTAGTGTTTCCCTAGTTCTTCCTATAATAGTTTCAAAGTTTCAGGCCTACTATTGAAAGCTTAGATCCACTTTGGGTTGATATTTGTGCAAAGTGTGAGACTGGGATACAGCTTTATTCTTCTAATGCAGGAATTTTTTATATATTATCTAGTTCAAAGTCACATAAAGTATAAATAGTCTATAGAGTATATTACAGAATTTACATCTATTATTATCTGTTAAGAATAGATGCTCAGCTTTCTATTTTATAGCACATAGTAGGCAGCAGCACATGTTTACCAAATGAACGAATAAGTGAATCCTTGCTTGAGTGACTTTTTAGGGCATGCATAGTGGGTTTTCTAATCATGTATAGCTCAGTCAAGTGAGGAAAGATAAACTATTCATAGGAAACAATGATCATATTTTTACCTTATAAAAGAAGAAGCAGAACAGCCAGTGTTTGAGGGGAAGTGATTCTCTTGATAAAACTTCAGGTACTTGAACTTATACAAGGTCAACCTTCCCAGTGAGAGTTTAGATCCAAAGAGTTTCAACAAAGAATTGGTGTAAGCACTCACAGGTTTGGGTACTTATCCAAACTGAAATTAATCTCTGAACCTTGGGAGGTTTTCTGACTTCTAAAGAAAGCCGAGAAAGCCAGAGAGGGCAGAGAAATCACAGAGATATACCAAGGAGAGTGATCACAGGAAAAGCTCCTGAGGCCAGAGAGATCACAAGGGCTGGGAGAGCAGAGGAGGGCACAGAAAGGGTTACAGAAATAGAAGAGAAGGATAACAGAGGAGCAGAAGAAGCTTGGAAAAAGCCAAGGAGGCCAGAGCAATCACAGAAGAGATGCTAAGGGCATGGGGTGGGGTGGAGGTGGGGGTTGGGAGGGAAGGGGACTGAGAAAACAGAGCTGAGTGGAGACATTAGGGAAGTGCAGGGGGTGAGATTATGGACAAAGCAATCAGTACAGAGGACTAGGGAGCAAGAAACAAGCTCTCAAGAAGAGCCATTCTCCAACTCTCATCTTAAAGAACTTTTCTAAGAGGTTTCATTATGTTTGTAGTAGTTTGCATCCTGGAAAAGAATTTTACCTCATTGCTCTTCTCCTCTTAGTATTCCCCCCCGCCCCCCACCGTTCTCTTGTTTGATCTCCTGTAGTAGAAGATGTATAGGTGGGACAGGAATGAAAGGAGGAAATTTGGATTTTTTTTTCTACTTATTTTTCAGTTTCATTGCCAATGTATCATGCTCAATGCTAATGATTGCAACTGACTTGAAATGGGATATTAGCTATTGTGAAAAAATTTCCATCTCTCATGATTCAATGTGATGAAAGTTCTTGTTTTTAAAAACAAAAATATGCTACTTATAACTGCAAAACCAGTTTATTAAACAATGCATCACCTACTGGATAGACTCACTTTATAGAGTAGTTTGAAAGTCTCATCAGTGTTCAGCAGCGTCCTGCAATTCACACATGCAAGGCACAGTTCTTTAAGTAAGAGTTTCAGCTGATCTCCCTAGAGTTTATTCCTGTATTCAATTCAACTACATTTTCTTCAGCTTAAAAAATAATAGACATCTAGAAATTTTGGCATTCCATCTGTAGGCCATATTCCTGAGACATTCATGTGTACTAAACCAAATTCTGAAAAGATGTATAACTCTATGTTTTTCAAGCTCTGAGTCATACTTTATTTCTAGGCTTAATTACCATATGTAACTGAGATTAAAAGCAAAAAAAAAATCCCCAAAACCCCAGGTACTATAGTCTGATCCATAAAATAAATGTTGGCTTAGCTTCTGAGTCCTTTGGTGGCTGGTCTGCCTAGTTCTATTGTCACATGTTGACAAGAGCTAGCCCTCTGTCTTGGCCCCCAGGAAGCTCTTGTTCATATGCTCCAATTCTATTCCTTTAGGCTTGTTTTGGTATCTTCTTCTAAATTCATGGTATTTTTATGAGGGTAAGGCAGAGAGAGGAAAGATCACACAGAAGAATAGTTGAAAAAGCCCTATCACTGGTGTAAAAGCACATAACTAAGATGATAACATGTAAAGGGAGCTATCTTCGTGTACAAAATACAATATAAAATTGTTATCATTATAAAACCTTCCTTTTTTCAGTCTGACTTTACTATTGAGAAAATAACCAAGTGAACATAGTCCTTATTATTGTTAACTTATGCTTTCTGGGAATGAAAGGCTGCTCTCAACTTCTATAACTAATTTTTGTCCCCAATACTGGGTCTGAGCTTAAACAACAGAAACTGAACATGAATCCTCGCTTCTGAAGTGACAACTGGGTTACAACAGCTCCTTAAACATGACCATAATCTACTCATCAAAATTTAGACCTTTGACCCACTAGGTAAATTACCCAATGACTTCATTTTCTCTTTATGTTTATCTTAAGAATAATTTTTATAAAAAGCAGTTTTTTTGTGGTTATCTACTGGTTACATATGGTAGTAGAGGCATACAAAAAGTTAGAAGGTAGGGGCTGGGAAGGTGGCTCAGTGGTAGAGCGCTTGCCTTGCATGCATGAGGCCCTGGGTTTGATTCCTCAGCACTACATAAGCAGAAAAAAAAAGCCAGAAGTAGCCTTGTGGCTCAAGTGGTAGCCTTGAGCTGAAGAGCTGAGGGACAGCGCCCAGGCCCAGAGTTCAGGCCCATGACTGGACTCCCCTGCCCCAGAAAAAAAAATTAAAAAAAGTTAGAAAGTAGTAATTTTTTTCTGGAAGATATAAGAATATATTACCATTGACTTATCTGCATCTGTCTTTTCTTCAGATAGTAAGCTCCTTAAGGTTAGAATGTTTGACCTCTCCTTTTCTAACTCCTCACAGACTATGCTATGCTATGTATAACTCATAATTGTGATTTTTTTCTGTTTTGACTAACAGGCTCTACTCATCCTTTCTAGGATCTTTACTTTTTCACATGATGGTTTGTGAGAACCAGTTTGACTTTCTGCAGTCATCATTTTTTTTTTATCACTTTTCTTCTCCCTCCTGTACTACTTGGAACTGATTGTATTGACTTTTGTCTTTGATATTCCCATGCTTGGTTGATTGCCTTATCACTCTGAGAAAATAGCACCTTCATGACTTCATGGGTTTGCTGGGAGCATTAAGTGAAATGCTGTATATACTTGGAGAAGAAGAAGTATAAAAATTGTTAGAAATAGATGTGATTTTTACACAGCTGATGAGTGTGAAAGGAGAGACTATAGGCAATTTACTCATAAAACAGGATATAAATGTATGTCATAAATTCCATAAAGAGGAATGCTAGCAATTCTGTAACAATTAATAATAATTAGAAGCAAATTTTTAACAAACCAAGTATCACTCATGTTATTTTTAGTCCACAGTAGCTTTAGATTATTTGAAGATTCAACGAACTGTGAAAAGAAAATATTCAGAAAAAGAATTGCATCTGTACCAGACATGTGCAGATTTTAAAAAAATTGCCATTATTCCCTCAACAATATGGAGTAGCAACTGTTTACATGACATTTACATCTTATTAGTTGTTGTGAGTATTCTAGGTATGATTCAAAGTACAGGAAGATATGTGTAGGTTATATGCAAATACTGTGTTATTTTCTCTAAGGAACATCCTTGGATAATGTGGAAGAACCAATGTTCCATAGATACCAAGGGAGGATGTGATCATGAAAAACTGGTAATGAAAAAGCAATTGTATTTCATCATTCAGTAGACCAGAGATGTGCAATTAGATGCACTTAAGTTTGCATAATCATTTGCCAATTCAGTTATTCTCACAGACTCAGTAAATATTGTTAGGTAGGAGGGTAGACTCTTGAACAAGATTGCCTTGGTCTAATCTGACCCTTCTACTTAATATCTGGGAAAATCTTTCTTCTCCTGTTACCTGGTTGTAAGATGGACATACTGGAAATACAATTACATAAATTTTCGGATTGTTATGACAATGACATGAGTTACTAATTATAAACTGCTTAGAAAAGGGCTGTCAAACAGTCAACCCACTATAGTTGTTTGCTGGAATTGCTAACAAACAGTTAAAGTGTCTGCCTGTTATGTTCAACCCTGACTGAGCTTTTCTGGTGAAGACCTTGAGTCTAGTTGAATGAGGAAGGTGAGGAGCCCTAAATAGTAGACTGATCAAACAAGTGAATATTGTATGAGGTGGAAAAGGGAGTTAGATAGTCGTAGGAACCGATCTGAGCTCTGGCTTTTGCCAGCTTTATGTAATACATCTCCCAAAGTAGGAGCCTGCACTGTTGTGGCTGTACTGAGAAATTGGCAGGAACAGCAGTGAGTGAGCATCGTGCATAGTGGATGGATGTTGGTTTCTTTTCAGTTTGGCCAACTACACGTGACTGTGATTTCTCTCCGCTATCTGACTTTGCTTTAATGACTTGGAAGAAACAACACATTTTCATTTGTTTTTGAAATATCTTAGCACTTAAACATTGTCATTCACACAATTGTTACATCAATAACAAAGTAAGACTAAGCCCTACTTGAGCAGAGTCTGTTCCTAGGAAATAGCCTGACTGTTTCCACTCTGCCTCATCTGCCATATTTCAGTTGTTAATTAGAGATGGAAAGGTTTCCAAGTTTTCTTCTTCCCTCGGTATTGATCTTTTGGGTGAACATAAAGCCTCAACCCGTTAAGCCTTACTGCTGTGCTTTTCCTACCTTATCAATTCAAATGGATTTAGCATGTATTATCACTATTTAAATCTTGGTTTTCTTTCTATTTCTTTCTCCTTTAAAGCAATCTGTAGTTGAAAAACTCTTGTTAGAAGAGATTATATGATTGTTTTTTTGGGTTTATAATCTGTTTGAAGAAGAAGTGACTGTACACTTGAGGATTTAAAATGATATCTCAACAGGAAACAGGCTTCTCTGTTGAAAACCTGGTTTCTCACAGAGCTGCTTTCTCATACATATACATATATACATATATATATATACATATATATGTGTGTATACATATATACATTCAGATTTGATCACATTGCTGCCAGGATATTTTGTTTTATTTAAATGCAATCACAGAAACACCACTAATCTGGTTTCTTCCAATTCATTTGCTTGTTCCCTGTCAACAACGGTTTTATCAGCCATCAGCATCTAATAGAAGTGGCAGAAGTGGCAGTGCTGCATGCAGTCATCCAATAATTATAAAATAAGCAGACTGAAACGTCAGATGCATTTGAACAAAAGTCCTCAAAGTTGCATAAACAGGAGAAAATGTAATTAAAGAGCTTTCTCTCTTTATCTTCCAACATCATGGTTTTATTTCAATACAGTTCTAGTAGGAGACCAGAGGTAGATTAATTGATCACATTTGATTGGCTGATCCTATTTTGAAATGTGTCCCATTAAGTACATGGTAAAGAGACTGTTTTTTTTAAAAGTGCCATAATCATGACATTTCAAAAACAGGCTTTAGTTTCTATCCCCAAGAACTTCTGTGTTAATATGTATATGTGACAATTAATAATAGATGACAAAAAGCTCTGCCCTTTATCATTGGACCGTCAGATCTTCAGAGACTTGAGCTAATAGAACACTCTGGCTCCTGACTGCAAAACCCTGATGTCAATAGGTTATGCTGCATTACCTGCGAAACTGAGCCTTGGTTTTTAAACTGCTGGAGAAAAAGACTTGCCTGGCTATCCGAGGTAGTGCTGCATGAATGTAAGCAGTTTAGCAATAAGAGATGCAAACTTTTGAAAGAGAGGTAACAAAGCCCTAGGAATAAGCCCTGGTCTTGAATGTATATATAGTTCCCGGGCTGGTTGGCATAGCAACTCTTTCTGAGAACCCTGGTGCTGCTTAAGTAAACAGCTGAAGCACAGAGCGTGCCTCAGCTAAGCTGGGTCCATCTGTGGTATCAGCGTGTGAGGATCAAACAGGAACATTTTCTCTGGCAAATCAATGATATTTTGGTATCTCCTAATAACTCTGTTGTTCCCAGCACTTCATGGCAAGCCTCTGGTTCTTTCTATTTTTCTGGTTGGCTGTTTTTTTTTTGGAACAATCCCAATCTGTCAATAAGTCTGATACTAAGGTACCTTTGCAATAAACCAAAGGGTCTAAGCTCAATACCTTTAGTCACTTTCTCTCTGCAAGGCACTTTCAAGGAAAATGAATTGATGATCCAGCAGCCATCTTTTATGAGGACCCATAGGAATAATAATTGCTCAGGTTGTCACTTTAAATTTTAACACATTAGACAAATGCAAAGGTATGGGGACAGGACAAACCACAGCACTGGTTTCTGGCTTTGCCATGAATAACACCATGACACTGGGCATACATAAATGGTCTATTGGGTATATTAGTGATTTCTTGCTGCAACTGTTTTCTCATAGGCAAAGTTAAAAGAGTTAAGAGTCATTCCAAATGAGTATTTGGAGATTGAGTCATATAATGTATTTAAGACAATGTTAACAGATTTAGTTGGGTTCTCATCCAATGACTTTTAAAACTGAAAATGCTCCACATCTGCCTTTCCCATATGATAAATAAATCCTAATTTGTCTTAACTATGTTGTTCTGATTCCTTTCGCTAGTGATTGGTTTATGGTAGGTGTGTGACTTAGTTCTGGTCACTGATAGAGAAGAAGAGATCCTAATAATAAGTGGTTTAGTGGTATAACTTTGTTACACTTGGAGTAGGGTAGTAAGAAAAAAAATGAAAGTAATAACATATGTGAAAATTCAATATGAGATTTTATATACTAACCAGTGGATGCCATAAATATTTGGACTTGAAATTAACAATTGGAAATCTCTGTTTGGGTTGTACTCTGTATTTTCTATGCTACTCTTCCCAAAGTTGACTATGCATTTAAAAAGTATTAAGCATAGGACACATGAAGATGCTCTGAAAAACTAGGCAGTTGAATAATTCATCTGGGTCTTGTTTCTGAGGAGAAATGACACAAGAGAAGAGCTGTCTTTTGGAAACTTTCGATTTCCTGGAAAGCTCTTTTCTGAAATGCATGAAAACCTTCAGTAGGGCTGTAAACTGGTAGAACCCATCCTTCCTTGGGGAACCTACTGTAGACCACCCATTTCTGACAAGGAAAGAAACTTTAATGAGAATCAGTGCTGAGGCCAATTTGACTTTCTTTTATTCACATCAAAAGACTTGTGCTTCCTGAGAAACATGAACCGAGAAATGAGAACTTCTGAATGTCTGAGAAGTAAAAATTTTTTTGAATGTTTTATATTCAGACTCTCACTCCTTGATCCTCTTATAAATCTCTTCCCCAAAAGTAGTCATTTTAAGTCCAGAGTGATCTATTTTTAGCTTTTTAAAAAAAAACTCCTGATAATTTTAAAGTGTTGAATTTCCAAGAATTTGTGGTGTGCTTTCATGAATCATATCTGCTTCTGGTAACTATAAGTTTAGGGTTTTCTCTCTCCAAAAAGCTCAGGACTTTACAAAGAAGGAGGAGAAAACAAAGGATAAAATCTGGCGTCTGTCTGTGAGCCACAAGTTCCTCTCTTTGGGAATTTCTCTGAATAAACTGCCACTAATATGATGCATGATATCATCTTGACAGTTTATTATTTTGAGGCAATAGCACATAACACATCAGAAGGAACTATCTTGGTCTATCATATCAAGAATCCACAATTTATAGCTCTGTCTACTTGGTAGGACAGAGACATTCCTTGAGAGTTAGAACCCTAGTGCATATCTGTAGTGCTAAGTATACAACCCTATAGCAAGATCAAGAGAAAGCCCACAGATTGGGAGAAGATCTTCATTAGCCATACAATGGACAAAGGTCTTATATCTAAAATATACTTGGAACTCAAAAAATTAAATCCTCCAACAACAAATCCTCAAAGAAACAACTGCCTAATAAATAAGTGAGCTAAAGACTTAAAGAGAAACTTCTCTGAAGAGGAAATAAGGATGACCAATAGACACAAGAAGAAATGCTCAAGCTCTCTAGCCGTAAGAGAAATGCAAATCAAAACTACATTGAGATACCACCTCACCCCAGTTAGAATGGCTATAATCAAGAACTCTAATAACAACAGATGCTGGAGGGGATGTGGCCAGAAGGGAGCCCTACTGCATTGTTGGTGGGAGTGTAAACTTGTTCAACCACTTTGGAAAGCAGTAAGGAGGTTCCTCAAAAGACTCCACATAGAGCTCCCCTATGACCCAGCAATCCCACTTTTGGGCATTTACCCAAATGATCACAAACAAGACCACAGTAAAGCTACCAACACAACTATGTTTATTGCGGCATTATTTACCATAGCTAAGATATGGAATCAACCCAGATGGCCCTCAGTAGATGAATGGATCAAGAAAATGTGATACACACACACACACACACACACACACACACACACACACACACTGGAATTCTATGCCTCTATAAGAAAGAATGAAATTGCCCCATTTGTTAGGAAATGGAAAGACTTGGAAAAAATAATATTAAGTGAAGTAAGCCAGGCCCAAAGAAGCATAGGTCCCAAGGTTTCTCTTATTTTCAATAACTAGTATATGTCTGAGACAAGCAGAAAAGGTCAGATAAGATGATGCTAACTGAAATGACACAAGTGTTTTTTTTTTCTTTCTTGATATATTGCTTCTAACATATTTGTAAGGTACCATGTGATTTTTTTTTTTGCTTTGTATGTCCCTCCCCTATGGTATAACCCCAGTTTTCACTGTATTTGATGTTGGTATAATTTAGGGAGAGGAAAGGAAAAAACAAAATGTGTAAATAGGGATACAGGTTGACCCATTGCAGCAATGAGATATACAAGACACTATGTTGAAAAACGAACTTTACAATTTAGGTTGGGGGGTGGGGAGGAGAGTGTAGTTGTGGAGGTGGGAGGGAAGGGATTGTAGGGGAAAAACAAAGGAGGAGATAACAATGCTTGATAAAAAATGTACTCATTACCTTGCTCATGTAATTGTAACCCCTCTGTACAGTATTTTTCACAATAAAAAACAGAAAAAGATATCTTGATATCATTACGTTTGAGTGATATCTGTATTAGGGTGGAAATCTCCTTGTTTATAAGCTTACATTTTATATGAATCTGTAAAGTACTTTTTGTTCAATGTTGTAGTGAATTTCCACAATATTCTGGTAAGTGGCTTGAATTATGGATCTGAAGATGTAGAGAAGGAGATATGGAGGAAGTCAGATAACTTGCCTGAAATCATAGGACAGATGAGTGACAGAAGAATTGGATCTCAAGTTTTTTGATTATATTGATACATTGCCTCCCACCCTCCCCCGCCCCACTCCCCCGGCACCCTTCCCCATTGACAGAACCTTTTCTTACTATCTGCATTTGGTTTAGGGCTAACACCATTTAGTTGTATACTTTCAATTTGGTGGTGGAAGGGTGGTGGTGATGTTGCTTCTATCTCTAGTTTTAAAACCACAACTCAAGGCTAATAATCTCCCATACCCCAGCCACTTCCCTTAAGACTTCTATTAGGGCTTCTAGATACCCATCCAAGTCACTCTAGAACTAGCTAGGGCAGTCTTCATGTCCTCTAGCCTCAGCCCCAGCCCTAGGAATTATTTAAATTAGTCAGTCCATGGAAAAATTGGAATCTCAGCTAACCCCATCTTGATTGCATTCTAAGCCAACCGCTTATACATCCAGTTTGCTATTGCCTTTCCTTAGTCCAACCAAGGCTGCTGTGTATTACTGTGTGGCACTGGCTGGAAACCTTCTTTTCCTTTTTATTAAGTAATAAAGAGTTCTGCCTTTCATCTATCCAAGTTTCATTGTGTTGTGTCTTGTCTTCAAAAGAATCTTTAAATCTTATACAACACCACTTTGTAGTTTAAATTTATCTCTCACCTTTTTAGTTGAACTATGATATAACTGGAAGCACTTTTGTAGAGAGACAGGTGACTGGCCTACTACAGGAGATTTTGTGGGCCCTTAAGAAGGTTTGTTTAACCTCTCCAAATCTCAACGTTTTTACTTACAAAGTGAGCAATAGCTCTAAATGTCCTAGTCTGGGTTGGAATATGGTCATCTCATGGTGTATCTTGGTGGTTCCATAGTACAGAAATTCTTGTACTTTGTACTTATACTGGGGTCTTCCTTTCCTCTACCACCCCACAAAAACAACAACCAAAAAACACCTCTAAAAACAACAACAATGAAACCGAATTCTTGATAGACACAAAAGGAATGTTTACCTGGAAGGCAACACATGAACCTTAGTATGGTCTAGTCACATGTAAGTCATAAAAAGATAAGGTAAAATGTATTAGGAAGAAATCCTTCTGGAAAAGGAATTTTAATGAAAAGCACCCAGACAGCCTTGCACTAAAACCAGTGCATAAGGTGTTTAGTAACCTGTAACTGTAGCATAGTACTTGATTTTTATAGGATTTTATAGTCTCCTTTTCAGAACACAACCTGTGAATTCTGAGACTTGTTTGTAAATACGCCTTGGAGATTGTGTAGTTCTCTTTCTCTGTCTTTTTTATTTTTATTATGAAACTTCAGAATCTGCTGAAGTTGCAGATTTTGGTGGCATTGACCTCCCTCCCTTTTTGGCAGTTGATGAATCTTTGGGGAGAGGTATCTATCTGTAGCCCTGATCGAGAGCCAGAAAGGAGAGCTCTGTAATTGGCAGCCCCTAGATGCCTGATTTTCCTGAAAGATAGACTCTTGATAGGCAAGTAAGGGCTTAATGATTTATGCTTGTATGCCTAACACCAGATAAAGTCAGACTATATCCTAAAGTGTGCATAGGAGGAAAAGCTATTACTGTGCTTGGATTGTCGGTGATAAATTCTACGGAAAAAGAGAAGAAGAGACATAGGTTATTAAATAGCTTGTATTCGAAATGGTTTCCAAAATTTAGCAACCCAGGGATAATGATAATAATAGAGGGAGCTGTCTTAAAACACTTGTGTGAGCCTCATTCTCTTCCCACCAGGTTTTTCCTTTATTCGAGATTGAGGTCAGGGTTTTATGCAGTATTTGTATTTTAGAAGCAGAATGGGTGAAAAGCAGCATTGCTGAAGTTTAGGAGGAGACTGTTGTTGAAACTTCTTGACACCTCTTATTCTAAAGACAAATGATTCCATTTCAATAACCCAAGTGAAAAAGGGAGGGTCAAGATTTCTCCTAGGGATTAGAAATAGAATGTGGAGTTTAGAGGATAATTTCCAGTCATTCCTGGGCTTCTGGGAAGTTCTGCTAGTTATAATTGTGTAATTTTCTCATAGTCGATTTTGCACAATACCTTCTCTTGCATGTCTACACTAATTCCCTCATACAAGGGAAGTTCCGCACAGGTGAAATCCGTTGCTTTCATTGGAACTTCCCCTCCTAGAGCAGACATTGATATACATATCCATAGGCCCTCACACCCCTTTATGGTGTGTGTATATTTGTGTGTGTGTGTGTGTGTATGTGTGTGTGTGTGTGTGCTCCTTTGGCTTCAGCATCCTCTTCTCTGTTATCAGACACCTAGAACTTCTTTCTAAAGACTTCAGGCTACTGCAATCTCTATATTCTACTAGGAATCCCAGCAGAGAGCAGGGTAGCCTGGGAACTCACTACCCTATGAGCAGCCCTTTGCCAGTGGGTGAGTGGTAAAGCTTGAAGCTCATTTCCTCTGCTTCAGGATCATCTCTAAGGCATTAACTTCCATTCCAGATTGCCCCTGGCGGATAGGTTGAAGTGATCACTTGGGAGACTTGAAAATATTATCTGGGCATGGCTTCTTCTCCTTTGCCAATCTGCAACCCCCCTCTACTCCCCCCACTATTTTCATAGTGCAAATTCTATGGAGAGATCTGCTTCTAGGAGACTTTATCTAAAACTCAAGTTTTGTGATACCCTTTTCCTTTGAATATGTATGATATGCTCTCTTTTCATGTCAATGTGATTATGATCTTGCTGATACTTGGGGAAATCTGATGAATTGTATGCCATTTTTATTTCATTGCTTTATTCCTCATCTATTTCCTGAAGAAGTCTTTTGTATTTTTTCACTGCATGAATTAAGAGCATAAAACAAAGATCTGTGGACAAAAGCTATGTGGGAAAGGATAAAGAGAAAAGCCAGACTGAAAAGAACAACTGAAATTAAGAATAATGTTTAGTACATCTTAACAAAGATTAAAAAACATTTTTCCTAGCTAACATTCAATATTTAGTGGTATAAAGTTGTTTTAGCTTTCAGTTGCTGTGTAACAAATCCCCCCCCTCACCCAATCCAACACCATGAAACAACAGGCATTTATTATGTCACCCCATGCCTGAGGGCAGAGATTGGGGAGCAGCTTAGTGGGGGCTGTGGCTCAGTCTTTCATGAGATAGCAGTCAAGCTCTTGGCAAGGGCTGCAGTTGTGTCAGGTTTGACTGAGCCCGGAGAATTCATTTCCAAGCTCACTCATGTGGTTGCTGGCAAGTCTTGGGTCCTCCCTGGCTGTGGTCCAGAGTCTCCCTTTCTCACTACATGGGCCTTGCTATGGCAGCCGGCATGTCCTCCTGACATGGCAGCAGGAAACCACTATGAAAGGTCTTTTATAACCTACTCTGGGATGACAGATCCCCTCACTTTTGCCATGTGTTATAGCTTCCAAAAACCAGCCTCAGGTTAATGTGGGAGAAGACTACAGCTGTGTGAGGTCAAGAGGTGGAGATCATTGTATATGTGTGTAGGACATCTTTGAAGATGGTGACCATAAAAGTACATCATATATATTCATTTCACCCATCATTGTATAAGGATGAAAAACACAGTTTAAAGAGGACCATGTATACCGTGTTTTCTATGCTCTATGTCCTTGTCATAAAGGAATGTCAATGAATATTTATGGTTATTCAAAATCTACTCATCTTCCAGGATGTTTCTCCATAAAGAGAAGTATTAAGGACGAAGTATGCTGTAGTGAATACTGCAGTGAATGCTAATTCAGGCACTTTTAAGTCAGTCTTCACAAAAAGAAAACCATCACAGTCCATTATTTCTACTATATGTCTAGTGCTAACACAATGAGGTGAGCGTGTGGATTTCCAGAGCAGTTTTCCAATGCACATCCCTTTTGCCCAGATCCTCTTCATCCTACATCTTGCTTTCATCATGTAATTATTGCTTAATGATTCCTTACTAACAGAATAAAATCCAATCTCCTTGACTTCTCAAAAGCAGAATTCATGTCTTTAAAGAGTTCATTCCTGTGCTTCCATCATGAATCTTTTAATTCAGTCTGGAATTATTATCACTGTTTCCCAAATTTCCTTGCTTATTTTTTTTAACTCTTGATTCATTCTTGTTGCTATCTTTTACGTATTGGGGATTTCTTATCCTATGATTAGGTTCTAAGTTCTTCTTGAACCAATCTCCCCATTATTTCCCCTTCTTCATCTTCCTCTTTTGTTTTAATTTAATTTTATTATAAAGATACTGTATAGAGAGGTTACAGTTACATCAGTAAGGTAATGAGTACATTCTTGTTAAGTATTGTTACCAATTCCCTTGTTATTCTCCCACTATCCCTTTCCCTCCCCTGAAGTTGTAAAGTTTGTTTCCAGTACACTGTCTTGTGAGCATCATTGTTTCAATGGATCATCTTGTGTCCTTGTTTCAGCATTTTGTTATTCCCCTTCCCCTCCCCAAATTAAACAAATGTATATACAAAATTCAGGGTACCAAAAAAAGTACAGTGACAACAGGGATATACTATAGGGAGAAGAACATACAAAGGAAACAAAAAAATCACATAGTATATTAAAAACAACAACAACAACAAAGAAAGACCTCTTGTGTCCATATTTTGGGGTTCATTTCGCTTAGTATCATCTTATATGGTCATATGTAAATAGCTTCTGAGCTTTTCTGCTCATCTGATAAAATTATCCTAGATGTATACTAATTATTGCAAATGAAGAAAACTATGGGACCTATTATTTCTTTGGGTCTGGCTTACTTCACTTAATATGATTTTTTTTCCAGGTCTTTCCATTTCCTAACAAATGGGCAGTGTCATTGTCATTCTTTCTGAAGGAAGCATAGAATTCCATTGTGTGTGTGTGTGTGTGTGTGTGTGTGTGTGTGTGTGTGTGTGTGTATATATATCTCACATTTTCTTGGTCCATTCATCTACTGATGGGTTGGTTCCATATCTTTGCTATGGTGAATAATGCTTTGATAAATGTGGTTGTGCTGGTAGCTTTAGTATGGCTTTGTTTGTGATCATTTGGGTAAATGCCCAAAAGGGGGATTGCCAGGTCATAAGGGAGTTCTATGTGGAGTCTTTTGAGGAACCTCCATACTTCTTTCCAGAGTGGTTGAACAAGTTTACACTCCCACCAACAATGCAGTAGAGACAGTCTTTTCAGTAAATGGTGCTGGAAAAATTGGTTTAATACCCGTAGAAAACTAAAATTAGATCCTTATATATCACCCTCCACCAGAATCAACTCCAAATGAATCAAAGACCTTGAGGGAAAAGCAGATACCCTGAAAACAGTAGAGGAAGAAATAGGAGAAACTCCAGGGCTCTTTGGCACAGGCTGAAATTTTCTTAATAAAAATCCAGAAACACAACAAATCAAAGAAAGGTTGGACAAATGGCATTTTATGAAACTGCAGAGCTTCTTAATGGCAAAGGACATAGCTAGCAAGATCAACAGAAAACCCACGGGTTGGGAGAAGATGTTCACTAGCCATACAACAGACAAGGGCTTTATCTATAAAATACACTTAGAACTCAAAAAATTAAATCCTCCAAGAACAAATCCTCAAAGAAATAACTGCCCCATTAACAAATGGGCTAAAGACTTAAAGAGAGACTTCTCTGAAGAAGAAAACAGAATAGCTAATAGACACATGAAGAAATGCTCAACTTCCCTGGCCATAAAATAAATGCAAATCAAAACATTGAGATTCCACATCACCCAACTTAGAATGGCTATAATCAAAAAATCTAATAATATCTTCCTCTTTCTTAATTCAATAGTAATTCAGTATTTCTTAGGCATATTATTATCTCAACTAATTTTTCAGTTTCCTAGATTGCTCTCCTCCTCCACAGAACACTATTGTTTTTACAATATGATACATTGCTTATATTATTTTCTTAATGAATCCAAATATTTTGAGAGCTGGGAGCTTAGTAGGTAGTCTGTATTATGACTATATGGTCCAAAAAAATCCCATTCTACATTTCCTTAATGTCTTCCCTTAATTCTGCCTGTTACTTTTATATTTACTTCTTTTGAAGTCCATGATATGTATTGGCATCATTTATTTTAATGTCCTGTGTATAACATGCTTCTTCTAATTATCACTTAACTCTTTGTATCACTTATTCATTCAGCACAGCTCTTTTTTTGGGGGGGGGTCTTGGGACTTGAACTCTGGGCCTGAGTGCTGTTCCTCAGCTCTTCAGCTCAAGGCTAGTGCTCTACCACTTGAGCCACAGAGCCACTTCCAGTTTTCTGAGTGGTTTATTGGAGATAAGAGTCTCACAGACTTTTCTGCCCTAGCTGGCTTTGAATCATGATCCTCAGATCTCAGACTCCTGAGTAGCTAGGATTAAAGGCATGAGCACTGGTGCCCTGCTCAGCACCGTTCTTGTGTGTCTACTATATGCCTCACATCATGCCAGGTCAAACAAAAATAGACATGTTGCTGCCATCATAATCTGTGCAATTTAAATGCAACCAGACACAAAAGTTAATAAGGACACCAAAAGAATAAAATCACAGGTTAAGAAAACACTCTGAAGAAAGAGCTCCTGGTAAAAAGACTTTATGCACAGGAACCAGCCCTAGGTTGGTTCAGAGAGGAGCCTCTGTAGATGTCATCTTGGTGCTAAGATCTGAACAATGAGCAGCAACCACACAGAAAAAAAGGACTGGGGGGCAGGAGTGAGGTTAAAAGAGTGTTTTGAGCAAGGCAATGCATGCATCATGACACTGTGGTGGGCTGAAGTCTTTTACAATAGGTCAAGGTGATTAGGTCCAGTAACCAAGCAAGGACAGTGATGGAAAACTCGGAGTAATCTGAATAATGTGTGGAGCTTAGTTACGAGTAATATATTGGGATTGATTAATTAATTTATTTTTAAATAATTTTTTATTGTGAAAATGCTGTACAGAGGGATTACAATCACATGAGCAAGGTAATGTGTACATTTCTTATCAAGCATTGTTGCCTCCTCCTTTGTTTTTCCCCTCCCTTCCTTTCCCTCCCATCTCCACAGCTACACCCCTCCCTCCAGCTAAATTGTACATCTTATTGTTGCAATGGGTCAACCTGTTTTTTCCCTTCCGCTTCCCAAATTATATCAACATCAAATACAGTGAAAATGGGTTATACCATGGGGGAGGGACATACAAAGCAACAACAAAAAAAATCACGTGGTACCTTATAAATACATTAGAAACAATAACAAGAAAGAAAAAACCACTTGTGTTCTTATCTTGGGATTTCTAAGTTCTGACAAGTCTGTCACTGAAATAGATGATGATAACTTTAGCAGATACTGAAACTGGAGGAAGGGTATTCGATGACTCTGTACTATCTATGGAATTTTTCTCTAAATCTAAAAATATTCCAAATGAAAGTTTATTGAATTAGGTTAATTACTTTTTGTACCCATTTTGGGGCTTGAACTCAGCACCTAGGCACTGCCCTTCAACTATCAAAAGATAGTCTTTTATTGCTCAAGGCTAGCGCCTTACCACTTGAGCCACATAGCTCCACTTCTGGCCCTTAGGTGGTTAATTGGAGATAAGAATCGCATGGACTTTGCTTCCTCGGCCAGCTTTGAACTTCGGTCCTTAGATCTCAACTCCAGGCGTGAGCCACAGGCGCCTGACTGAAGTTAATTTTTTAAAGTTCGGCATGGAAAAACTCAGGATATAAAGAGTAATACAAATAAGCTGAACATTAAGACCTGGACAAGATGTCCTTGGTCTCTGAATGCTACTTTGTAATGTTGGTTTTTATTTTGGATTAAGGAGAAGACTGTGATGGTATGTGAAATATTACCATCCTGTGCACAGTGTGCAGAGGACTGGAGAAGTACACAGTGGTAAATGAGGCTACTCTCTTAGAGAGTTTAGAACTGCAAAATTGAGTTGGATTAAAGGTGGGCTTAGAGTCTCTTTAGCAAGATATGTGCTTTGGGATTGCATTTATATTTAGTGTTTATCATAATATTTGTATGTTATATATATATATATATGATGCACAATCCTTGAATAAATTAATAGACAAACAGGGAATGAAAAGGGGAAGATCAGGCTAAGCAGTCTCTAGAGTCTGTTGTATCTTGGCCCTGTACAAAACTCTAGTGTGAAGACTAGTGATTTCAGACAGGATCAAAAGGTAGTCTCATCATTTCCCCTCTTGCTTTCAAGGTTGATTCTAGAATGAATGATTCCCTATCTTATTTTTGGAATGCCTAGGACTTCGGTAGAGAGCCCCAGGTGGAAGAACAGTGGACTAAAGGACACTGAAAGAAAACGGCAAAGTGTTCAAGATGTACATATTTCCAGATAAGATGATCTTAAGTGAAATCAACCCCAAGATAGGGACACAAGGGATTTTTTTCTTTCTTGCTATTGTTTCTAACATAATTATAATGTGCCATGTGGTTTTTTTGTTGCTTTGTATGTTCCTCCCCCACAATATAACTCCTGTTTTCCCTGTATTTGATGTTGGTGCCCATATTTTGTATATACACTTTTCGAATTTGGGGAGGGGAAGGGGAAAAAAAAACGCTTAAATAGGGATACAGGTTGACCCAGTGTAACAATGAGATGTACAAGACATTATGTTGAAAAGCAAACTTTACAATTTAGATGGGGGAAGGGGGCAGAAGGGAAGGGAAGAGTGTAGTAGAGGAGAGTGGAGGTGGGAGGGAAGCATTGCTAGGGAAAAAACAAAGGAGGAGGCCACAATGCTTGATAGGAAATGTACTCTTTACCTTGCTCATGTAACTGTAACCCTTCTGTACAGTATTTTTACAATAAAAAAAAATTTAAAAAGACTTGCAGATGAAAGAAGCAAGACACTGTGCAGTGAGCCATCCACAATGTGGCTTCTTCTTTAGAGCACATTCATTCTGCTTGGCATTTGCACTTTGCCTTTTTGCCAATAGAAATAATCTTAGCCTTTTTTTCCCCTTTAGATGACTCTGTAATTAGAGAGACTTCTCTTCCTGGGGGGAAGTATCTTAATTTCCAGTGGAGCAGAGAATCTGGGGACACGCTGCAGAATTACTGTGAGGACAGGGCAGTGCCTAGAGTCCTGTTTGCTCACTTCAGTTGAGTTTTAACAGTACAGACAGTGATTGGTCTGTGTTTTCTGCAAGGCTTTCTCATTTGAAAAGACACCACAAGTCTTTAAAGAACCATCTCTTGGGCTAATTAGAGTGAGGATCAGGAAGAAACTGCTTGCTGGTTTTCTTCCAAACCTAAAGGAGGAAGAAAATAGAATGGTTAACCTTACAATTATTTTAGCCATGTTACCCTGAAGATCCTAGTTACTCTCTTGCAATTTTTTTTCTCTCTCTCACATTCATGCTCACTTTTGAGACAGGGTGCATGCTACCCATGCTTGTATTCTACCACATGACTAAGTTTAGCCAATAGAGTTTATATCGTCAATCTTAGAGGTTAATCTTTCCTCTTTCTTGTTTTCTCTCCTTCCCAGACATGCATTCATTTGACTGGCAGTCTGGAAAATTGAAAAATGCCACAGGGGTTATTAAGGTGGAAATCATTTCTGCTCCTTGAAGCTCAGCAAGCTAGTTATTGCTGCACCTATAATATCCAGGAATCAGAGTAGCACGCATTGTTCTTAGCTTGCCTGACACAGACCCATATCAGCTGTAACACCCAGATAGAATGAAGGGGTTTCAAGATGTCATTTCTCGACTCTGAAATATATCCCTTTAGTAGATTAAAACAGAGTCCCTGAAGTTATTAGAATGTGTTCTGTGTCTTTGTGCACACATATTTGATTTACTTTTGTTCTTATTAAAATGGTAAGCCTAGAATAAAAGAGAAAAGGGAATCTTCTATAATCCATATTTTAATAATTGCCTGAGTGCACATGTACCCTACAGAGACTTTCCTGTGTCTGTAACTATTTACTTGGCTCTTTTATGAAATGTGTATTACTTACCTGGCCTGGCAGACCATGACACAACTTCTGGCCTATCATGTAATCCTGCATTTGCTCCTTCTGAGTCCTTAGGGTATGTTAAGTCTGTCTGTAGGATAGAGATATTATTTTAACGGATCTTTTTCACAATAATGGCTTCATATTACATAAATTGCATTGAATCATTATGATGTTAATATATAAATACTAAGAAAACTACTGGGAAAAGTTACTATGTAATTGAGATAGCCAATTTTCCAACATTAACTTCTTTATTAATTTTTTCTCCATAAAAATGTTGAGGGAGTTTCAATCCACATTAAAACTTATAAACATGTTTTAAAAATGCAATTGCTTCATTACCCTCCCCTGCTCAGTAATAGGACACATACTAACCCTCAATTGGAAAACTTGCATAAATCATTTAAACAAAACACACAAAAAAGGCAACCAGAATCAAAATAATTCTTGGTTATAAGAAACTTAAGATTCTTCAAGAAAAAGATTTTTGTTTGCCTCTATTTAGCTTTAAGGGAATAATCTTTTTACCATGCTGCCCCAAGCAAAAGATTTAATATTAGCAGTAATGTTTGTTTTTGATGAAGAATAAGTGACTGGAAAATAATACAAAACCCTGTTATATAAATGAACTCAAATTCCTGTCCTGCTTCAAACATTCCATGCCTGTTGTTGGTCTGCTATATTGGTGTATCAATCAGGGTCTTGGCAGAGAGCAGAAGCCATTCCAGATGGCTCTAATAAGACCTTAATAAAAGGAGTACTTACATGTACTTACAAATAGGGAAATTTACAAAGGATGGTGAGATTCTCTACTTGGTGTCTGAACCACTAAGTTGTCACTACATTACAGGGCTGAGGGCAAGAGAGGAAGAAATAATGTAGTTGGCAGCACAGGGACTGTGAGGGAAGTCTACTATGGTAGTGGATGTACAGAGTTGCAGCCAAAGATGTGAACTGAAAACAGAATGCTTGAGGAAGAAAGAGTTGTACTCTTCTCTTTGGCTGTCCATCCTGTGCATTTGATGGTCAACTCCATGCATTAGACCATCCCCAGAGACACAGGCTACAAGAAATACCCCTTATACATCAGAGGGGAGCAGATGAAGAGGGTACAGGAATTCAAAAAAGGAAAAGACCTAGATCCCTCAAAGTTACTATTACTGGTATCTAAAGAACTAAATTACCACTGAAGATTATACTTTTTACTCTTTGTTAGCAAGATAGTAGATATTTTATATTTTATTTCTTATGAAGTGAGGATTTCAAAATACCTATTAGCAAATTTTTCCTCTTGTTCAGCAAACAAAAATTCAAAACTTTACCTAATAGACTGTTGTCCCTCTAGGAAATTATAAATTGCAAAGGACTTTGCACTGACAGTATCTCATTGTGCCTAATGGAGGCCATTAGTTTATTTATTGTACAGTTGTGGTTACTGAGGCTTGGATTCCAGAACGAAGTTTCTGATTCACAAGTCAGAATTGGCAGAATCAGATGCAAATCTAGGTCTCCTGATTCCAGATCCCAGGTTTCTTATATTATATTACTCTGTGCTTTTTTGTTCCAGCATAAGAATGTTTTGAACATCTATTTATTTAAGTACTGGACCTGGGACTTGAACTCAGGACCTTACACTACCCCTAAGCTGTTTTTTTTCTTCCCACAATTCTGAGTGTTCTGCCACTAGGACCACAGCCCCAATTCCAGCTTTTTTGGTGGTTAATTGGAGATAAAAGCCTCATAGACCTTCTTTCTCAGGCTAGCATTACACCATGATCCTCAGATATAACCTTCTGAGTCACTAGGATTACAGGGTGAGTCACAAGCACCCACTTTATAAACTTCAGCAGATTTGCCAAAAGAATGGAAGTGTCTATACCCTTTCCTGCATATGAAGTATGCAGGAAAACTAGTGTCTCTACTAGTTAATATCAGGAAGCAATGGAGAATCCAATGCAGCAAGTCCGGTGGAACAAATGACACACAGTTCTGTGGTTTTGCTCTTAAGGCTCCTTAAAGGACCATAGATTAAAGGCTTGGTTGCTAGCTCATGGTACCATTGGGACGTGGTGAATCTCTAAGATGTGGAGCTTAGTGGTTTGGAAGTTAAGTCATTAGGGGTGAAGCCTTGAAGGAGATATTGGGACCCTTGTTTTCTCTCTATTGCTTTGATTTCAAGCGGTCATGAAGTGAACAGGTTTTCTTTACCATGATCTCTCCACCATGTTTTGCCTCATCACAGGCCCAAACAACAGACCCAATTGACTAACGACTGACACCTCTGGCACTGTGAGCCCAAAGTACCCTTTCCTTGTTTAAACTGATTTTCCCAGGTACTCATTCCAGGTACTCATTCTCAGGTACTTATGTGTTAGCCAGCTAACACATGCATGGAGGGATATAGGAAAAGATTTGGGAGCAGAGGGTGGCAGCACATATTAGAGTACTATTCATGGATTACTTGCATCAGGATCAACAGGTTACTTTTTAAAGGACGGATCCTGGATTTCTACTGGCTGAGAGTCTGAATCTGTATAAGAAGAACTCTACATTAAGGCTCATTGATGTACTTGCTCAATTAGCTCCCCTTTACCCTCTGTCCCTACTTACTCATGCACACAGGTTAAGAGCAGCTGGCACAGAACAAATGTGAACATCTTGATGAAAAAGAGCTGTGTAATAGAACTATAAATATTTGGTCCTAGCTCAAGGGTTTTTTTTGTTTGTTTTTCATTTTTTTTGTTTTGGCATGGCTGAATATAAACCATCTGATTACTTGTCTATCATCCTAACTTCTGTCTCTTTGCTTCAATCATACCTTTTGAATAATCTTTTGAAAGTGTGTTTTCTAATTTTATGCTTTAATAAACAAGGTGAATTAAACACAAATTGACTTTTCAGGTTCTTCTAGTGCTTTGAGTTAAATATTTTAAACAGCAATTATGGTAAACATTGAAGATGTAAATGTACTAAATTGGATTGAAACTGTTTTGATACTAAGATGTCTTTTTTTTAAAAAAGGAAAGAATTCCTTACATATTTAATGTTGTTTTCAGAAAAGTAGTGCAGAGAAAGGACAGCTTTTCAGGAACAACGCTGCAGCTGCATTATTTTTGCAAAATTTATTAAGGATGTATAAAGTCATCATTGATGCTTTCTTATGAACTCCAAAAGTGGTTTATTTCTTTGTTTTTATCATTATCCTTTTGTAACTTTCAAAATAATACTCATTGTTCCAACCTACTAATGTAATGCCTCACTTCAACTTCATGTCAGTTTTCTTTAAGATGCAAGTTTTCAGGTACCAGGAATCTGGGATTATAGAGTTTGAGTGCTGATGTTCATTGATTTTACAGAAACTGTTAGGGGGCATTTGGAACTTCATTTCTTAGAGTATGAATGTTAAAGTTTCGTACCCTATTATAACTTTCTTCCTAGTTAGAATACCATAAACAGAGTCATGATCAAACAAATGACATTTTCAATTCTATTTACTCATATTTTAAAAACTGTGGCCTAGCTTGGCTATACTTTAATTATGATGCTGGAGACCATGTCTACAAATGAATTTTGCTGGTGGGTGAAGAGGTGTAGATAGTAATCTTAGGCTGGGCTTGAGCCAATTGTATAATTTTTCTTTGCTTTTTGAGACTCAGAATGGAATAATTATATATATATATTATATACAATAAATAATTTCCATTAAGAGAGGTGGAGTTATTGGTTGTTATAAGAACCATCTGTATTTATTGACTTTTTTCCTCTGTTAATCCTATTTCAAGCCAGTTCTAAATGTTCTGAGTTGTTTTGCTGACAATAAATATGGTGTGAAGTTACTCTATTACACTAGTCCCTCTTGGATTAACTATAGTTTTGATTTGGCTGACCCGGTTAAAACTGTCACACTTGCTCATAGAGCTATTCTCAGCTCCAGGGTGTGACCTCACTTGCAACCTGTCCATTGCAATTACACTGTCTGTTTTAAAATTAAAGTCATTATCTTTTGAAAACTTTTCTGGAATTCCAGCAATTACTTTTTAAAACATCCATTATTTTTTTTTCCTCAAGGACATACTCTTTATTAAAGAGAAGAAAACGTAAATGTTACATATGTTGGTTTAAAGATAACATAGAACAATTGGCAGGGATTTCTTGTAAGTTCTTTTCAGAGCACTTGACAAACAATTGGAAAGTGAAAATTAAATGTGATTGCCTTTATTTTTGGAGAAGCATGTTCCTGATGCCAAATAATCAATTTTATTGAATTTGCCCTCTCTGAACTGACTAGTTGTTTTGTCTCTGTTTGTCACCTCAGCAGTATCCCAGAGAGCTCTATATAAACTGAGATTCAGAAGGTATTATTACTGAAGCAGGCTGTTATACTTAAGGTAGCACTTTTATAAGGCCTGACTTACTTGAGTATTATTAATTCTCAGACTGGTATGAACCAAAGGATTAATTACAGCTATGCATGCGTGTATGCCATTTCTTACGCCCAATTTTCTTTGCTGTCTGGTTTGCTATTACTAGAAAGCAGATGTTTATTATAAATTACATTTCTTTAATATGTGACTTGAATAAAGATTGGAAGTTGAGTTATTCCTGTTTTCAACGTTTTCCTAAAACATTGAACTATACTAATACCAACTCTGCAAGTATCTGTTTAAAAATAGGAGCAACCAGGGTGCAGTATTTCTTGACTGAATAGTACAGCTTTCACATTGAAAGGAAGCTGGGAGGTAGGAACAATTGAAAGACTAAATGCGTCATGCCTTTGAAAAGCCAAAAAGGCAAGCAAAGCCTGTAAAAACTTCCTGTCATATTCATTTCTTTCTATCTATACAATAAAGGTACTGTAAACCTTTTGAGTGCTTTCAACACTCTTTGCTGGAAATTTATTTTCAAATTGTTAGAAATATTTCAATTTTGTAAACAGAGACTAAAACCTACATTTGATCATCCCCTGAAATTAAAAAAAGTTACAGTACAGTTCCAAACTTTTCTTTAAGTTATTTTCACTCATACTCTTGCAAGCCAAATAACAAAGAGGTGCTGATTCTCATCCATTTAGTTGACAGCCACTGCATCCTTTCTTCTATTTACCACTTGAACATTTTGGCATCTTTCTCTCCATCTTGATGTGAAGCAGAAAAGCTTGATGTGACAGGAAATTGAAACGAGTTATATATTTCTTTCCTTGTGGCTTAAAGCCTACACAGGGTTGTGCATTCTAAAGTAACAGCTTTCAACTCAGGGGGTTTCCATTAATTCTCCCCCACAAGCCTATGGACATTTAGTAATGTCTAGAGAAGTTTTTGATGGCCAGGGCTTAGGGCTGAAGGGCTGCAGGCATGTAGCAGGTAGAGGCCAGGGATATGACCAACTATCTAAACAGATGGGGCAGCTCTTACCCAAGTAATTAATTATCTAATTCCAAATGTCCACAGTGCTGTGGTTGAGACCCTTCTACCCACTGTCAATCTCCAGGCCTTTTCTGCCTCATATTTCCTAGTTACCACTGGTCACCTCCCTCCTGTCAGAGCCTTGTGAAAGACAAAAGGTTTTAAAACTCTTTTTAAACTTCACCTTTAATTATGGAGCAAGTGATCCTCTGACACCTCTCTTTTCCTCTTTTATCCTTTCATTTAATGTTCTTTTGTGTCTCTCCAACATCTTTCTGTTCTCTAGATGCCTCTCATTTTTGCTCCTACCCCCTCCCCAACATTGTCTATGTGCTCAAACGCTCCTGATTTGTGTTATTAGCTTGTGAATTTTTAGTAGGCATGCTGAGTTCTGGAGTGCCCTGTTTAGGATAGATTGTTTGAGAAGCTATTTTTTTTTCTTTTGTCAGTAATGGGGCTTGAACTCTGGGCTTGAGAACTGTCCCTCAGTTCTTCAGCTGAAGACTAGTCCTTCACCACTGAGCCACAGAGCCACTTCCAGTCTTCCGGTGGTTAATTGAAGATAAGAGTCTTTTGGACTTTCCTGCCCGGACTGGCTTTGAACCGCGATCCTTGTATCTTGCCTCCTGAGTAGCTAGGATTACAGATGTGAGCCACAGGCACCCGGCTGGAGAAGCTATACTTTATCTTACTTCAGTGTTGCATCTTGGGAGAAGGCCCAATCCTGGGCTCAAGGAATTCATTTTTATTTCTTTGTGCTGGTACTGGGGCTTGGATGCTGTCCCTTAGCTTTTTCTCTGAGGGCTGACACTCTCCCATTGTAGTACTGCTCCACTTCTGGCTGTTGGGTGGTTAATTTGAGATAAGAGTATTACAGACTTTCCTAACCCAAGTTGACTTTGAACCATGATCCTCAGATCTTAGCCTTGTTTGTAGCTACCATTAGAGAAGTGAACCCCCAGTGCGTGACTTGAAGGGTTCATCTTGTGGAGTCCATGCTGCTGATAGAGAACTAATGCTACTAATACTGATTCTCCCTCATAGAGCAGTAGCCATACTTGTCAGACACTGTGCAAGGATGCTTTGCATACATTTGGTTGATATTAGTTCTATCATACATATGTGGAAAAGAAGCTTTAACTGTTCCAGATGCGTTGGAAGATGCTGCTTTGCAGTGGGTAGAACCAGTACTTGAACCCAAGTCTGTTTGGCATAAGTTCCTCTTTCCTATAGAATTATGGTGACTTTGAGGGCTGCAAACAGGTTAAGAACATCCTAACAATCTGGGGATGAGCTTAGCAACTTTCTTTACAATATGGGAAAGATTTCAAATGGCCAGTATAGCTAGAAACAAATTGATCTTGTGTGCTTGAAGCTAGAAATAATTCCATTGCTTATTATTTTCTTATTTTCCTGGCTAGAGGAGGATTGGTTTCAGTCATTTGCTTAGTTTCCAACATAATTCAGCAATTAAGCTCATGACTATATTCCTTGACAAATTCCCTACAATTCTGGGCTGAGAGCTGTGCCAATAAATTCTGCCCTCTGACTGGTTTGGTTTGGTGGCATACTGTCTTCCCTAATGTACTCCTTCTCAGAGAACTGATCTTGTTTAATCCCAGTTCAGATGCCCAGCTTCAGATCAGTAAAGTGATAGCATTTTAGGACTTTATCCAGACTTTATGAACATGGGGTAGGCAGTGTAGAGCACCCTTCCATTCCCTCAATGCAAGGAGACAAGGGTCCAGTGTCTGGGCACCGAACAGGCATGCTTGCAAGTACCTACAGAATCCATAAACAAAGTCAAAGTGCCTTGGCCTTGGGTAAAACAGATGTGACTTGTTTGATAGCAGATCAGTTTAGAGTTAGGGTGAAATGTGGAACACTGGCGAGAGAGTCTGTCAGCAGATACATTCTACTCTTACAACCCACTTTCATAGTTGTGCTCTGGTGGAAGTGGTTGCTATTTCTTTGTGTCAGAGAATCCCCATGTGCAGCATGGCAAATCACTGTCAGAGCCTCCTTCAGAGGTGGCTGCTCTTGTGTCACAGGGAAGGGTGTGCGTATGGATTTTCCAGTGGATAAAAGCGTGAAAGTTTATTATAAGGGTGTGAATGCTTTTGTAAACAAGATACTCTAGATGCTATTTGTACCCACAGTTTATTTTTGTGCTTTTTTATTTTTGGTTGGTGGTGGTGTGTACGTTTTGGAAAAATCCTTCATAATACAATCAAGATCATTTTGTTTTCTCAAACTTACCTCACCATCCCTCTGCATAACGTCGGACATTCTTGATCTCTTTCTGCAAGACATTCTGCAGAGTGCAAAACACATCTAGCCAACTCCTAACATAGTCTTGTGGAATACAATTATACAAATAGAAACTGCTAGGGTTCAGGACTCTTTTCCTAATAAAAGGAACTACTTCCCCTCCCCCTTTTTATTTTCTTTCTTGTCTTTTCTCTTCTTTCCCCTTTCCTTCTCATTTCTATTTATTTACAATCCTAACTGAAGTTATGATTGTTAGAGCTGTAGCAGCCATCTTGTGATCAAGAGGATGGGCCAATAAAATATAAAATAAAATTATAGCTCTTATCTCCAGATTTCTGGTTATGTGAGACAAAGAAATACATATTGCTTTGAATTGCTGTCATTCATATTTTTGTGTTACTTGTAGCTAATTACATTCTCATAGGGCACCTGTAAATAACACAGCCCATTCACCTGTGAAATTTTGTAGATCTTCCCCATCAATTCCTCTCCTGCTAAAAATTAGCCTTTTTGAAGGAAGCAGAAACAATTAAAGCCAGATTTAAAAAACCCATTATATTCTCTTTCCTTTCAAGGTGGTCTTCAAAGATTGTTACTGAACATCATTTTATTTCTTGATTTTGTGATCTTAGTTCTATTTGTTGCCGAGTTAGACTGTCAAGAATATTCCTCCTTTTATGTTTTGCTTTTTGTCTTTCTAGATGAATAGTGAGTTGTAAAGTCCATGTTTTTTTGGATTCCCCTAGCGTGTGTAATATAGAGCTCTCTCATTAGACACTTCAGTAGGTATTTTGACGGATGGACCTGGCACACAGTGAATTGTGGCAGCTGCTACTAAGCAACCAGATAGGGTGTCAGTATGTGGTGGTGTTCACACATGCAGGGCTCGGCCCAGACATACTTTCATGGTGTCACTTACTTCCACTGGGTATGAACCAGACTTGTAACTAGTTCCCCCCTTCTCTCGTTCAGAACTGTTTTTCTCAATAGCTCCCCTCCACAGGACTCCTTTCAGAGTTTGAGCCCTGAACATTTATATGGCATGTACATTAAGAGAGTTCTTTTTCTTTCCTTTCTTTCTTTTTTTTCAAAGTATAGATCTTTTCTTCTTGATTTGGCATCTGACTGTGGTTATTTCTATTATTAAACATCAATGATTCATATTATATAACAGTAGTTATTCAGAACGAGAAGGTATAATACAAAGTAATAAGGTACCTTCAGCTATACATGGCTTTATGGTACCTATATGATTTAATATTTTTTCTTCAAATTTTATTTCTGGCTGTCCCTATCATTTCTGCAGAATAGCACACACAGTATTTTATCTACAGGAAAAAAATTCTTCTTTCAGAAAAACATTGAAAAGGGCAATAGATTCCAAACCTTTGAATGTTGACTTCTTTTCTTTACACAAATACTTGAAAACCCTTGTTAATTAGAAACAAAACAGCACCTCCCACATTCATTTCGCTTCTCAGTGTCATCGCTGACAGCTGGGAAAGACAAATATGTTCCCCCTCATTATTGGCACTGTTGAAGCAGTAAAGCTTAAAGGGGAGAAAATGTGAACAATGCAAGGAAGTCATCAGTTAACTGTGGTCATGGGCGAGCACGCACCATAATTCCATTTTACACTGAGACAGGAAACGCCCAGCATCATCCGACTTTTTTCCATATCACCAAGAATTTGAAGTCTTAAATAGCTTTCTATGTCATTTCTTTAGGAACTGATTTAATATCCTTGTTTCTGATTTGAAAGCCATAAAAGACAGAGAGATGGAAAGACTGCATTTTCCTTTTTTAGATTCAAAAGGGCTGTGAGCTGGGAAAGATGACTTGATTGGAATGAATTGGTGAGACTCATGATGAAGACACTCACACATCTTTTGTTTTTTTTTAACAAAACTCCCAAGCCTTCTTTGCCTTTCTAATGTACTCCACGCAGGGCGATCCCACTCTGGTCCTCCTGCTAGTTACAAAAATCCCACTTCCAGAGAATTCCCCTTTGGCATCATTCCAGTGATGTTCCTGCTTGAAAATGCAGGAGAGCTACTGACAAATGTACTGGCTTGCACACGTGTACTCAGAGATGGAAGTGGCGTGGGCAGAGAACTGTGATCGCACTCCTCAGAGTCTCATTTTCACTCGCTCCTCACTGTACTCTCCCAGCTGCCTGAAAATCCACTTGTTTTCATTGCAAAGATGCAGTCAGCACACATACTCACAGCCTCCTGGAGGTTGTCTTTTCTGCCCTATCTTTATATTGCTTTGCTTTGACCTTCTTAATTAAAGCAGCAGAATCTCCAGCTGGGCATGGTGGTGCATGCCTAAAATCCCCACTACTCTGGGGGATGGAGAAAGGAGGACCATGGTTCTAGGCCAGCCAGGGCAGAGGTAGCAAGATACTTTATTAAAAACCAAATATAAACATAAGGGCTGTGGGCCTAGTTCATATAGTAATGCTTTTGAGGAGGACCCTGGGTTCAATCCCCAGTATTTTTTTTTAAAGGCAGAATCTATGACTTCTGTATTCCAGTCACTTTGTTGCTGATAAATGGAAACACTATGAAAAGCTGTCTGGAACTGGGGCTTGAAGACACATCTGGGCACATCAGCCTCAGACATCTGCCTACAGATCAAAACCTACAGATCAAAGTATGGCAGCCCAGAGCCTCAGAACGGCCTAGCCAGATGCTGCCACCAGTCACCTGTCACTGAGCAGTCAACATTTCTAACAACTTCCCTCCACTGCTGCTAGCATCTTGTTCAGCCTTCCTTATCTGGTCTAGTCTGCTTGTGTACAGCAGAGTACAAATGACCATGAGCCTCCTGAGCAGCTCCTCATATTGAAGCTCTCAAATTGGGGTGGGTTTTTGGAGCTTGCTCTGAATAGAACAGCTTGCTGTGGAAGAAGATGTTTGAAAATTCACTTGGTAGTAGCTGAGCTCACATCTGTAAGCCATCTACAATTAGAATACCATTTCCTGCCACACTTCATTGGACGAGTAAATAGTCCTGCACAATATAGGTCTTATGGAGGCAGTGTTCTTACCTTACTTGAAGGTGAGACATTTTCAGATAAGACACAACAGTTGGGAAGGCAGAAGTAGAATCCAGCCTGTTAAAGCAATCTGCTCCTTACAATTGCATTCCACTTCGTTTAGAGTAGCCAATAATGAAGACTTTTGAAATCTATGCAAAGTATGAACACTTCCTAAAATATGATGCACTTCCACACTGATTTATTTTCATCCAGTATTGAGGATTATAATCAACTGTGTCCACAATGAGACCACAACCACTTCTAGAGATAAGAAAGGAAACCAAGGGTGGAGCAATGCGGACCACCAATGAAACCTACTGCAAAGGGGAGTCATGCTAAAATAGTGAAATGGCCTATGTATTTCAGATCTGGGTGAGAACTCACATAATACTGATAGAGAAACACAAAACCATGAAAATGAATGTTGCCTTGGTACCTCTGAAATGGTTCTTATGGCTGTAGTCAAAAGTGAAAGTAAGGAAAAGGCAGGGAGTGATGGAAGAAATGATCTTGGAGAGCCTTTTGGACTAAGAAAGTTTGAGTAGAACCTTATAAAGATGGGAGTCATGACATGTGACACTAGTGTGTCGACAGGGCTTATGGTGAAATGAATATTATAATCTATGATTTTGATTAGCCTTAGTTTTTCCTCTGTGATAGAATTACCTTGAATTTTGATTAAGCCAGTCAGCAAAGTTGGCAAACCCAAGGACTTGAGAGCCTCTGGTTTCTCACTGTCTTCATTACTCTATCTGGGTATCGATCTAACTCTTTTCTCTATTCTGGATCTTCGGTTCCTGTTGCTGGACTCCCAGATATGTTACCTTTGCCCCTTGGATAGTTTTTCTGTGAACTCACTGGGAGCTAAACAACAAAAAAAGAACGTGTTTTGTACCAGTCCTAGGGCTTGAACTCAGGACCTGTGCACTGTCCCTGAGCTTTTTTTGCTCAAGGTTAGTGCTCTACCACTAGTGAAGCCACAGCTCCACTTCCAGCTTTTTTTGGTGGTTAATTGCAATCTCACAGACTATCGTGACCAGGCTTGCTTCCAACCATGATCCTCTGATCTCAGCTTCCTGAGCTGTGGATTCCTCAGCTAGGATTACAGGTGTCATCTACTGGCACCCAGTTGAAAGTGAAGTTTTAACTTCAAATACTATGGATCCACACAAACTACTTGTGAATACTAAATTGGTAGAGGGTGGATATTTAATATTGCTTACTGAAAATGTTAATAGGCATTTGTCTGCACTTTGTCTTGTCTGACTTTGCCTAATTTGACCATTGCTTGTTTTATACTTTTTGTCTGACCATCTGCAACTCAATAGGGTTGTATGGAGACTCATTTGTTACCCTATTCTGGCAGATAATTTCCCTCTAATTCTAACATGAAACATTTTTCCCCCTAGTGGAATATGTTCTTATTTACCAATTAAGAAGTATTTAAATATTGTAAAGGATGAAAAATATTGTTCCTCTCTTTTGTATTCTGTAGTTGTGGATTTTGCTGTAAAGGTTGTCTTTTCTTTCTGTCTTTAATGCATATGCACCCAGCTAGCTATGTGCATGCATGTGTGCCTGTACGGTCAGTTTTAATAGAAAAAGGTGAACAAATTTTAAATTTGTGTGTGTGTGTGTGTGTGTGTGTGTGTGTGTTGGGTGAAGCCTACTACCTTTCCACAAAAATAAATACATAATTTATTTGAACTTTGTATACATGAAACACTGAGTTTGGCCCTTTCCAAGTTTTCAGAGTGACTTGCTCCCCACTCCCATGGGAGCGAAGCCTTACTGTAAACTCTGTCTGTTTAAATTGTGAAAACAGACTTCCCTGCAGAAGGAAGTCAGAGATGAAGTTAGGATATGGATACAGAGAGTAGTTTGTGTAACATGAAAAACCCCAGAGAGAGGAAGTGGTTCTTATTTTTAGGTTTTCCTTTCTGGTTGTACGTAGCTGCTTCTGGGGATGGAGCTGCCCCCCTCACTTCCGTTGCTTGGCCTTTCAACACTTCCCCTCTAACCCAGGAAGAATAATGTCTCCATTGTAAGATTTACTGTCTCTGCCAGCTGGAAAGCCTAGGTTTGCTTCTTTCCAGCTTTCTCTATAAGAAAAGATCAGGTTAAAAAATTACTCTTCTTACCTGATGGCTGAACTCTTAGAGTTATATCCTGTATACTTTCAAACTGGGTGTATACATAGCAAAAGGAAGGAGGACACAGAAAATTCTGAGGAAATTCATACTGAACCTTGATATAGACATGAGTTTAGAGGTTGGCTAATGTGAAAGGTGAAATAAATGATCTCCTTTCTGTTTGCGTTTCGAATAGAGTCTGTCAGTAATGGAGTGCTATTCTTATTGCTCATTTTGGGATTGAAAGTGATAGATTTGACTCTGGGTATTTGCCTCTTGATTTTAACTTATTATCATTGAGTCTAAAATACATTAACAACATCTAAAACAGGCATCCTGTTACTGACTGCAGTGACATCATGCTTCATACCATCTTTAAGAAAATATTGTTCCGGTTGCAGAGATTTTTCCTCTCTACTCTTCATCTTATTCTTTTGTATAAGCTATTCCTTAAATCCACATTCTTTCCTAGGCACAAAAGAATGTTATTTTAAAACAGCATGAAAATTTATATGGAAGTAAGTTGTTCATGAAGAAAAAGTATATGCTTTTCTAGATTAGCAGTCAGCACAACTGGGATTTGTTTTTTCTAGATATAAGCCCAGTTCATCTCTTAGTATTCACTGAGAGATACCTGGTGGTGGTGGTGGTGGTGGTGGTGGTGGTGGTGGTGGTGTGTGTGTGTGTGTGTGTGTGTGTGTGTGTGTGTGTGAGGGGAGGAAGAACTGTGGTGAGAAAGGGAAAGAACTGTGGTGTGCATGCATGAGCATTTGCACACATGTGAACATGCCTATTGTAATGAGATAATGAATCTTAAGTCATGCTAGGAAAATAAGGACTTTCAACTCAAAATCTACTAAACTTTTCATGTTTAAATCATTTGATAGAGTTGAGCCAAACCATGAAATCATTGTATGTAATTACCTGGGTCAGTTTCTCTGGGGGCAGTGTCTATAATTTGTTAATTTAGTATATATAGACCTCAAGAAACAAAGGCAAAAGGACTCAGTTTTATATAATTGATCCATCTTGCCCTGAACAAAGTTCAAAGCCCTTCTGCCTTCTCAGTTCACTTTTTGCATGAGTAAATATATACGTGTGGAAGTTGGCACGGTTCGGGGGGAAGGCATGTATAATTTGGATGTGTTCCTCAAATTTTACCAAAATGTGTATCACATTTTTCTAAAAATGCATGTACTTTTCTGAATTTTTCCTGCCTATGTTTATGTAAAATTTTCATCAAATTTAATTCTCTTTTGAATACTATCCCCATCTCGTCTTTGTTCTTCCTTTTATTATTTATTTCACACAATCTAACCTCAGGACAGACAATATTGTCCCTTAAAATTGCTGTGCTGAAGTGGACTTGATTATGATTGCATAAATATTATTTCCAAATAAGATTTTTTTGACTGGCTGTCCATGGAAGGCGCTGAACTAGACCTTGCAATAAATGTTATTGAATAAATTCCACCTTCATTCATAAGATTTTGTGCTGCTCAAAAGTAAGGCAAAAATTACTTCATATCCTATTTCTCCTGCTATACTCTGAATATAGATTATGGTCGGATTCCTTTTTTCTACTTTGTGATCTTGGAACTCTCATAATGAAGTAGCTGTTCTTTCCATAAAATTGTTAGATCTGTGTGAGCTCTCTTTTATTACTTTTTCATACACATAGGCTCTGGAATCAGGGAGTCCTTAAGTGATATCTCTAGGCCTATTCTTCGGTCATTATAGAAAAATAGGACTTACCCCATGTAAAAGCAGAAGGCACTTCAACTATGAATCTTTATGTTAAAATTTCAGTCATGGAAACTTCATCACTCTCTACCTATCTGGCAACACTTCAGGATTTTTATTTTAAAAGTTAATATTATGTATAGGTATATGATTTTCAGGCACTTTTGATTAAAAATAATATCTGTGGCTACACGTTTAGGTGCAAATTTTAGTTGAGAAATAACTTTGTATATTTCTGAGATACTATGTGATATTTAACATGTATGCATTATGAAATCATGCTAATGAATACATCTATTATTTCACATACTTGCTATTATTTTGTGTATGTGTGGGAACATTTCAAATCTGCACTTGCAGCAGTTTTAAATATGTATTGCAATATTGTCAATTATAGTCAAATCTGGGTGACAGATCTCTAAAATTTACTTCTGCCAAATGAACCTTTACAGACTGAACAATATCTATCCTTCTACTCATATCCCCTAGGGACAACTTTCTTTATCTCTCTAGTTTAACTTCTTTCTCATTTTGCATGGAAGTGAGGCCTACTGTATTTGCCTTTCTACATCCCTTTTAGTTCCCTTAGCACAGTGACCTCTAGATTCATGCAAAATGTTGCAACAGATAGAAGTTTCCTTTATTTAAAGGCTGAATACTATTCCATTTTATGGGACCACGTTTTCTCTCTCCGCTCATCTGGTAGTAGATGTTTAGGTTGATTCCATATTTTAATTCTTGCAAATAATCCTCTCATGAACATGACAGTGATTAGATTTTTTTTTGAAAGAGTCAAACCAGTTTGAAAAGAAAAAGAAAAGATGATTTGATGATATTAATTGCTTATTTGAACTTGGCATGACTTAGAAAATATGCTGAATGGTTGCTTTATCTATGAATATTTTAAAGGTTTAAGCAACTAATAGACATAAATATGTATCTTCCAAGAGAGTATGGCTTCATTTTCTCTTTTGCTTTGTGATGGTACTATAGTCAGTTTTGTACTCAAGGTATGGCATTCAACTGGAATTCCAACCATATCTTTTATAGTCTTTATTGTATGGCTTTGGACAATGCAACCTTTCTGACCGTCAATTTCCTCACCTGAAAAAAATGGAGTAACATATTTATTTAGCAGGGCAATTGTTATAAGCATGATAGATAATTTAATATAAAATAACAGAATCTGTATCTCATATACATCAACAGTGAGTGTAACTTTTAGCAAGCTTTGAAAGGATGCTTGATAAAACCTTTAGGCCTTTGAAAGTATATTTGATCTGTAAATATTGTTAAATCTATACTGTTGAGAGGGATGTCCTTCCTACTTTTCTCTTAGCATTTTAAACTCTTTATATTACATTCCATAACCATTATCCTAAATTATTTTAGAACTTGTTCTCTTCTTTGCTTTCCTTTGGTTTCCTTTCCTTTCCCTTCTCTTCCCTTCCCCCTTCCTTTTCCCTTCCCTTTTCCCTTTCCTCTTCTCTTTCTCATTTTAGTCCTTTTCCCTTCTTCCCATACCCTTCTCCTCTTTCCTTCACCCTTTTCCCCTTTCCTTTTCTGGATTTAGTTTATAACACTAACTATTCTGCACATAAATATGCAATAATTTAATGGGTTTTGGAATCACATTTATAACCCTTTGACTTGCTTGTGTACTGCTAGCAAGATTTCCAGTTTCCAAAATCCTGAGGCATAAACTTCTGTTGTTTACAAAGTACCCAGTTATGGTTTTGTTATAAAAAGCTGAACTAAGACATAGTCAATGACATTTAGTATATTTGTAATACTCTATAACCACCAACTTACCTGATCTAGTATTGAAATATCTAATTGAATTCTGGATACCTCACGTAGCTTCCAAGTTTATTCTACTAAAATAAGCTCTTACAAAATAGAATTTAATCTGGAAGCCCATTGCAGCAAACAAATAAAATGTGATGGAAGCAGTGTGTACCTGGGCCATCTTCTGGAAGGTCCCAGCACAGTGGGCATCCCAGAGATAGCAAGATCTCAGGAATGGAACATTGGCAGGGATCTTTCCAATCCCTGCTTTCAGATATTTTGTGCAAGAACCACCGCTGTCTTTTGATCTTTTCTTTATCTTTCTGGTGCTGCTTTAGCAGCTTATTAAACTGTAGAGATAAGCATAAAAATACCATTAATGAAGCACCTGCTATTTATGGTATACAATACCATACCTGTAAGCTTTGATCTCTACCCTTCATAACCCTCTTGCTTCAAAAGCGAACCAATTCTCATAAATATACAGAAATGAGTGTAGAGTTTACTTGTAAGTGGCAGACCCAATATTTAATGTTTGCCCCTCCCAAATCTGTCTGCATTTAAACAATATTGTGTCATTATTGCATGTTCCATGAAGAGCAATGAAGAATTAGCCTTTAATATAAACAGTGTAATTATTTCATTTTGAAAAAGCTTCTGAGTTGGGATAAAGAACAGGAACTCTATTTTATTTTTTGTCTTCAGTGCTAAATTATCAGTTTTTCAGTATTATATGTGAGAATGAAAAACTATATTGGAGACGTTTTTATCTTCAATCCAAAAGTTTTAATGAAAAAATTCCTTGATCAGAAAAAGCATGCGACTATTTCTGCAATTTTGGGGATAGACAAATAAGACTATTATGAAAGAATATAAGGTTTTTCACAATGTCCTTAAAGGTCCTTAGTGAGAGAACAGAATAATAGGCCAGGAGGAAACATCTCTGGTGCCACTTGTGCTACTGTTGGTCTTGTTCAAAGTAGTATTAGAGATGAGAGTCATAGGACAAAGTTCTGGATCAACTCTAAGATCAAGGCTTTGTCATTTTTTCTCATTAATTTTGACCAGAAATGAAATAAGCTTTCAATGAGACCAGTTCAGATAAGAGAGAAAGGAAAAGAAAAGAAAAGAGAATAGAATTCCAAGGCATACTGAAATATCTGGAAGCTCAAAGGGCAAGATAAAATTAGATAAAAATCATCATGGTTTTAAAAGAGGCAATGTAAGTACAAAGTGTGTTTTGCAGCTAGATACCCTTGTGTCACGGGTGCATCTTTGAATAAGGTTTCTGAATTGAGTACGTTTATACTGTAAGTGACACAATTTAGGTAATTGTCATAATCATGGCCACATCCTAGGTTTCTTTCCAATTCCCACTTCTAATTGCTTGTTCTTTCCATCACACACAAGAGAGGCAAAATTGAAGGATGTGATTTTTTTTTGTAGCCACCTTCCACTATTAATGAGATTAATCTATATGAGACAGAAATTAAATATTAAATTAACATATATTAGGCAGAAATTAAATACTCCCTTTGAAGCTCCCTAGTGTGATATTTTCCAAGCAGTGTTGTGATTTATGTAAATCATATGCTTTAAAAGACTTTGGAGGACTTAATTTAATACTCTACATTGAGAAAAATTTTCATAAAATTGCCAGAAAAAGATTTTTTAAAAATCTAAACTACTTAGAATTTTAGATATTCTACAGTGAGAATATTCTCTAGGCTTTACACATAATGTTTTCCAATGTTAATGTTATTCATTGAGCGTAAAATTTTTCTCATCCCTAGTCTAATTTTCTCCTTCTGCTTCATAAGGTTATTTCTTTCGTCATTGACTGCTATTATCTACTTGATAAGTACGTAAGTTGTCATCCTAGCACATTCTATTTGCTTTCTTTAGGCTTGTGGTGTGTTCCTGGGTAACTGAGAGACAACTTGGCCTCCCTAACCAGCAGCTAGTCAGCTAGAGTTCAAAATCTTGACTTTGGGTAGTGAACATGTCAGCAAGTAACTCTGCCTCCTACACCTCCATTTCATATTTGTAAAAGAAATATGATAATAGCACGAGCTTAAGATGGACTACTAAATGAAGTTTTCTTTGCCAAAGAATGACTATAGACCACTGCTTGTTAACATTGTTCTCAATAAAATTAGTCAACATTTCTTCAATCTTTTTTTTTTTTTTTGAGTCTGGTCGTGGGGCCTGACCTCTGGGCCTGGGCACTGTCCCTCAGCTCTTCAGCTCAAGGCTAGCGCTCTATCATTTGAGCCACAGTGCCACTTCTGGCTTTTTTTTTCTTTTTTGCTTATGTGGTGCTGAGGAATTGAACCCAGGACCTCATGCATGCAAGCAAGACAAGCGCTCTACTACTGAGCCACCTTCCCAGCCCCTCTTCAATCTTTTTATCCTGGGACAATTTGCTGTTGACAAAAGGATGACTTGGTGATCCATTGAGTCAATAACTTCAAATTCTCCTGAAATTTTTTCTTCCAATTTGCCCTTCATTTAATTTGGACAATATCCCATATCATATACACAGGAAATAACAATTGTTTTAAATATATCCTAATCCAGAAAACATTAGAAAAGATTTGGTTTATCCATTATCTAGAATGTGAATTTCTATTAAATCATTGCACGCCTGTCAGCATGTTAGAGAGTTTTCTTTTCACTTAAATCATTTTCTGAAACAATTGGAACCCATTTATTGCTCATTCATTGTCTATTAAAATCAACTGGCTCTTCTCATCTTTTATGTGTTTGGTGTTAAAGTAATTATAATCTCTCTTAGTTAGCTTTCTTTTGTCCAAACATAGATTTAGCTCTCTTTATCACTGAAATGTAGAGATGAAAAGAACTTTGTGTTACACAAATATATCACCTATCATGTTTGTTTGTTTATATCTTGCCTTTCTTCTTTGTTTTTTTTTCTCCTATGAATTCTGAATAACTGTCTGTGCAATGATTGTGCACCAGTGAAGAGTACTTTTCCAGTTTGGGCCTAACCAATAGTGTTGACAATGATGGCTGCTGAAAAATCACCTTGCTTGGTTTACGTGATATGTCTATTAATGCAATCCGATATAGCAGGTGCCTTTTGGCGACAGTGTTACAGTGCTGAATCATATTCAATTTTTCATTCATTATTTCTTCCCTAGTGAATCACAGAACATTTGTCTTTATTAGTGTTCACAGTATTGATTTCCACCCTTACCTCTTTCTATTGATATCAAACCACATTTTAATCATATCTTCCTGACTTGATTTTTGTGTCTTAACATAAGAATATATTCAAGTGGGAAATTTAAAAAATATAAATGTAAGAAAGCTTCTACCAAGAGTACTGAGCATTTGGAATGTTAGGCAACAGTAGGAAGAACTTAGTAAGTGATTGATATTAATTTTCTTCTACCCTCAAGATTTTTATAAATCCATTTCACCAGTGGCCATTGGTTAAAGCTAATTTACTAAAAAAAACTATGTGAAGATTTTATGCTGATGAAGCCAATAGAACAGGCAGGATTTTGCCTGTCATTGACAAATATTTATTGAAAATCTACTATGTATTTAGAGCCCCATCCTACCAGTGATCTGGAATAGGACTTTTTTCTTCTTGTGATGATTTAAAAACATAACCCCCAGACTATGAGTATAATGAGGACAATTTTGGCTTTGGTATTTGTGTTAAGCCACTTTAAATGTTATCACTGCAACAATTATAGAATAAAGTGTTTTCAAAATACAAACATAATAATGTTATGTGACATACTTTAAGTGATTTCTTTTTAGCCTGAGTATTAAAATATTCCTTTTCAGCCAGGCATTGGTGGCTCATGTCTATAATCCTTGTTACTCAGGAGGCTGAGGTTTGAAGATAGCAGTTAGAAGCCAGCTCAGCCAGGAAAGTCCAGGTGGCTCATCTCTAAGTAGTCAGAAGCTAGAAATGGAGCTGTGGCTCCAGTGGTAGAGTGCTAACCTTGAGCCAAAAATGCTAAGAGACAGTGCCCCAGGCACTGAGTTCAAGCCCTATTACTGGCACACATATAGTTTTCTTTCTTTCTTTCTTTCTTTCTTTCTTTCTTTCTTTCTTTCTTTCTTTCTTTCTTTCTTTCTTTCTTTCTTTCTTTCTTTCTTTTCTTTCTTTCTTTCTTTCTTTCTTTCTTTTCTTTCTTTCTTTCTTTCTTTCTTTCTTTCTTTCTTTCTTTTTCTTTCTCTCTTTCTCTCTCTCTCCTTCTTTCCTCCTCCTCTTCCTCCTCCTCTTCTTCTTCTTCATCTTTTTTTTTTGTGCCAGTCCTGGGGCTTGAACTCAGGGCCTAGATTCTGTCCTGAGACTCTCTGTGCTCAAGGTTAGTGTTCTACCACTTGAGCCACAGCACCACTTCTGGCTTCTGTTTATGTGGTGCTGAGCAACTGAATCCATGCTAGGCAAGCATTCTACTACTAAGCCACATTGCCAGCCCCACATTTTTTTTTTTTAAGAAATAGTGTAGGCTTTTGGGAAATATTTATTTTTTAAATAATTATTCTAACATTAAAATACTGAGTAAACTATTAGTTAGCATTTATATTTCAATAGAAACAAAGCATTAGAAAGTTTCATGACAGAATTACTACAGAGAATTATTAATTGGATCAGGTTTTTTTTGACATACGGCTTTGCTTTCTTTATGGCCTCATTTAATTGTGGCCTCGAAAGGAGTATTTCAGTCACAGTAGCTATAGGCAATTCATTATTTCCTTTTAAGGAAAAAATGTCAAAATGACAGCCCTTTATTTCTGAACGATCAACAGCATTGTCCTTGCTATTTCTAATGATAGCTATTTGTTGAAAGTGGCTAGAAAAGCTGGCATACCCTAAAAAGAATATTGGTTGTATCTATTCCAACTGTGAAGATTGTTCAGATAGGAAAAGCCTAATTTAATTTAGTTCTCTGTTTTTGATATTAAAATGCACAGAACTCTGCAATAGTCTCAGGTGGACTCCATCAAGGAACACTGGCTTGAAGCTTCCCTGTAAAAATCGACCACATCTCCCAGGGCTGCTCTGCTACAGCTGGTCTGTACTTCACAGGGAGAGGAGGCAAAGTCTCTGTCTGTTTCTTTTGAGTGTAATTTACTGTGCAACTCAAACTCAGACCTGTTTAATGGTCCTAACAGCAGAGTTTCTAGGCCAATGACTAAATCAGATGCAGTGCTCTGCATTTGCAGAGAAGCCTTACAATTTACAAAATTTAATAAGCTGAGCCCTCATGACATTTCCCCCCTTCCTACCCCAGATCCCGCTTTTATAATCACTGCCAAAAAGGTTGTCAAAGGAGCATATGCCCATTGGCATAATGAAATCTTACTATTTTTTTCTTTTCACAAAAGCATATAAATATCACTCCTACTATTGCTAATTCATTAACAATGAATAAATTCTAGAACCTTCTTGCTGGATATGGTAATAGATTAGCGTTGAAGTGAGTTTTTTGGCATTGTTTTATAAAAATGATTACTTTTTTTTTGAGAATATCTAGCCAGTACAATGCATTTGAAGGTCAGATGACTTAACAGCGCCTCCTGTGTACCCTTCTCCTTCAAGTTAATGCTTGTCATAAGTCAGAGTCCTCTGTCATAATTTAATGCTTATCTCATACATTGAGGGAACTTACAGTCTTTTGTTTTAAATTCTGTATTTTTGTTTTCTTTAAAAGACATGACTCCTATACTAAAGCTACCAGCACAACTGTGTTTACCGCAGCATTATTTACCAAAGCTAAGATATGGAATCAACCCAGATGCCCCTCAGTAGATGAATGGAACAAGATAATGTGGTATATATACACAATGGAATTCTATGCCTCCATCAGAAAGAATGACATTGCCCCATTTGTTAGGAAATGGAAAAACTTGGAAAAAATTAAACTAAGTGAAGTAAGCCAGGCCCAAGGAAACATAGGTCACATGGTTTCCCTTATTTGCAATAACTAGTATTTGTCTGAGACAAGCAGAAACGGTCAGATAAGTTGATGTTAGGTGAAATGAACCCCAAGATAAGGACTTAAATGGTTTTTCTTTCTTGCTATTGTTTCTAACATATTTATAAGATGATTTCTTTGTTGCTTTGTATGTCCCTCCCCCATGGTATAACTCCTGTTTTCACTGTATTTGATGTTGGTATACTTTGGGGAGGGGAAGGGAAAAAACAAATTTTTAAATAGGGATACCAATTGACCCATTGCAACAATGAGATGCACAAGACCTTATGTCGAAAAATGAACTTTACAACTTTGGCAGGGAAGGGGGGAAGTGTAGTCGTGGAGATGGGAGGGCTGGGATGGTAGGGGATAAACAAAGGAGGAGGCAACAATAAGAAATGTATTCATTACCTTGCTCATGTGATATAATCCCTCTGTATGGTATTTTCACAATAAAAAACCTTATTAAAAATAATAAAAAAGCCCCCCCAAAAAAGACACGACTCCTCAGCAATTTTACTTAAGAGGATATGATTCACATCAGTGTGGGTTGTGTTGCTTTGTTACAATCAGATTGGCCCTTTGAAATAAATTTTGATTTTTCAACTAGGGAAAATTAAAAGGCACTGAAATATTTCTAGTCCATGAATATAGACACCACTGTCACCATCTGGCCTCTGGTACCTTGGCTTTCCTCCCATGTGACAGAGTCAGCCAGAGGCCTGCAATAGTCACAAGCTGTTCTACCTGGAATACCTGCTCAGTTGACAGTCTCTTAGTAAGGGACACACCTGGTAGCATTATTTGCTAAACAAAATGATGCAATTCATCAGATGCCAGTGAGAAATAACCCAAAGGTTAACTGTTACTGAAAGAATCTTGTTCCTGTTGAATATGTACCAAAAAAAGTAACATAGATGCCATTGTTTTATGCTTATTCACCCTTCCTCTCAAAGATAGATTTCCTGATTCCAAAATAGCCACACACCCCAGATCCTTAAGGCACTTTGTCTTCTATGTCCTGTTTCCTGTCTCCCATTGTTCTTGTCTCTGGCTTTTCTCGAAATCAACATCTTGTTTTCTGCATGACATGATCTGTGTTCATGTAGATTAGTTCTGAAGCTGTTTTTTTTTTTTTCAAATTCAACTCAGTCCTGAGGGAATGGTATCCCTATTACAAATGTATGCATTTCGCATTACTTAGGCAGATTGGCTTAAATATAATGATAAATGTAAGGAAAATAGATATATTATCATAACCTGCCTGCTCCATTTTCTTTCCACCACAGGGAGTTTTCATGGGAGCATGGCAAAACAAATTGCAATCACCTGAGTGTTTCCCCCTCTGGTTCTGTCATCCTGAATGATAAATGCATTTATTCTTTACCTGAGAATTAATATATCTATATATCTGCTCTATATGTACATATTTCTTCCTATATGCATGGACAGATGATAAGCAATAAGTAAAGAGAATAGATTGAAATATTTTTTTTCTGAAATCAATGAAAAAAAAAAGCTCACATTTAAACATTAAGGCCTGGGGCAAGACAGCTTTTAAGGCCAACCAGAAAGGAGGAGTTTCTTTCCCTAAGCATATATCAACAGTCCTTGGAAGAGCAGTCAGCACTGGCATAATTTAATATGCCTTCCCTCTGCAAAGAATGCCTCTGACATCATGTCACAACTTGTGCTCCAACTGAAGATTTTTCAGGTGATCTGTTTTGCTGCATTGATTTCCTTTTATCATGTTAGTCACAAACACTTTCAAATCCTTAAAAAAATAACAACTCCTGTGTTCTAGAAACAAGGGAAATAAAGACTCATAAAAAAATCACACATTCATCAGGCAGTCTCTTTTCACGCTGGCAATAAGGAGCGGTTGCTACCCTGCAGATGGTAGGCATTTCTGTTCCAGCATCTTCTTACACTGGTGGTCACTTGTGGCTAGACTGTGTGTGGCTCTTTGGGGAGTAAGAACGAGGCTTGACAGGATCAGCTGAGAAAGAACACATACAGTGATGGTGAAAAGAAATCTCTCTCTCTCTCTCTCATGTTATTTTTTCTTTTTGGTGTGGGACTTGAACTCTGGTCCTAGGTACTGTCCCTGAGCTCTTCAGTTCAAGGCTAATGCTCTACCACTTGAGCCACAGCACCACTTAACTATCTAAACTATCTATCTATCTATCTATCTATCTATCTGTCTGTCTGTCTGTCTGTCTGTCTGTCTGTCTGTCTGTCTGTCTGTCTGTCTGTCTGTCTATCCATCTACCTAATTAAACAGGTCAGAACATGGTGTTAGGACACAAGATTTGGGAAAGGAGAAGTGCAGGAGGCAATGGACACAATAGGGAAAAAAGAGTTTTTTCCAGAAGTATATGTTAAGATACAAAGCAGATACTGTGTGTGAAAATGTATGTGGACAACACGTAAAACACATGAGAAGAAAAAAAAATGTGAGAGAAGCAGTATCAGGGGGAGTTCACAGTAAGTGTATGGAAAATCTGTTAAAGACTGAGATTTAGAAATATTTTTGGAAATGTAATTATCAGTTGTAGAAGAATATTCTCCTCCCTACTATTTTCCCCAAAGATAAAAAAAATACCTTGAAGAAATTGCTCTATCTCTATATGTTTCTCCAATTGTGTTTTTTTCTCATGTGTCTCTATGGGAGTTTTCAGTGAGTGGTGGTACTTTCAAGGTGGTATGAATTGGTTAACCTAAGTCATATGCTTACAGAAGAAAGTTGTCTGGATTTATAGACTCAGGTTTGTGTGTGGCTTTGGATACATCTGGGAATATAAATCATATATATATATATATATATATATATATATATATATATATATGGATACATCTGGGAATATAAATCATATATATATACACGCTGGTCATGAGGCTTGAACTCAGGGCCTGGGCACTGTCCTGAGCATTTAAACTCAAGGCTAGTGCTCTACTACTTTGAGCCACAGTTCCACTTCGGTTTTCAGGTGGTTAACCGGAGATAAGAGTTTCATGGATTTTCCTTCTTGGGTTGGCCATGAACTGCAATCCTCAGATCTCAGCCTCCAGAATATCTAGGATTATAGGTGTTAGCCAGTAGAGCCAGCTAAATCATACTTAGATGAGATTTTTTCCTCTGTTCATATGTCGCTGAAAGCTATTAGTGTAAAGGTGTGTTCCTGTAATATCTTCTTTTCACACTAGAATTCTATAGGTATGTGAAGGTATAAGACAGAAAACACAAGACACCCTGTCATCATACAATGCTGGGGAACAGTTGATCTCTAAATGTGCATTTTACATGCAGCCCTCACTGAATTCACAGTATTTTGTTGTTGTTGTGATAATATAACAAGCAAAGGGAAATAAAAAAGTTGAACCACCTGTTGGCAGACTCCCAAAGGGGAATACTGGCTCTAATAGAAATGCATTGATCTATTCAGCAGTCAGGAATACTAGCTAACATGTCATGCTAAAGGAAGGAAAGGAAATGGAAGGAACTGGGCAGTTTAGCTTTGTATGAATACTGAAAACACTTAAGTATGCATTGGATTTTTCTGATACCTAATTTAAACTGTTATTGATCAGAATTCTTTTAAAATGACATTTGGTACCTTGAAAGTAGCCCAGAAAATCTTCAGAAAGTCTTTATAAAAAATGATATGTTATCATTCCTTGCAGGTATGAACAGGGATTAGCTCAAAAACGGGCTGAAAGCTAATGCCTGAGTGAATCTGGTTATAAAATTGATAGCATCTATAAAAGTCTTCAAGAATTCAGTTCACTTGGACAAAAACTTATTTAGTATCTACTAGGTGTCAGGTAATATGTTATCAATTAACCAAAATGACAACCATAAGACAATATTGTTGTCTTGAACGAAGTAAGGCACTGGTAAGAGAGAAAGCGGATTTCAAAACTTTGTGAAAAGTGTTATATAAAGGTGATATTCCCACAGTGCCATTGAGGGTCATCCAGTGGTGAGTGAGTGAGTGTGTGTGTGTGTGTGTGTGTGTGTGTGTGATTGTGTGAAGTTTGGGTGTGACGTATGTGTATGTGTGTATATGTGATCTAACAATGAGCAGTCAAAACAGTTTTTCTTTTTGAGGCGATGATGCTTGATTTTTCAAGAATTAATGCCAATTAAAACTAAGTAGGACTTTAAGATACTCCTAAAGGGATTATTTTGCATATCCTACCACCTGAAAATTTAAGATCCATTTCATATGTGAGACTCTATCTTACTTTTGGTATTAATTCCTCTAAGGGCAGCCTGATGCTTCAGCGACTGAATTTAATCATTCAACGAATGTGGTCAAAAATTCTTCTTCTAACTTATTTCAAGAGGGTTCTTCATTAACTCATGGGTAAGCAGCAAATGAGCAACCGCTTTGTGTAGGCACTGTGTTGAGAGCTGTGAATAGAGACGTTTGCTATCTATACTACATAGGCAGGCTTAACTAAATCTATGAACAAGAGAATTTCTCACTTAAATGACATTTTCACAGCTGGGCTTTGTTTCCTTCTAAAAAGCCTTTCTGTGAGGTGGAGACTCTGCCTTTCTTTCCCCCTTTTGAGACAGTCTGAATCATTTGCACGTTCATAATATACTAAAGGTAAGGAAATAGAATCCTCAAACCACGTTTTGTCTAGCTTTGATCCCAGCATGACCTTGATAGTTTTCTTGTTGGTCTTGGGGTCTGACCTCAGGACAGATACTCTACCACTTAAGCCATACCCTGAGACTTAGCCCCCTTTTTTGTCTTTCTTTTCAAGTCTTTCATTGCCTTCTTTTCCAGGTAATACTCAAAATTCATCAGTAACTTTCAAAGGATTGAATACAAGATTATCCCCATTGTATTTCTTTCTTGATCATTATACAACTGGACTCTATTCCTTTGGTTCTGTAGTACTAAATCACCCTTATTCTGGCCCTGTCTAAATATTGTTCAGTCATGTCTAACAGTTTGTGTTGCCATTCTTGTTCAGCCTGCCTGTTTGCCTGGCCACCTTCCTTCTTTCCTTCCTTCCTTCCTTCCTTCCTTCCTTCCTTCCTTCCTTCCTTCCTTCCTTCCTTCCTTCCTTCCATATGCCTAACTATATATGATCTCTTTATCCATCTATCTATAAATAGATAGGTAATTGTACAAAGGGGCTTCAATTCAACATGCCAAATTCATGAGTACAATGAATTTTGATCAATGTCACATTTTCCATCATTCTCCCCTCCATCTGCATCAACCTTACTCATCCTCTTAAGTTACCTGGTTTATTTTTACATATGTCCACTGGAGATTATGATTGTATTCATCCTCTAAGAACTTCCTGGATTCTCTTAGTTCCACATGGATCATTCCATAATTTATTCCTTTAGACTTGACATTCTTTCCATTTCTGATCTTATCTCTTAGCTATACTTTTCCTTGGTCCTGTTACATGCTTGCCATTATGTCAAGTTCAGTAGGTATAATCTCGAATTAATCACCCCTTGGATTCAGGTTCTTTTTTGATGGCACGCCTAGATAATCATTTGTGATGGCAATAGAGTTTCCTAACCTGCTTGGTTGGTGGAAAAATGTGGTGCAGAATGCAGAGTGTGTGCTCTGAGTAACAATTCCCATGGCTTTAGCAACAAAATACTGGTCTAGAGAGGATTATCATAGTGATTAACCCAAGTTCTCTTGTACTCCTAGATGGTATAGTAATGTGTATTTTGGAAACCTGCTTTGTTTTGAGGAGGCTTTCTGTTTTCTCATCCATCAAATGAATCTCACAATATTGATGCTGTCTTATTGTCATAATACATGCAGTTAAATATGTAAGCACTGTTCAGTGACATACATAGCAGACATTTTTTTTTCATTCTCTTGTCTTCACCTCTGTTTTTTTCTGGTCCAGTTTCCACACTGCTAACAAATTGATTTTCTGTACTTGTCACTTTTATTTTGTCACTTTGTTCACAACCTCAATATTTTCCCATTATTACCTATAACAAGGATCCTCAGAACCTTGTTCTAAAGGCAAATATGTTCCTTTTAGAGCAATTTGGGTTGCATACACACCTTTAATTTCAGATTTAGCTCCCATAAAGTTAGAATTAGAAACATTGCTGCTAGAATATATGAATGTCAATTGTTTTGAAATTTGGGTCACATTTTATTTCATTGAATAGAAATAATAAATTAAAATAAGTATTATTATTTCACACTAGTCCACAAAATACATTAGACTCTTTATAGCTAAAAAACATATACTTACAATAAAGCTATTTAAAATAATGGAAAGAGCACAAAGCAATTCTAGTGCAGAAGTATGTGGTGTTTTATCTGTGTGTGTTTCTCTATCTAGCTCAGTAACTTCTGGGAATAGGCCCTTGAACAATTCAGCCAGGTCTATATCGGCTCTGAAACATATTCCCGCTAAGCTGCAAATGATTGATTTCAGATGAGTCCTTGAGCTGGTAGCAGGAAGTAGGAGAGATAGCATGAACATTTAGATGTCTGGATGGAGTGAGAAGCAGTAGCAAGAATAACTTAAATGTCTACTCTGGTTTTATTGTACAGTCCTTCTGCCATCCACACAGATTGTATGTTTTCACGTTTATGTCAGTTCTTCTTATTCAACAAGGCTAAAGAGCATTGTAATTCATTTTTTCTAGCACTCTCTAAATTCGAGCTCCCTCTTAGACAGGCACCACGATCTTAAGAATATGGGATGGAGGCAGCTATTTTTAACCATTTATGTTCTATATCTAGCTACTTTATTTGTTGTTATAATTTGGTCTGAAATGTGGCTCATTCATCATCTACTTGAGAGCACATTTATTGAGAGACATTAAATTGATTTTCTTCTTATTATCAACAATGCTACAGTGAATATCCATACATATGATGCATCTGTGTGCTCATATGGAACTTTCTTTTTTTTTTGGGTCCGGTCGTGGGGCCTGAACTCTGGGCCTGGGTGCTGTACCTCAGCTCTTCCGCTCAAGGCTAGCGCTCTACCACTTGAGCCACAGTGCCACTTCTGGCTTTTTTCTGTTTGCTTATGTGGTGCTGAGGAATCGAACACAGGGTCTTGAGCATGCAAGGCAAGCGCTCTACCACTGAGCCACCTTCCCAGCCCATATGGAACTTTCTTAAAACTTGTTGTTGGAGGTAGAGAAGAGAAGCTCTGTCTGGGTAAAGGTATGTCTCAGTCAAGGTCAATACTAAAATTCCCCAGATTCACATTTAGAGAAAAGATGCAGGTGCAAGATTGGAAAAAATTAGAAGTAAGAAGTTGCATTCATGTTTAATTATTACCTATCTTCAAAGTAGAAATTTGCTAATGGCTTTTAAAGTTAAATATTAGTAATATAAAATGTTAAACTTCTAAGTTGGCAGGAAGAAGATGAGAATACTCTGTCTCTTGTTAACTACTTCATGTTCAAAATGGTTGACAGTCTATCACAGAAGGAGGTATCTCTATCTCTAGGCATCAATGAAGACTTTCTACTGTGTTAACCATATATTTGCTTTGACACAGCAAGTAGGGACTTTCAAATCTGCTTTTAGATAGGCCTTCCTTCATTACATTTACCTCCTTCTATGGTTTTATCTTCCCTCAGCTCTTCCACTCCTGACCTGGTTGAGAGCTGAATTATTCCTGTAAAGTTCCATGTCAGGATTGACAGAAAAAGCTGGCTAAGAAATCTGATGACAACTTGTTATGCTTTATGGTAGCCTGAGAAAGTGACTTAATTATTCAGAGCTTCAATTTCTCTATCTACAAGTGATGATGCAGAAATCCTTATCATGTAGGGTTATAGAAGGAACTAGGTAAGATACTCTTGAGATAATCTGACACCCATCTACTCTCTAAAATTCCCAGCGATATGGGAATGTGTTTTGATGATTTCTTATCAGTATGGTTTATGCCTTAGTCAATATCAAATTACTTTCTCTTCTGGTACAACACACACTGTGAAAGAAGGAGCAAAGAAAGCAGGAGATGGGAGAGAATATTGAAGATGTCTCCTAATTCCCTGGGGTCTGCTTTGATCTCTTTTCTTTGTTGAAGATGTTTTTTATGTTGGCTTGCAGAAAGGCGAGTAGATAGCATTTTCAAAATATTGAATTCATCTATGCCCTTACAATATTTCTTTTTACCCTCTTTCTATCAGAAAAGCCATTGCAATAGTTACTGTGGTTTGTATAAAAGGAAACTACTATGAGGGAAGGGGCAAGGCCACCAACTCACCCAGAATGTCTGTCTTGTTAGCACATTGTTCTTTAAGAGGACTGTTCACTGCATTTATTCTGTTCTCTCTAAACAGTATTTCTTCCTATTAAATCAAAAGTGAGTATATTATTATTTTTCCTTAATAGGCAGGATACATATTCCTCAAACAGTTAAGAAATGAGTGTAAAAATGAGAAAGATATAACAACTACTCACAAAACTGCAATCTGGAGGTTGTGTGTGTGTGTGTGTGTGTGTGTGTGTGTGTCACATGGATGTAAATGATGTTAACATTTTTTAAAGTATTAATGCAAAATTCGATGCTATGCATTTTTGTGTAACTGGTTTTATCCATATGTATACATTTCCTTTGATAAATTCTTACATGGGTAATTTCTCAACATAGGAATATATTTTAGAAATTGTAAAAAAAAGATGGTATCTTTTTTTTGTTAGCCCAGCAATTTGCAAACTCAGTATGGAGTACAGAGTAGCGCTGAGATGATCTTACCTCTGCTTTCCAAGTGCTTAGATTACAGGCATATGCTTCCATACCTAGCCTGAAATAGTTTTCATGCATAATTTTTATATGGTTCCCATAAAGGCAGGTATCAGATCACAAAAGCCTTTGTAAGTCACTTATATACATTTTACATTTCATATGAGAACCATGTTGAGAACCAATGAATTATTTAAAGCAGAAAATGTGATAAGGTCACACTTAAATTTTAGGTAGCTGTATCAGTCAGTGTTCAATAGCAGATGACAGAATGATCTTTAGTTGGGTTGAATAGAAAAGGATTATCATAAATAAAAAGCAACTAGAAGACTTTTTTAGTGAGAGGTGGGGAAGCTGGAACTAGGCTATTTCCAGAAACAACAAATGGGCAGCCACCACTTTACATCTAAGAAACACCTAGCCTTAGCTACGCTTAAGAAAGCTGCTGAATCAGGAGCTGATCTAGCTGCCATAGCTTCGGCTTGTCCTAAGCTGGATATCACTGTAATGCTTTTCAATTCTGGAGGCACATCAGAGTCACCTGGAGTGCTTTTAAAAAGTATCAAAATGTGGTCAGCTCCTGAGAGACTTATTTGGTTGATCTGGAATAGGGCCTAGGATTATATTAAAACAATAAAAAAAGAGTAAAACATTTAGGTATTGTGTGCAAAATGAAGGTTGAGAACCACTGCCAAAGGACTTCAACAAATGCCCGAATGAGCAGACCTCTGTGACTGCCACTTCACTACCATTACTTCTGCCTTCTAACCTGGAAGATGATTCTGCTTGGAAATAGTCTATGAGAAATGCAGATGAAAGGTAGATTGGCAAGTGTGGTCTTCAAGCATGTCAGCTGGTATTAGGTGTTGAAGTGGTACTAAGAAGACAGATGGGGTGGAATAGGGGCCTTTGCTAGTATTTCAAGTCATCATAGATGACTTAAGATAGTCATTAAAAAGAAAGTAAGGGAGAACATATTTGGGGAAACATTGTAAGAGTGTGAACTGATCATTTTAGATATATTGTTGATAGACAAGAAAAAAAGCAGGAGAGATAGGATGTGGTCATTGGTATTTTATTGAGTACTTGGACTATTGGGAAGAATGGGTTGGGATTTAGGTGAAGAAAAATTATGTTAGACTTAATAATGTTCACTTGGTAGTTCAATAGTTGACAAGGAATGTCAGCAAAGAGATTTGAAAAGGAGGAAGAAAGTTATAAAAAATAGACTTTTAGATTTTAACAAATTCCCAGGAGGTGAGGAGGCCACCAGGCATTGAATCTAAGATAGACAAATACTATTGAAACAAATAAAATAAATAAAAAATAATATAGAAAGCAAGGACAGAAAAAGAGCAGCCCATTCAGAAGATAAATTCCAGTACTATATATTTTGGAGAGTCAAGGAAAAAGTAGATATTTCTCCAAAGAAGCTATACAAATGGACTAAGAAAACATTACTAGCTATTAATGAAATGCAAAGACAAACCAAAAAGAGATACAACTTCATATCCACCAGAATAGCTATAAATTAAAGTCAAAGAATCAGCCTTGAGGCCTCTCAATGGATGAATGGATAAATAAAATGTGGCATATGTACACACAGAATTTTATTCATCTATTTGAAAGAATGATGTTGTACCATTTGTAAAGAAATGAAAAGATGTTCAACCATTTTGGAAAACAGTATGGAGGTTCCTCAAAAGACTCCACGTAGAGCTCCTCTATGACCTAGAAATCCTACTTTTGGGCATTTACCAACTATCACAAACAAGGTCATACCAAAGCTACCAGCACAACTATGTTTTTTTTATTTTTTTAATTTTTGGGTCCGGTCATGGTGCCTGAACTCTGGGCCTGGGTGCTGTCCCTCAGCTCTTCAGGTCAAGGCTAGTGCTCTACCACTTGAGCCACAGTGCCACTTCCGGCTTTTTTCTTTTTGCTTATGTGGTGCTGAGGAATTGAACTCAGGGCCTCAGGCATGCAAGGAAAGCGCTCTACCACTGAGCCACCTTCCCAGCCCCAGCACAGCTATGTTTATAGCAACATTATTCTCCATAGCTAAGATATGGAACCAACCCAGATGCCCCTCAATAGATGAATGGATCAAGATAATGTGATATATATATATGAATCTTATGCCTCCAGAAGAAAGAATGACATAGCCCCATTTGTTAGGAAATGGAAAGACTTGGAAAAACTTATACTAAGTGAAGTAAGCCAGGCCCAAAGAAACTTAGGTCCCATGGTTTCCCTTATTTGTAATAATTAGTATATGTCTAGGATAATCTTACCAGACAAGTAGAAAAGGTGAAAAGCTATGCACATATGACCATAATATTGTGCTAAGTGAAATGAACCGCCAAATAAGGACACAGTAGGATTTTTCTTTGTTGCTGTTGTTTTTAAAGTATTTATAATGTGCCATGTGATTTCTTTTGTATGTTCTTCCCCCATGGTATAACCCCTGCTTTCACTGTATTTGATTCTAGTGCCCTGCATCTTGCATATACATTTTTCTAATTTGGGGAAAGGAAGGGAAATAGCAAAATGCTGAAACAAGGATACAGGTTGACCCATTGTAACAATTGAGATGTACAAGTCACTATGTTGAAAATGAACTTTACAACTTCGGGGATGGGAAAGGAGGAGTTGGATAGGTGAGGAGGGAAGGGATGGTAGGAGAAAAACAAAGGAAGGTAACAATGCTCCATAGGAAATGAACTCATTACCTTACTCATGTAACTCTAACCACTCTGTACAGTATCTTTATAATAAAAATACATAAAAAGAAATGAAAAGACCTGAAAAATTTATATTAAATGAAATAAGTCAGGCCCAGAGGGAAATCTCATATGTGGAAACTAGAATTAGGTTATAAACTACATTTGGTGGTATGCAAGTGTATACAAAAATCTTAACTGAAGTATGATAGAGTCAAGGGAGAGGGAACTCACATAATGTAATTCCTCAGAAAGGCAAAATAGACATAGATAGTGTATCTAACCAAATGCAGGCCAATAGCCAGGCACCTGGCAGCCTTCTAGCTCCTTGTTGTGCTTTGTCACCAAAGTACTTAGTTCAACAAAATAAACAGAAAACAGGTACTTGAAGAAGATAGGATAGGGTCAAGGAGAGAGGGATATACAAATGAAGATGAGCAGAGGGAGAGAATGCAGTCAAAATTTCAAGGTATACCCTACAAAAATAAGAAAAGCGAGGAAGGGGAAAGTTGGGAGAGATGGGTGAAAATGTTGAAAGAGATGACACTGATCACAATGCATTATATTTATAAACTGCTTTGTTAAAAGGCAACTCGGTTGTACAACTACCTAAGAGCAGTAAAAACGAATATTGGCAAGGAGACACTAAGATTAGTGCATTCATATACTGCTAGTGTAGTCTGGCTGGAAAACCCTGGCAGTTCCTCAAAAAGCTAGCTAAACATAGTGAAATCACATGACTCAGCAAGTCCATTTCTAAGTTTATATCCAAAGACCATTCACACAGAAACTTGTACCTGAGTATTTATGGCAATGTTGCTCATAATAGCCATCAACAACAACAAAATAGAAACAACTCAAATGTCCATCAGTTGATGACTGCATTACCAAATATAATATATCAGTACTAGCAAATATCATTCATCCATGAAAAGGAATGACATTCTACATATGATGTAATATTTATAATCCTTTCAAACATGCAGAAGTTTGAATTTAATGCTAAACACAAAGGCTACATATCATATGATCACATTTACATGAAATCCCCAGAATAGATAAATTCATTGAGACAAGACAGTAGATTAATGTTGGTTATGGAAGGAAATAACAAGGAATGACTGTATGGAGAGAGTTTATTTCCAGGATGATAAAGTAGATAATAGTAACTGATGCATAACATTGAGAATAAGCTAAAATTCATTGAATTTACACACTTTAAAGGGCAAACTGTATGGTATATGAATTACATCTCAATACAGCTGTTATTTTAAAAAATACTTAAAGAACGAAAGCTTTCAAGAAAAATACCTAGAGGTCAACATGTCAATTGCACCCCTAAATGCCAAGCTCTTATGACAACAAATAGTATTGACAAGTGCAGTGTGTGTTATGTGTGGAAAGTGCAAATCACATTGTAGAGTCCGTGGGAAAGGAAAGGAGGGTAGATTTTGAACAAAGGTAATACGGTCAAATACTTTTGAGGGGAAGAACAGTAGAGGAAAAAAAGGCAGTAACTGGAGAAGATATGGGAAAAAAAAAGAAAAAGAGATGAATCTGGCTTTGAGAAGTTTTGTTTCCATTTGAGCAAGAGAAAGATGCATACATAGTGTAGTTCTAATAGGGAAGAAACACATTGCTTTTTAGGAGGTAGGGCTTGGAGTTGGAGGAAGCAGAACATTTGAAATGCGAGCATAGGAGATGATGGGGAAAATGCAGCTGGACAGCTTTGAGCAGCCTGTTGGGGCTGGAGGTCTTGGATTTATAGTAGCATTTATTCATTTATTTGTTCACTTGTCACTGATTTATTCATTCACTGATTGATTTATTCATTTATTTATTCATTCACTGGTCACTGAGCATCTATACTGTCCCAAGGACATGGGATGCTTTTTATATTTTTATGTAACTTTGTGCTGGAGCATTGTGGGGATATGTATTGATAAAGTGGACAGATAGCAGAGTGAAACTGAAGATGTTGGCTGGACAGGGACTAATGTGAAAGTCTGCATCATCTGGGTCAATAAAAAATAGAGAAGAAAAGCAACTTGGTGAGGTCAAGTCATAATGGAAAAGACTATGATTTATTATGTGCTTCCTTACTACTTTCATGCTAAATGTGAGAAGTAATATCCTCCCATCAATAACTATTATTTTTGTTAAAGGAAACAGAAGCTTACAGAACTTAAGAAACTCACTCATGTGCACGCATCTTATGTGTGTTAGAGTTGCCATTAGCCTAGGGCAGTTGTTCCAACCATTGTGCTGATATACAGTGATGTGTATTACACAAATAACTAACCTAGTGAGAGAAACAGAGGGACAGGTGTTGTGTTTATTAGCCTGTGACATTTTAAGAACAGTTGAAGTAATGAGAAAGAACCAGGGCCACTCTATGGGATGTAGCATGCATAATTAGAATGGTAGGAAAGGTCAGTGAGGTGATATATATATATATATATATATTTTTTTTTTTTTTTTTTTTGGTTTGTGGTGGGGTTAACCTCTGGGCCTGGATGCTGTCCCTGAGCTCTACAGCTCAAGGCTAGCACTCTACCACTTGAACCATAGCACCCCTTCTGGTTTTCTGGTGGTTAATTGGAGATAAGAGTCTCATGGACTTTGAACCACGATCCTCAGATCTCAACCTCCTGAGTAGCTAGGATTACAGGCATGATCCACTGGTGCCTGACTTGATAGAAACACATTTTTGAGGTCAACTTTGATGTATTATCTACCTGTCAGGTCAAGTTTCTGAGAAAGATAATGAAGACTGCAGTGAAGAGAAAGATTATGAATTATATTGTCCTTGGGATGGTTGGTTTTCTTTTGTCTTTCCACTTACCCTCTTGGATAAAAAGACTGAAGCATCTACTCAGATATAAAGCAAATGTTTCAAGACTAGCTTCATGGAAGAATCTGGAGAGTCTAATATAGTAGCAAAGAATTCCATGTTCTGCTTCATTTGTTGATGAAATCTCAGGGAAAACTGGTCTCTATCATATTTGGATAGTGATGAAGTTAATGAATCTGTCAATGGTGAGCAGGATTTGATGCCTACATATACTGATATAAAGAGCAATCATTCACTTAGAATACAAGAGCTTCTTTCTACCTATCAAAAGTAATATCAAGTACTCTTCAGTCTTCAGTCTTTTCCCTTCCAGATAGGAATCTGTATAATCACTCACTCCTTTCTTTATATCTCTACTGAAATAAGCTCTTCTTAGAAGGGTCCCTTGATTTCCCTTCATAAAATGTCACCAAGTCTTCTTCTTAATAGCCACTATCTCTTACACCCTGCTTTTTTTTTTTTTTTTTTACTGTCTGTGGTGCTTATCAGCATATAGTATAATAGAAACCGTTTGATATTGTCTTGTGCTTCACAGGGACTGAGGAGTGGTCAGCCTTGTTCATGTCAGCTATACACAGTACCTGAAGATGTGCCAGGTGCTGACAATGTTGGTATGTACAGATCACAAATGCCGTCTGAGTATCACCAGAAAAGAAAGGTTTGTGGTTATCTGTTGTTGTCCTGAGATGCCCATACCTAACACTGCTTCTTCAGGCTTGGTGAGTTCTGTCCTTTCCACATACTTTGCCTCAAGCACAAACAGATTCTATTTTCCTGCTATACTAATAGATAGACTAATTTATATATTTGTAAATGTTTTCCTAATCTTTTGCAATGTAATTCACAGACCTCAGATTAGAACTTTTGCAGATTGTTTAGAAAGTTTGATGTGTAGATTTAAGATTGGGGTTGCAGAGAACAGAGTTGAAAGATGTGAGGAGAAGAATGAGGCATGGCTTGGTGAAAATAAGTAGTAAGCAGTTTGGAGGACAGAGAGAATAGATGACCAAGAAGGTTTTTGTTGGTTACCAACAAAGATGACTGCAGTTTGAAGTAGTTGATTTAACGCTTGCCACAGGATTCATCCCAGCCATTCTCTTAATGACAGAGAAGGTCTTGCTTCTCACAATGTACCCAGTGCCGGGATTTTCCCCAAAGGAACTCTAGTCCCTTGCAGATGGGAAATTTCAGCTCTTTGGTGAGCATGCAGTGTTCCTTGTTGATTAGTGTGGGGACACATAACACATAACACATCTAGAAGCATTTTAGAATTGTTTAGTGCATATTTCTTTTGATGATGATTTTTTGCTTAGTTCTTCTTTTACAAGGAAAGGGTAAAGTTTACTACTCCTTGTTTCCACTAATCTGGAAATAAGAAAGATGAATTCATTAGGAAATCAAGCAGATTTCTTTCATATCTGCTACCATAATACCTTATTGACTTTACATCTTGTTTGAGAGTCTCTCTTTATTCTAAACTTCTAGAAGAGATTTTACCTGGTTTGTGGAAAAGATCCAGGCCAAAGAAGGTTTAACTTTTATATGTATTACCCACAGTGAGACTTGGTTGTGTTACTTCTGTTTCTTTCTCCCTTCTCTCTGTTCCTTTTTGCTGTATACGTGTGTGTATGTGTGTGTGTGTGTGTGTGTGTGTGTGTGTGTATGTGTGTGTGTGTTGATCATGGGGCTTGAACTCTGTACCTAGACTCTGTTGAGGCTTTGAGCTGTTTTGCTCAAGGTTAGTGCTCTACCACTGGAGCCACAACTGTACTTCGAGATTTTATTTATTTTTTGGTAGTTAATTGAAGTCTCAAGGACTTTCCTGACAAGGCTAGCTTTGAACCTTGATCTGAGGATCAAGCCTCCCGAGTAGCTAGGAATATAGGTATAAGCCATCAATATACTTTTAATTTAACATGTTACTACTGCAGATCTTGTTGACATCTGTTCCTTAGTAGGCTATAAATACTCAGAGATCAACAATCATAATTATTCTAATTTCTCTTATATTACCCAATATCAACCCAGTAATAGCTATGGGTAGTTGTACAACAAAGTATTTCTTGTTTGAATTAAATATGTGCTTAAAGAAATATTTTGCTCTCTTTCTTCCTTTGCATATTTTCTATGAAGAAAACATTTTAATTTGTTCTTGAGGCAGAACACTTTCTCACTTGAAGTGGGAATATGACCATTTCTACAAAGAACAAATTGTACAAGATGGTTAATAGTGCATATGTAAATAATTTATGAATTAAAAGTATCTTTTGGGTATTCATTATTCAAGTCAGATATTTGCATTGTCTAATTCTCATTGATACTGTTTGATTTTTCTCTTTGTTCTTATTACTGATCTTCTATTATTCATTGCTAAAAAAGAGAAATGAGTTAGATATGTGCTAGGATTCAGAAGAATGTGCCCCACAGGCCCACAAGTAAAGGCTGGATCCCCAATATGATGTTAGTAGAAAGTGCTCTGGGTGTTTAAGAGACAAATTGGTAGGATGTCTGGAGAGAGGACATTGGGTCTGAATTCTTCAAAGTGATTGTGAGACTACTTCTACCTCTTTTTTTTGCTCAAGGATGGTGCTCTACCACTTGAACCATACTTCATCTTAGGGCTTTTTGCTCTTAGAGGCTTTGTCTGCCTGGGCTGGCTTTGAATGTTGATACTCAGATCTCAATCTCCAGAATGCTAGGATTACAGGTGTGAGCCCCTGTACCTTGCTCCATTCCTACTTCTCTCTTTTTTTCTTTTTTGCCAGGCATGGGCCTTGAACTCTGGGCCTGAGTGCTGTCCCTCAGCTGTTTAGCTCAAGACTAGTGCTCTACCACTGGAGATACAGCACCATTTCCAGTTTTCTGGTGGTTTATTGGAGATAAAAGTCTCATGGACTTTCCTGCTAGGGCTGGCTTTGAACCATGATCCTCAATCTCAGCCTCCTGAGTAGCTAGGATTACATGCGTGAGCCACTGATACGCAGCTCCTACTTCTCTCTTGAACCCACTCCACTAAATAAGGTGAATTGGTTTCCATCAGCCTATGGAACATTTTCTCCTTGGAGTCATTAATGGGCCCTGTGTTGCCTTTGCCTAGGAGCAATTCTGCATTCACCTCACTGAAGCAGATGCCAGTAGGTCAGGACCTCTTTCTTGAAGTACTTTATTCATCTGGCTCTAGCACACTTCCCGGATATAATTTTTGGCATTATCCTTGTCTTCTTGACATCTAAATACTGTAGACTTCTTGAGCTCAGACTGTAGACTTCTTTTTTATTTTAACATACTCCTATAAAACTCTCACTCAGTCCTTGCTGCTTAGGTATATTTTACATCCTGTGAATCCTCAAATTTCCATATCCATTCTTGACCTCTTTCCTGAATGAATGCTAAATATCCACTGGTCTATTTAGTATTCCAACATGGATGTTTAAATAGTATCTCTGGCTAACCTCTTTATAGTTCCTCTCCTTTTTATTCTTGCTTTGGTCTTTCCCATTTTAGAAAATAACACCTCCTTTCATGTAGAGGTTTAATCCAAACCCTTAAAAAATCATTCCTATTTCTCAGAACTCATTCTCTATTAGAAGTTATGTTCCTTTTCATCATCTCTTACCACTTTTAGCTATTTCCATAAGAGGTTGTCATATTTTAAGTTCTACCATCTCTTGCCTGCACGATTGCACTGGCCTCCATTTGCTTATCCAATATGTTCATTCAAGATTCCTCTCCCCACCTCTCTAGCCATAAAAGAAACACAAATCAAAACAACACTGAGATACCACCTTAACTCAGTTAGAATGGCTGTAATCAAAAACTGTAATAACAACAGATGCTGGAGGAGATGTGGACAGAAGGAACCCCACTGCATTGTTGGTGGGAGTGTAAACTTGTTCAACCACTTTGGAAAGTAATATGGAAGTTCCTCTAAAGACTCCACATAGAGCTCCCCTATGACCCAGCAATCCCACTTTCGGGCATTTACCTAAATGATCACAAACAAGACCACACTAAAGCTATCAGCATAACCATGTTTATTGCAGCATTATTCATCATAGCTAAGATATAGAACCAACCCAGATGCCCCTCAGTACATGACTGGAACAAGAAAATGTGGTATATAAACACAATGGAAATCTATGACTCCACCAGAAAGACTGACATTGCCCCATTTAAGAAATGGAAAGACTTGGAAAAATTATATTAAGTGAAGTAAGCCAGGCCCAAAGAAACATAGGTCCCATTGTTTCCCTTATTTTCAATAACTAGTATATGTCTGAGACAAGCAGAAAAGGTCAGATAAGTTGATGTTAGGTAAAATGAGCCCCAAGATAAGGAGACAAGGGATTTTCTTTCTTGCTACTGTTTCTACCATATTTATATTGTGATATTTTTGTTGCTTTGTATGCCCCACAGTATAACCCCTGTTTTCACTGTGTTTGATGTTGGTATAATTTGGGGAGGGGAAGGGAAAAAACAAATTGTTTAAATAGGGATACAGGTGGACCTGTTGCAACAATGAAATGTACAAGATGCTATGTACAACTTTGAGGGGGGCGGAGATGGGAAGGAATGGGAACGGGAAACAAAGGAGGAGGCAGCAATGCTTGATAAGAAATGTACTTATTATCTTGCTCAGGTAATTATAACCCCTCTGTACGGTATTTTCACAATAAAAAAGCTTATTAATAAAAAAAAAAAGATTCCTCTCCACAAAAAAGGCCAAGTGATCCTCCAAACATCACTGGAGTATAACAAATACTTCCCAACTCACAAATGTCCCCAGGCTTCCATCACAGTGGGACTAACATGCAAACTACTACTATGGCATATATTTCCTGCATGAGTTAGTTCCTAGTTCCTAGTTAGTACCATTTTAACCAAAATTATAAACTACTGATCATCAGTCTTGCTGATCTTGGTTTTGTTTTCTTTTTCTTTCTTTTTTTTTTTTTTGAAAATTTCCAGAGTATCCCTGCCTAAAGATGTTTCATTTGCTCTGCTTGAAATTTTTTTCCTCCAAATATCCACATGGATTAATACCTCATCTTTCATTTCTCTATTATTACTCCTTGTCTTACTCAGCTTTCCATTGCTATAACAAATACCTGAAGTCATCAATTTATCAAGAGAAAAACTTTTATTTTCACAGAAAATTTTACAGGTTCCAGCTGATGAAAATGTGGTTCTGTTGCTTTAGGTGATACCACATTACACAAGAGATTGTGGTAGAACAAAACCACTCACCTGATGGCCAGGAAGAGAAATAAGGAGAAAATAAGGGCCACAGTTCTGCTAGCCCCTTTGAATTCTCTTTTCTATTGTTTGATCAGGTATCACTATCTACTGACATGACCTCAGTGACCTAAAGACTCTCCACTAGCCTTATCTCCTAAAATTTCTATTGCCTCCCAGTAGCTACCCTGGTGATCAAGACTTTAACAAGGGCCTTTGAAGGACACAGAAAGTCCAAATTGTAGTAGTTCTCAAAGGCTTTTCAAGCCCTATCTCTTTTTAAAAATATTTTTATTTTTTAAATTTTTATTGTGAAAGTACTGTACAGAGGGGTTACAATTACATGGGCAAGATAATGAGTACATTTCTTATCAAGCATTGTAGCCTCCTCCTTTGTTTCCCCTTCCCATCCCTTCCCATCCTCCCCGCTCTCCTCCCCCCTCCCTCCTACCTAATCCCCCCAAAGTTGTAAAGTTTGTTTTCGACATTGTTGCAGTGGGTCCACCTGTATCCCATTTCAGCAATTTGTTTTTCTCCTTCCCCTCCACAAATTATACCAAACATCAAATACAGTGAAAGCAGGGGTTATACTGTGGGGGAGGGACATACAAAGCAACAAAGAAATCATCTTATAAATGTGTTAGAAACAATCGCATGAAAGAAAAAAACATTTGAATACATATCTTAGGGTTCATTTGCCTAACATCAACTTATCTGACCTTTCCTGCTTGACTCAGACATATACTAGATATTGCAAATAAGGGAAACCATGGGATCTATATTTCTTTGGGCCTGGCTTACTTCACTTCATATGATTTTTTCCAAGCCTTTCCATTTCCTACCAAATGGGGCAATGTCATTCTTTCTGATGCAGGCATAGAATTCCATTGTGTATATATACCACATATTCTTGATCCATTCATCTACTGAGGGGCATCTGGGTTGGTTCCATATCTTATAGTAAATAATGCTGCAATAAACATAGTTGTGCTGGTAGCTTTAGTGTGGTCTTGTTTGTGAACATTTGGGTAAATGCCCAAAAGTGGGGTTGCTGGGTCATAGGGAAGCTCTATGTGGAGTCTTTTGAGGAACCTCCATACTGCTTTCCAAAGTTCAACCCCTAACTCTTGCCAATCACTACCAGCTTATCTAGAACTGTGTTCTTTGAAGCAATTGTTGCTGTCTGAGATTGTATTTCAATTTATTTGCATTAGGTCCTTCATGAGGATAGTCCTTACTGCCTACAATAGTGCTTTGCATCCTTTCTGTCAACAATAGTGCTCTGTATATGGTAGTATAAAACAAAAATACATTTAATTTTTTTGATGATCCCTTTATGTTGTCTTTTTATGGGAAAGGTAATGAAGACTCAGGGTAATCAAATGACTTTGTCAAGGTCACATAATAAATAAATGGTGCATTAGGGATTCTGAGACTGATTTGACAGTAAATTCTGACCTTCTAGTCACTGTAACATAGGACTTCCATTTTTATACTGTACTGTCTTCACTCAATATACAATTATTAGGCCAGGAATGGTGATACACAACTGCACTTTAATCACATCTAACGCAGGAAGCAGATATTGGAGGATCCCTGTTTGAGGCCAGTCTGAGCAAACAAGTGAGTAAGATTTTGTCTCAAGTTAGTGGAATGTAGAAATAAGAGGATCAAGGCCTGAGGCTAGCACTGGCAATAGTGACAGACCCAATCTGAAAAATATATAAAGGCAAAAAGGCTAGATGCATGGCTCAAGTAGTAGCATACTTAGTGAGTATAAGGCCCTTGAATTCAAACCTCAGTACTGCAAAACACAGCAAAACAAACACAGATTTGTTTTGCAAATTAAGGACCCCAGAATTTCCATAAACATTTTGTTAAAATATTAGGAAAAATGTGGACTCACGTGTCAGCATTTGCTGCTGTTGCAGGATTTTTAAACACCACATACATATATACTCTACAGTTTATGTTTCAGCTTCCCTGAAGGAAGATTTAAAGAGAAGAAAACACCTTTCAAAACACATCGATGCAAAAGATTGTTAAAAAAAACAACAATCAATAGCATATCACTGACAATTGGATAAATGTACAGATGCTAAGAATTTCAGACCCTAAAGTGAAAGCAATAGAGTCAGATTACTTTTATCTCTTTGATTGCAAGTTCAAGTTTAGCACAGGCCTGAAGCCATGCTTAAACCTTAGCTGCTACAAGAGGAGCTATTGACCTCAGCATTAGAGAGGACCTAATGCAGTTATTGAAGTCAAGTTTTACTGAATTTTAACACAAAAAGATTTCTCTTAAAGGAGATCTGGCAATTGTGTTTTTAAGATTCTCCTAAGAAATGAAGGTCGTTAGGGATGGTTATAATCCTACCTATGCCCTAGGCAGAGATTAGGGGATTGTGGTGTGAGCTCATACTAGTCATAAAAGTTCTTGAGACTTCATCTCAACCAATGTCTGGGTGTAGTGGTGTGTGCCTGTCATCCCACGCTACAGGGGAAGTGTAATGACTGGTACATTCATGCTATCCCAGTCACAAAAGGAGACACAACTAGGGGACTACAGTACAGGCTGGGCTGGACATAAAGCAAGAATTTATCTTGAAAATAACCAGTAGAAAAAGGGAAGGACAGAATGGTATGGTTCAAGTGGTAGAAAGCCTGCTTAGCAAATGTGAAGCCCTAAGTTCAAATTCCAGTACTGTCAAGTTAAGAATGATACTTTTTTCCTTTATAAATTATACTTTATTCTCATTTTATCTACATTGAAGGACATATTTAAGTATAGAAGTTAAGAGATGTGACCAGTCAGCTTCATCTGGGATATGTATATGATACATATGTATCATATACATATGTATATATGTATGTATATATATGTATATGTATATATCAGTGTTTGGATGAAAGATAAAGGAACAACCCTTTATCATTCTGGTGTTATCCAAGAATTGGGCTTGTGAAGTTACCTGGATGGTTTTATATGTTTGCACACTAAAATAATAATAATAGCATTTATGGAATCTTAGCTCTGTTATTACTACTCCTGTGACCTAGTCACATGACCTAATGTACAATACTTCACTTCCTTTCTGGGTATCAGTTTCTGAATGTACACCTAGAATAATTCTAGCAGCAGACTTATGAAATTTTGGTGAGGGGGTTGAAGAGAAAATGCTTAGTGTGTATTATAATCTGCTGTTGAGGAGATGCCAGGTGCTATAATATATGAAGGACCACTGAGCTGGAGTTTCTCTTCAGTCCTGATGCTGGCACTGTTTACATTTTGGATCAGATGATTTTGTATTTTTTGTATATAATTTTTATACTGTACAGAGGGGTTACAGTTACATGAGTAAGGTAATGAGTACATTTCCTATTGAACATTGTTACCTCCTTTATTTTTATCCCTACCATCCCTTCCTTTCCCATCTCTCCAACTCCTCCCCCCCACCCTGCCTGAAGTTGTAAAGTTTGTTTTCAACATATAGTGTCTGGTTACATCTCATTGTTACAATGGGTCAACCTGCATCCTTATTTCAGCATTTTGTATATTGTTAAGTGTTGTGCTGTGCATATAGGAGGTTTAGAAACGTCCCCTGTCTTTACTCACTAGATGCTAGCTACACCTTCTCTTACCCCTTATTGCTGCTCTATAGCAAGAATACTATTTTGGTTACAGTCAACCTTAAATTAGATTGTTCTTGCTAATATTTCTAGCTGATCAGATGCTCCTATGCAAAATGCTAAGAAGGCTGCTACTTCCTATTCTATCTCCATAGCCCATTTTCCTTCCTCCACAATTGGTTGCTGCTCTTCTCTTTTCTTCAAAGCATAGAACACCTTTCTATTAGCAAAACCTAATTGATAATTGAAGCTTCCCAATTCTTACCAAATATCATTTGCACACTCGGCTTGACATTAAAGCCAAGGTTTCAGTTTTGAAACAAGCAACAGATACAACCTGCACTTCTAGTTCTTGTCTTTGAGTGTAGCATTGGACTGATGTTGTCTTCCTATTTATTATAAGCATAATTAAGAAGAGTGGATTAAAACAGCATTGCCTAAAGAATTCTTCATGCTTTGAGGGCAAAGTAAAGAAAAACCAACCAAAATAAAGCCATAAATCTCTCTTTGCTTAAAATTAAGGACAGTCCCTAAATAACATGTGGTTATGTTGACTGTGGCTTGTATTAGATTTCAAAAACTATTTACAGCTATTTACTCTTTTTTATTCTTTTCTATTTTTTAATTTTTGTATGTTTTTTATTGTAAAAATACTGTACAGAGGGGTCAGTTACATGAACAAGGCAATGAGTACATTGCCTATGGAGCATTGTTGCTTCCTTCTTTGTTTTTCCCCTACCATCCCTTCCCTCCCACCTCCTAAGTTGATAAATAATATTGCAAAATTCCAAGTCGACATCTCTGGGCACTGAGATGCAGACTCTTCTATTTAGGTATCAACTGGGAATCTCTTCAGTTTTATTTCAATATGTTTACCCAATATAGGGTAAGAAGACAATTTAGAATTTCTTTTTCTGTTTGGGTCACTACCCTCAACCCAATTGCTTAAAGTAGACATGGGAGGTGTTCTATAGAATTGATCACTCTTTCACTTGTCTGTTCCCAATCAGTCATTATCTTTTTTTAAACAAAGCATGCTTTCCTCTTCCCCCCTTTTTTGTTTTTAATTGTGAAAATACCGTACAGAGGGGTTACAATTATATGATCAAGGTAATGAGTACATTACTTACAAAGCATTGTTGCCTCCTTTCTTTTCCCCCTTACCGTTCCTTTCCATCTTGCCCCCCTCCCTGCCAAAGTTGTAAAGTTCATTTTTCGACGTAACGTCTTGTGCATCTCATTGTTGCAGTGGGTCCACCTGTATCCCTATTTAAACAATTTGTTTTTTTCCATTATACCAACATCAAATACAGTGAAAACCAGGGTTATACTGTGGGGGAGGGACATACAAAGCAACAAAGAAATCATCTTATAAATATGTTAGAAACAATAGCAAGAAAGAAAAACCATTTGAGTCCTTATTTTCAGGTTCATTTCGACTAATATCAACTTATCTGACCTTTTCTGCTTGTCTCAGACATATACTAGTTATTGCAAATAAGGGAAACCATGGGACTTATGTTTCTTTGGGCCTGGCTTACTTCACTTAAAAAAATTTTTCCAAGTTTTTCCATTTCCTAACAAATGGGGCAATGTCATTCTTTCTGATGGAGGCATAGAATTCCATTGTGTATATATACCACATTTTCTTGTTCCGTTCATCTACTGAGGGGTATCTGGGTTGGTTCCATATCTTAGCTATGGTAAGTAATGCTGCGGTAAACATAGTTGTGCTGGTAGCTTTAGTATGGTTTTGTTTGTGATCATTCAGGTCAATGCCCATTGCTGGGTCATAGGGGAGCTCTATGTGGAGTCTTTTGAGAAATCTCCATACTACTTTCCAAAGTGGTTGAACAAGTTTACACTCCCACCTCTCCATATTTACAGTCACTTTCATCATCCCTCAGAAATGTTGGCATCACCTCTCAAAAGGTCATTAAGATAGGATAATGACAATGTGTTAACATTGACTATAAAATCTTCATTGACTTGGTCTCTGCCCATGTTTCTGTTCCTTTCTGTTTGTACAACCAATCTAATGGCTGATATTCAAGCCACATTTATCAGCAACTGAACTACTACTAATAGTATCATTACCTAATAGAGTATACCTAGTAGAGTGGTTTCCACTTCCCTTCCTTGCTTATCCACGGAATACATTTTCCTTAATTATCTCATCCCAAGAGTGATTGGTAAATCTAATTGCTCTTTCTCCAATAACGTCTTCCCAAAGTCTTCCAATAAAGTTATTCTTGATGTCCTTATATAATTATCTATGTTACAATATAACCATTGGATCCTCTAATACTAATTTTACTTTTATATATACTCTTTATTTACTCAGTCAACTATTTGGGACAAAGGCATCACAAATATTTCCTAAATGTTTTGTAAGGGAATGACTCTTCTCTATTACCACTGCACTGATAGTGCTGTAAATCACAAAAAAGGCTTTTTATAAGACAATCTCCCAAAATTAAACTTTTATGTGAGTTATTCCTGACTCATAAATTAGGCAGAATCTATTACTTCTATTCACATAAGTATCCTTGATAGAGAATTGGATGTTTTCTTTGCTTATGCCGGAGACTTTTGCTTGTTGAACTAGATGTCAGAGCAACTTTTTGTTCAATAGTGGATATGTGTGGCCAGTGAACTTAGATTTTTGGATAGCAAAATAGGAGGCTGGAGACCAGGCCAGAATTCTTGACTAAATCTCTTGCTTCACCTTGCTTGCTCTTGATAATACCTTCTAGTATTATCTCTTAGCACAAAAAAAAGATAAGGAGTACATTCCAACAACAAATGCACATGAGGGTTTTAAAAAATGATATTAAATATATCACTTTTCAGCCATAGGCATAAAAAACATAAAGCTGCAGAGCAGATATACAGAAGATAGTTTTCATATTATAAAAGGATTGTTGCAAAATTTAGTTACACATTAAGTTCTCTGTGAATTAAAATACCAAGTGAGTAAAAAATATTTTATTCAACTTTTCAGGAACAGATTGTCAATATTAGAAAACACCTGTTCTGTGGAGTCATAAATATACATGTACTTCACTCGTGTTACAAGAATCACTAAATTCTTATATGAATGGTTGCTGTTTGAATATGATCTCTTTTAATGTTGATTAAGTATGGCTATATTTATGATATTTGTTATCTCTTTGTGTAGGTACTCTCTACATATAAAAAGTAACATGTCTTTAAAATATTATTAGTGATTGAAGCTTCTCAATTTTCACCAAGTATCATTGGACATTAAAACAAAGGTTTCAGTTTTGAAACAGGCAACAGACACAACATGGCCTTGTAGTTTCTTGTCTTTGAGAGTAGCATCAGACTGAAGTTCCTTCACATTTATTATAAGCTTAATTAAGAAGAATGAATTCAGAATGTATTGGTATAGTAATAGACATTCTGTGGTATACACATAGTAGTTGAGTGTATTACTTAATATGTTTTTATAAAATATCACTGTTGGAGATTTGGGATCTTATGATTAGCCAGTTTTAGCCCCAAATTCAAGGAGTTTCATGATTATTTCCTTTGTTAAAAATCTTTCTCACTAAGGGTTGAAAGACGTCTACACAGCAGTAAATGGTGGCATAAGGATGTCAATTATCCTTCTCATTTGTACCCATTTTTAATGATCAGTAGTTTTGTGACACTTTCCATCTATAGGAAGGAGAGAGTTACTGTTTATCCATTTCTTGCTGGAGACATTAGCATTTAACAAGCTCACTTCTGTACTTCCTGGTGCCTGTAGTAGGTCACACTGGCTTGAAGGAAGGCAGGTGTCGGTTGGGGTAGTCCAGACCATTTCTATGTCCCAGACAGTAGTGGTTAAAAGGATCTCACCGTATTAGCATCAATATGAACTGAATGCAGCTACCTGCATTCAGCCTCAAGCCTCTGGCAGATGAACAAAGATGTCATTAGCCTTTCCCTTGTCCACCCTCCCATCAACTAACACTGTTGCCCTAACTATTTTGAATCAACATGAGTAAACCAATGTGGTATGGTTTTCTTTTACAGACGTCTGCTGGTTGCAAAACAACTTGTGCTTATTCATTAAAACAATTACTTTGATTTTCAATCATGTACATTCTCTGAGATCTACTAATATTAGTAATATTTTGTGTGTGTGTGAGAAAGAAGGAGGAGAAGAAAATTACCATATTCTTTTCGGTGTGAAAGTTCTCTCTGTTCTTAGTAGGGAAATTAAGCTCTCAGAGCAAATGTGACCCCAAAGAGCTGTTCTTAACAGAAAAAATACATTCTTGCATTACTATTTATTGAAATTTTCAAAAAGTAGCTCTGATTGTCAGAGCTTTGCATAATAAATGTTAAGTAGTTCTCTTCTTTACTTCTTGTGAATCTCATGGTTCTTTGTACTTTTAGTGTCAGATTAGGATAATATCTGATCAATTTGCTCGTTATTGATGGTCTAGAATACATTCCAGTATGATTTCTTCCTGCTTTGAAGAATGAATAAGTATTTGGGAATGATTATAAGTATTCTTTCAATTTGTGACTGCACAATGATAGAATACAGAGTTGGAAATTGAAAGCTGGTTATTTGTCTTAGTTTAGTTGAAAAGAATGAAAAGGGGAAGATCTCATGAATTGAACTTAGTTTTTAGAATGAATTAGCTTCTTGTTGAGATTACAAATTAAAGCTAGATTGGATATACACTTTTCAAGGAAACATTAGTCTTACTTCAGGAAAATAGTTGCATATTCAATTTTCCCTAGTGAAAATAGAGTTCTGCTTTGCTTTTTCATCATTTAAAAAACAATACCACTTTGCCCCCCAAGGAAATAGTTTTATCATTAAATTCAGGAAGTGGATAAATGCTGATGTAACACAAACAGATTCCATTGTATATAAATAAGCCAATTTAAAGTAATTTACTAAAAGGAAGGCTCTATTGCTTTCTTAATTTTTTTTCCTGAACATTGTGTTTCATTGTAACATGGACTTGGCCTATGTGTTTTAATGTTCCTTTTCTTTTTTACATCCCCCTCTGGGGTTTCAGTCCACTAAATTCAAAAATCATTGCCTTTCAGTAATTTATTGGTATTTAAAAACAGATACCAACATCTTACAAATTGCAGTTGTAGTCTGTATAAGGTAATGATCAATAAATAAAGGAGAAAAAAACAACAGCTAAAGCTAGATTGTGATAAAAGGGCCAAAAAAAAGCTTACTACATTCTTTCTTAACAAACAAAAAGGCATAATTGGAAAAATTCATTTTTATGTTTCCTTACATTAGATGGAACCGCCGAGTGAAACATTCACTGATGAATTACTCCTGTAATCTGTGTAGGAAAAACAGCTACTGGCAAATTAAAGAGTCCTGGAATGGAGCCATGAGAACTAAATGGCTAAAAATGAAAACAGGCAAACATTCGAGTGTATTCTACAGAATGCAGATCTTTCAACACCTCCCCCTTTCCACTGGCTAATTCATCGTCATGGAAACTGAATTTATCAAAATGTTCTTGCTCACTCCTGGTGACCCAGGGAGGAGACTTAGAGAGCTGGGGAAAGGTAACTCAGGCTGAAGCAATTTTTACAAACTATATGCTGCACTTTATAAATTGGTGAATTTTGAATGGTACCATTGTATCAGTTGAATGGGATTCCAAGTCTAAAGGGTTTATTTATTTATTTATTTTCGCTGTTTTTAAATATGCCAGGTGGAGAATCTAGAAATCCTGCTATTAATTGAGCATGTGCACCTAGCCCCATAGAAAGCGACTGACTTTAGGTTTTAACTCACCTTTTCCCCTCACTTTGTTTTCTTTCCCCCTCTTGTCTAAAGGATGTGCAAATCTTGAATTTAGTAGCATCTCTTTGGTTCATTCATAGGCTTCAGCAGCTATCTTTGCCTATACTGTAGCTCAGAGATACAAAAGGAAAAAAATCCTCTATTCCTCATTGCGACCAATTCTTATCTGAAGTAGAAGTGAGGTATTGGTAGTCAGAGCCTGACAAACCTGGACACCTTTAAACTGACACCCATGTCAGATGACCATTAATCCGACAGTGGAGTAGCTTCTTGAATTCAGGAAAGTGACTTTAGGATTCCCTAAAGAAAAGTGCCATTTCACTGTTGGAAAAAAAGATAGACATCATTCATATAGCTGCCAAATTCAGGGAAGGTTGGTTTATTTTATTTTATTTTTTTATTTTACTATGTTTGCAATTAGTGACTTGTTGTCATGGAAACCATGCTTCAGATGATTCTTGAACTTAAATGGCTGAATGCGATCAGACAGAAGCAACCTCCCACCCTTCTTTTTAGGCTTGCTAGTCAAAGTGTCTTTGGTGATTCTGATAACAGAATCACATAAAACATCTCTCAACATGCAAAATAACAGCATAGGGCAACATCAATTAAAGCTGAGTATTCAATAATTCATTCTTTAATTAAGGCTCTTTCCTCTTTTCCCGAAGCTGTAACCTTTCAAGTGTTAAAACAGACATAAGAACTAAATCATTTAGCAAAAGAAATCTCCTCTCATTAGCAGTTTTGTGATACACTAATGAAGAAGAACAAGATTTGAAATTCCTTTTTTGTTTCTAATATTTTAATACAGGAAAGAAAATGAAAGGGTTCCATTCAGAAAATCTATGTAAGGTGAAATAACTATGGTTGGAGGCTGTAGCTTTTGTGTGTTTCTTTTCTCTCAGACTGAGTGAAGGTTGAGGTTTATCACAGAAACAATATAACCCATTCCTCGTTCCTGACAGGCAAAAATAATTACTCTGTATGAAGGCTGCAGGCAGGGCCTGTGTGTGCATATGTGACTATTGTGTGTTGGAGCTGAGAAATGTAAACCTTCAACAATCAGGGCAGCTCATCTTTTAAAAAGGAAAAAAGAATCAAACATTCAGACACTGTGAATTTATTTGCTGACTTCTGTTCGAATACAGAATTTTCTTCTCTTCAGAACTGCTATTATGCAGAGTGCATACTTTGCTCAGTGTGTATATGGGTGTGGGAAGAGAGTTGTTTTATTCTCCATGTCCATACCTTTCTTAATGCTAAAATTTGATGACATGGGCACTTAAGGAAAGTAAGTATGTAAGCAAGCCCAGTCCATTTTAAGATTGTAATTTAGGAAATATTTAAAAAATATGAATTGTTTACTAGTAAAAATGTGTTTCAAAGTAAGAGTATAAGTTTATAACACATTTTTTGTAACTGAGATAAAAGGAAACATTTGCATTATGAGATTATCTGACACTGTATCTATCTATCATCTATATTTCTGCATTCCATATATCATAAAGGAACATAACAAATGTACCTTGGGTGTGCAAATATAAGTGAAATAATTTGATTGACAGTCATAGTCTCCTACATAGCCTGTTTTGCAAGTACACTTTATTTCTTAGGTTAGATAAATCATCTCTCCTCTCTATGACTTTGTTTCTTCATCTTTAAAATGGGAAAATTGTCTGACCATTTTAAGTTCTGAAGGACATTTACATAGCTCATTCCAATCTTGAGGCACTCAAAACACATTTTGTGGCTGAATAAATGGAACAGCAGTGTTAGATTTGTTTTATAAGACCAAGTGTTATGGAGGAAATGTTTGCTTCTTGTTTGATAAAAATTTATCCTGTGAAATAGATAAAAATGAAATGCATTTTTCATAGTGGTGTAGCAGTCAGGTTCTTAAGGTATGTGGGACATAGAAGACTAGGAAACTGGAGACACTGCACAACTACTCATTTTGTGTCTTAAATTTTTTTTCTAGTAGGAAGTACACGGTATTTCCCCATTTCTTGCCAAGAACAGTATGCATAGTGGACAAAGAAAAGATGTGTGGTTCACTTCTTTTGATTCTGAGGCCAGAGAGAGTTAAATGAAAACAGGATTTGTACCTTTTCTCTCATAGCCCATATTCAGAGGTAGAGCAAAGCACTCCACTCCTCCTGGAAGCAAGGTGCCCATGAAGGTCAAACACAGTGAAGAACTACAAAGCAAGATTCTGTACCAGTGCCTCTTCCCCACTGCAATGTCTTATGCATGACAGAGGAGAAGTTAGCTTAATATGACCCTTTGCAAACTAGTGAAGGGGAAGCACATTTGTATTTCACTTGAATCCAAGCGAAAAGTAAGCACAATAGAATACTCTGCTTTCTTCCTACATTGATTTTTATCTGTTTCAGGAAATTAGCAGCCTCAACTGAAATCAAGTAGATGAGAAATACATTTCTTCAAACATTTTTGAGGGGACAGGGGAAACACACACACACACATACTTACCTCTTTTATCCTGCTTACCTTTTCTTTTCACTGTGTAGTAGATGTTCAGTGAAAAATATTTTGGGACAGGTGACACAATGAAATGACAAAAAACAGGACCATCAAGGACGGGCATAACTTTTATTGGAGGTGTCACATCAATATTTTGCTATTCTTTTTGTCACTGTTGTAAGTTACACTAGAGGATCTGAGCAGCCTGGCCCTGGTTCTGGTGAATCTCAAGAGTTTACATTAAGATTGTCATTAGCAGTGTTCCATTTCATACTCCCTGCCTTTGGTGGTGGTATCATGCTCTACTGGGTTTTCTACCTCCATTGGTAGATATAATTGGAGAAAGATTTGTAATATGATTCCAATTAGAGTATCTATAAGCAGAAATGGAGCTCCAGAAGCAAAGGTATATACTGACTCCATGTTACTAATGTCCTTGGGAACTTAACTTTGCTTTATCCATTACAATACCTAACAGATGAGAACTCAGTCAAATTCATAACACACTAAGAGTTCATTTTTTTGAAATAGTTCCTTTGAAGCAGATGAACTAGAAAGATGCTTCATGACTTTTATTCTTCTTGTCATATAACTAATGACTTCAGAGATGATTGGATCAGGGGTTGACTTAAACCAAATAAAGTCATATTATAAATTGGCTATTAGTAAGTATATGGTTTAATGAGTGGATCTTGTCTAACAAGGACACTTATCCTGTAGTGTGATTAACCCAATTTACATTGTCTTTTATTGAGTAGAATAAGGACATGTAAAAAGGCACAGACGAAATTGGTCAAAAGGCTAAAAGTCAAACAGAGAAAGGAGGCACCCATGTTTACATGGAAGACATGTAAATAAATAGTATAATTCTTTAGAAAGACTAAGTCAGGGCTTGGAAGTTGGATCAGTGGTAGAGTGCTTGCCTTGCATGCATGAGGCCCTGGGTTTGATTTCTCAGCACCACATAAGCAGAAAAAGCCCAAAGTGGTGCTGTGACTCAAGTGGTAGAGCGCTAGCCTTGAGCTGAAGAGCTCAGGGACAGTGCCCAGGAACAGAGTTCAGGTCCCACAACCACCAAAAAAAAAAAAAAAGAAATAAAGACTAAGTCAAAAACCCAACAAAATGAGAACCAGGAAATGGGTATTTATGGGCCAAGTAGAGAGTGGTAGAAGAATGAGGGAGGGAAAAGGGAAGAATGCAGACAATAATTCATTGTATATACGACAGAACTGAGAAAAATAAAGGAAGGGGTGGGTTGAAGTGGGGTGAAGATGTTGAAGGGATGACACAGATCAAGATACCTTGCAAAACACAAACTGCTTTGTTACAGGGCATAAAAATTCAATTCAAAACCTAAAAATTAAGAAAAGCAAGGGAAGGAGGGGGTTGGGAAGGATGGGTGAGAATGTTGAAAGGGGCAACATTGATCAAGACACACTGTATTCATAAACTGATTTGTTGAGGGGCAGCACCTTTGTACAATTACTTAAAGATAATAAAAATATATAAAAAGGTAGAAAGGTTAAAAGAAAGAGGAATGAAGTGAGGAAACTGACAATGTCTACTTATAGTAGTAAATTACATATGGGAAGAGTGATTGATAGATTATATTACATTGATTGGGTTGTCATAGGTCAGAAACTGTTCTAAGTCTCCATGAAACTTGTTCTGTCAATAGAGTCCTACTTTCTAATTGAAATTCTTCAATTACTTTTTTCTGCTCAGGATTTTTAAAAAAATTTCTTCTTTCTCAGCTATTCTTCTTTTTTTTTTGGGTCTGGTCGTAGAGCATGAACTCTGGGCCTGGGCACTGTCCCTCAGCTCTTCAGCTCAAGGCTAGCACTCTACCACTTGAGCCACAGCTTTTTTCTTTTTTGCTTATGTGGTGCTGAGGAATCGAACCCAGGGTCACATGCATGCAAGGCAAGCGCTCTACCACTGAGCTATTCTTATTATTTGTATGTTCTACCTTTAGCATCTGTCCTACAGTTCTTGGATATTCTTCCCCTTTTATTTAAGTTGTTTAAAATATAACTCTCTGTATTGGGGAAGTTCTTTTGACAATTCTTCAACCTCACTGATTCTTTTCTTGACTGTGCCTACTTTTCTGAGGTGTTCTTCAAAGTCATTTTTCATTTCCATTATACTATGACTTTCATTCCTAACATTTGTTCTTTATCCTTTCTTAGAGGCCCCATGTCTTTTTATATGACCTATCTGTTCTTGTATCTTGTCTCCTTTTCCTTTAGAACCATCAGCACATGAACCATAGTTAAATTCTAGGTCTACCAATTGCCAAATCTCTCCTGTATCTGTGCATTTTTTTCATCTCTCATGATTTACAATTTTAGTTGTTCAAAGTGAAACCTTATGTCTAATTGAAGAAGAATTAGGTTCATTAGACTGTTTGTATGGGGATTCGTTTTTTTATGCCTCAGAGGTTATTTCTAGTTTGTTATAGTAGTAGAAATCAGAAACTCAGATTTCTACTGTTGTCCTGGTTTTGGGTTTCCCTGAAAGTTTTAATGAGAAGGAACGGGTCTGAGTCGTGCAGTTTTTTGTTTTTTCGTTTTTAAACTATAGTCCTCTGTGATTATTCAGGGTCTTTGCTCATGCTACCTGTATGCATAGAAGATAGTCATTGTATAGGCCTGTGATTATGCCTGAATCTTCTAGTTAGCTCATACTCCTTGGTTGTGACCAGCACAAATGCTTCTAGGCTTCATTATTTCTTGTTCTGTTTTTCTTTCTTTTCTTCCCCTTAAAGAAGACAGGAAAGCTAGAGTTGGGCATTTTCCTTCCTTTAGGACTGTTAAGAATTTGCTGAAGCTGAAGTCAGGCTTCAGGAAAATAGCTTTCCTTCAGGAAACCTTTAGTTAAGAAGAACCAAATGCTCTGGGCATTTGTCAAAAGGCTCACATTTTTATTTCTCTTTATACCAGAAGTATGAGGTGATTTTTTTCTGATTACTTAGTAAGGATCTGGTAGGGCTACTCAAGGTAAAACTCACAAAACGCTGAGATACATCCTTAAGGGTAGGTTTCTAGGAGTTTCTATTTGTTAAGTTCATTCATCAGAAGTTAGTTGGTCAACTAACTTGTAATTATTCATAATCTATGCTGATTCTAGGTTAGATTTCTCTTCCTGGTAAGCTGTTATTCTCTGTATTACCTTTGTCTCACATGTTTTTCTCTGACCTCAGTGTCTGATGCATCTTAAAGGAGTTGTGCTTTTGTTTTTTATAATGCTTACTTTGTTTATTTGGTCATAGTATACCATCCATAATTTATATATCGCAAAGTAACATTCTGCATATCACATACCTGAACATTCAATATTTTATATTGACATATAATTGTGCTGAATTATGAGATATAGTCCAATTTCCCTATCCACATATACATTGTGTAATGATGGAATAAGTGCTGTTAACTTATTTATCATCTTAAACTTTTATTTTAAATTATGTTGAGTAAATTCAAATTCTCTATTCCTGCTCTTTTGTGATATGCAATGCAGTGCTATAACTTTATTCACCATAATGTACCATAGCACAAGAGAAAGTACTCCAGTCTGATATTAGATCAGTGCCAATCTCTCCCTATCTCCCATACATCTACTTAACAGACCCTACTAATACCTATTCTACCCTAAAGTCATATGAGATCAACTTTTCTTTACATTTTATATCTTATTGAGATCTGGTTGATTTTTATTTCCATGATGGCTTTTCAAGTCCAATCATGATGTCACAAATATCAAAATTCCATTCTTTCTAGTGGTTGAATAGCACTTCATTGTGAATATGCCCCACATTAGATCATCTCATTGTATTCTTTTTTACCTTCTTGAGTCATTTATTTATTCCACAATTTTCCTCAGGGTGCAAATACACACTCATCAGAATTTATGTATTTCTCAGTGGTTTTCTTAAAAATATTTGATCATCAGATATTATAGGCAAAAAATTATTGAAAAAAATTTAAAAATTGTTATTGTAAAGATAATGTACAGAGGGATTACAGTTACACAAGTCAGGCATCAGCTCTTCCTCTTTTCTCTCAGTTTTTCCCTCCCATCCCTCCACACAAGTTATATAGTTCATTTTCAACCTAGTGAATAGTGAGTATCACTGCTGCATTTGCTCATCCTTTGTCCCATCATTTCTATGTTCTCCCTTCCATTCCCCCAAAAGATAAACTTACATACAAGACAAAAGGTACAGAAAAAATGCCAAAGGAGAAAAAACAAAAACATGAAGCAAAATAACTAAATCAAAACTCTGTTTCCATTTCTTGGAGTTGATTTTGATAAACATCATTTTATATGATCGCATACACATAGCTCTTAAGGGGAAGGATTTTTGAGACAGAGTCTCACTATGCAGCTGTATGGTCAGGTTGAACTCAATCCTTCTACCTGACCCTTTTGAGTGTCAAAATTATAGGCCTGCACCACCATACCCAGTTAACAGTTGTTTTAGCTTGTTTTCTTGTGAGGTTAGGAATATTGTCTTGTAACTTCTTTGAATATTAGATTAGCAGCTGGAAGAAACTACTGTCCTTTGAAATAATGTAAATTCTTTCTCCTATAAAAGTCTATAAAAGCCTTCAACACAAAGGGACAAAAAAAGAAAAACCATTGTTTACATCCCTGTTGAGGACTGTTTCTTTTAAGTCAGTAAGACACAATACTTCTTATATTTAAAAATCATTAGATGTTCACAATCTTGTCTTCATTAAGTCTGAGTTCATTTCCTTTTCATTGGAAGAGGAGAGAAGAAGAAAGGAAGAAAAGAGGAAAGAGAAGGAGGGAGAGAGATAGAAAGACAGAAGGAGGGAGGGAAGAAGGGAGAGGGAGAAAAAAGAACTTATAGTAAGGTAACAAAAAACAGATGGTATTTGAAAAGAATGAAGTAATACCAAATCTAAAATAACATGATATAACATACCCTTTGTGATTCTATTTTGAAACAGCTTTTCCAGAATACTTAAAAAATCCTGTTGATATATATATATATATATATATATATATATTATTGTCATGTAAGAGGGCATTTTAAAAGTTCTTTGCTCTTTTCTTATTTTCAGATGTGCCATTGTTTCATGTAACCTATAAGTATATAGTATCAATCCATGGAATTATATTATCAGATTTGACAGTCTTTGAAAGGCAGTCTTTGAAGTATAAGGCATAACATAAGTAATCATTTTTACCATCTAAGTAATATATAGCAAAGAAGACTCCATTGCTTTCATTGAAATTTGAGTTGTTTTGTTTCTTGCACTCTTACTTGTGCTTACTTAATTCTTTTCATGAACTTAACACATTTATTTTTATGCATTAAAACATGGGCAAAGAAAAAATATGGGAGAAATAGAACAAATTTATTAACTCAAATTTATAAGAAGGAAGCTTTTGCCCTTGAATTTATATCATTGTTACTGCTTTGTCACATCTTTCTTTAAGGAGAAAGACAGAGAGCAACCGAACAGCAATGTTTTTGGTTTCCCTTTTATTTATTTAGCTACAAAGTAGCCTTGAAAGATCAGTTATGACCCAATCCTGGAGATATTTTTCTGTTGATTTATTTATTTATTACGTTGGAAAAATATAACGATGTGTGTGAAGAAAAATAATTAGGTGTGACAGGTTATTTGACAGATTGCTAACACAAATTAACCTTCTTTTAATACCGGCTGCATGTGAACATCGAGTTGTACTGCCCCTGGGTTGATGATGCATCTCAGTTTGCCGAATTATCTTAAAGAACTGCAAAGTTTCGAAGCTGACGGTGCCACTTCTGCTCTATTCTGAGAGCTGTGAAGCTTTCCATGAACAATACGATGTTTTTGCTTGGTTTGGGATCTGTCTATTGATGTGTTCATCTAAGGGCCATCTCCAGAGGATAGGAGTACTTTGGGCAAGAATGCTGTGTTCCCTTCTCATTTAATGGTTGAAGAAACTAATGCACAGTGAAATGATGTTGAAGGTAGGGCAGGAAAATTGAGATCAGCCCTCATCGGGCTCACGTTTGAATCCTGTTGTTTTGCCATTAGCTACCTTGATTGTGGTTTTTGTAAGTTCAGAATTAATCTCTACTTTCCTGCAACTACTTAGGCTCTTTATCTATATCTCTTAAGGCACATCCCACTGTACAGATAATGTATTAGGTACTTACCGATGTCTTATCTTCTTTCTTACTCTGTGGGGACCACAAAGACAGAAGAAATCTATCCATACTCCTTCATGTAAAATGTCAACCCCAGCCCATATAGCTCACAAATAGCAAGTTATCTTCTATTCAACAGTTGTATAATTCAAATGATTATATATTGTGTATCATATGAATAAGAATTCCATATCATATCTCACCAGCATTCTGATTATTATTTTTTTCTATGAAAAGAAAATATAGACACATACGTTAGTTAAAGCCACCAAAGAATACTGGCAAACTTACAGATTAAATATATTCTTCCATCCTATGCTTGAGCATAAAATTTCTGAGACCAGAGTTTTGAAAAGATGTTTTTTAGAATGCATATGATTCAAACAATCTTCTGCAGCTTTTAGCTGAGTCCCAGAGCTTGTTGAGGCTTTGTCTCAATTTGGAACATACATTGCCTGGTTTAGTACCTTAGCAAACTCTCCGTAGGCACATCTGTCTCTGGCTTCAACAGCACAAACCTCAAATAACCCAACTCTCCTCCTTTGCTGATCCCACCCCAATTCATACCTATCAGGTGAAAAACTGATATTCCCACTGTGGTCATCATCAGCCTTCCTTTTATCCAGCATGTCAGCATCTGACCTCTCCCCTCCCTGACAGCCAAGTTTGAGGGATTTGAAGTTTAAACTGTATTTTATCTCTGCACCTTCCCCATATTGGTAATAGAATAGGTTGGCTGGAAGACAGATTGTGAATGAGAAACTATTTTCTTCCAGAACTGTGAACCTGGCTTTATACTCTTACAATCTAGTCTGAAAAATGACTTCTGTGCTCCTGGTTTGGGGGTAACTGCAGCTCTGACCATTTTCATCTTACCTCTTTGACACAACACCAGTTGTGGAAGCAGAGAAACGTGCCACAAGTTCCTTACAGGCTGTCTGCCCTTCTCTGTCAAACCCAGTGATAAGTTCTGGATTAAAGTTACAATGCCCTTGCTAGTTTCACTTCCAATTTTTCCCCTTTAAAAATAATGATGTTAGGTTACATTTATTTTGGTTATTATCCCATCCTGTGGGCTCAATATATCTGATTTTAGCAGGTAACCAAGTGAATTAGATATCATAACACAGATGGTAAATATCTCGTTGGTGTCACCAAAGCTTAGTGAGGAGGATATATTTGAAATATGGTAATGGGGAAATAGCTCCAATTCAGTAGGAACAGATTTTGTTTAGTGGAATAAGTCACAATAGTATTCTGTGTTAATATCATTTATGCCTGCTCAGGAATCTAAAATCCTGAGTAGAATTTACTGGAGACCACTGGAGTGTGAATGAAAGGCAAAAGAACAGATGTAATATGATTGTGAAGATGCACTAAATATCATTTGGCTCCATGCAAGGAATAAATGATTTTTTCTAATTTGGGTCATCCAAGTTGACCAGGTAGAATACATATGAAAAAGAAGAGTTTAAAAAATTTGGGACAGTATCTAATGGATTTTTCATTTACCCAACAGTGTATCATTTGACAAGTTCTTTACTTGCTTTGTCTCAAACAGTATGTCTCAGAGTTGAATAAAAACAACTATGAATGGTAATTACTGTATCTATCTTTGAGAAACAAAGTAATTTTTGATTGAGAAGGAGATGGCCACATGCTTTCAATGTATGTAATACAAAGGAATAAACAAGTAGGTACAGTCATGTCTTTCTCTGGAGATTCTGGAGAAGTAAGATCTCCTCATATTCAACGCAAGTTCACCATATGTAAGTCTGGAAGGGAGCTGTCTCAAGAGGAGATGACATAAAGGAACTCATCATTTATAACAAGGATGGAATTGCCAAGTATGGCTGTAAAGATCAGAGCTGGAATGAGTGGATGGAAGCTGAAGAAAAACATATTTCAGCTTAATGTAAGAAACAACATTCTAACTTTCAGAACTGTCCAAAGATAAAAATGGGCTGGTGTGGGAAGGAGAGAGTTATTCATCACTCGATGTAGCCAAACATAAACTGGATGAATTCCTACTTAAATATTCTAGAGAAGAATTGAACATCAGATGAGTAATTGGATTGGATGATGTATGATTCTTTTAAATACTGAAATGTGACAATTTTTGATAAAAACACTTGCAATGATATAGTATTGCTTTGCATTGGGCTCGTATTTTCTCCTTTCATATCAATAATTGTGAAATATTGCTAATTAATGCTTTTGTTTGCTTTTTTTCTTCAAAGGATATAGACTTAGCTTTTACTGATTTAACTAGACACAGACCTTACCTATCGGGCACTCCATTGACACAGTATTATATTGGTTATTGACAAGTAAAACAAGATGTACATTTTTTAAAGATGTACATTTTTTTAATCCACATAGTTCAAGTCTAGAGATAGAAAAGCCAGAACTCCGCAAAAACATTAGAGACCCAGCATCCTAGCAGCTTTTTCTTCTATGGTTGTCAAGATTACAAGATAACTTTCAGAGGTAAAGATAACATGTCTCCATTTTAGACAGGAAGGAATGAAAAGTACAAGGGCCAAGAGAAATATAGGCAGAAAACAAAAATTTTTCATCTATGAACCTTGTCCAGGTTCTTTTATTAAACATGCAAAAAGGAAAGGAGAGATAGAAAGAAAACAGAAAGAAAGAATGAATGAATGGATAAGTAAAGAAATAAATAGAAGTAGGAAAGACAAATTCCAGTCTGAGTCATAGCCAACTAATTTCACATTTTCATAGTTGGACAGGCTTGATTTTCTTAGAACATATAAATTTTTCAATGCCATGCAGTAAAAGTTTAACATAGATTAGAAGATTTCCTGAGTAAATTTATAATTTTGTATCCTTTAAAAGGTATTATTCTCTATTCAACAACAGGTAAAGAGGACACCAAATACAATGAGGAAGAGAATGAGAAAGAGGAAAGATAGTAACCATTTGGTGCACCAAAGATTTCTTTGTTTATCTGCCAAAAATATCAGCTTTGACCCCCTAGCTTGTTACCTCTTTCAGAAAGACAGAATGTTTGTGTCCTCCTTACTAAGGAGTTAAGCTTCTTTATATGGTCATTTCAGTCTACTAGTATATTCACTCATTTATCCATGAATCCAGCAATTATTTATTGAGAAGTTACTATGTATATGAGACAGTGGTTTGGGCACATAGAAGTGACAAAATAGATATAAACCTTTTCCCTTCTTCTTTCTGGGAGTTGTTCTGTGGAGATACTTCTCTATCTTTTACCTTCCATTTGATATTTTGAAGCCTGAAATTACAGATTGGTAGCTGGAGGAGCTGCTCAGCTGGTGTGCTCTTTCATCTGGCCCTTTACTTAATGGTGGCCTCCAGAAGAGGAATCTATCAGGGTGATAGTTCACACACTCCATTTCCTTTTCTTGTTCCTCACAGCCCTGATGCACCCTCTAGCAGTTCTTAAACTTCAGCATCTTTCCAAAAATCTGATCTCTTTACAAGACCCTATTTTTCAAAATTATCTCTCTCATCTTCCCCAAGAGTTCCCATGAGAAGCCCTCATTTCTTGCCCCATAGTTGGCAATTTGGTTGTACTGGGGTTTTATAAATTCATATTTGCTGCTCTTACCCACTGTGCTAAAAGCTCATCGAATCTTCACAAGAAATCCATATAATTGACACTAACATTTGCATTTAAAAATTGGAAATAGAAACCAAAAGAGGTTATACAGCATAGTCAAGGTCATTGGATGATTTGCTGAGCTGTGACTTCCATCTGCCAGGCTCAAAAGCTCTGCTCCAAACCAATGAAGGTATTTTCAATACCAGATGTGTTTAATGCAGTATTTGGGTTATATTTCTTTTTAGAAGGTTGACTATTAGCCTAAACACATAAATGATTTCGATATGTATATGGTATACTCTAGGCAAAAAGCTATAAATGATTGGAGCTGGTAGAGACAGCAAACTTACAATGGGGCAATTTTTTTCAGCCAACATGAGCCAAACTTAAAGGGAGGATGGAACAGTAGAAAGAATATTTTAGAAATAGCAACTTCAAGTTTCTTGCTTTCTAACTTATTAATTCTAGAAGTTCACATTATTGAACCTACTGAGTATCATTTTCTCCATAATCAAATTCATGTAACAGTATCTGCTTATTAGCCTTCTTGTGAGGATAAGGGATAATATTTCTTAGTAAATTTTCATTTAGTTGGTCTTTGGTAGAAGCAAGGTATCAATATTTAAAGAAATCTCAGGTAGAATAAATAAAGGTAAATTAAGGCTCAACATTAGAGGAACACCACAGTAAACTCTGTTGTAGGCAGTCTCTTTGATGGGTGTTTAAAATTAGTGCATATAAGTTTAAGAAGAAATGAAGTTTTCAAAAAATTTTAAGTACAATCCCTAAGGTATGAATTTTAACTACAAAGGGAGAAAAATGGAGATACCTTGTGAAAATAATCTTAACTAAGCCTATTCCTTGACTATGTTATTTAGAAATAAGGAAATATCATGAGCTCCTTGATATTACCCAGTGGAAGAGTGCATCACATTTCTGCGATTCTTACAAAAGTGCACACAACTTCATTCTGATAACAAGGAGACATTTAATCAAAATAAATCTACAAAGTAACTGATCAATCCTCTTCAAAAGGGTCAAGGATTATGAAGACAAGGGCAGACTGAGGAAACATCACCGATTAGACTAAACTAAGAAAATAAAAATCAATTAAATGTAATGCTAAATTAAGAAAAACATTAGTGACAAAACTAGTAAAATTCTGCTAGGATCAGTAATTTTGTTAATAGTATTGAACCAGTGTTAATTTCCTGATTCTGATCATTGTGCTGGTCATGTAAAGTGCTAATGTTATAGGAAGTGGTGAGAAATAAACTCTTTGTATTGTTGAAATGAACTCTTGGTATTTTTACAACTTTTTGATGAGTCTAAATTTAATTCAAAATAAAAGTTCAGTAACAAAAATGTCTCCAGTGGTTCTAACATGCAACCAACACAGAGAATTCTAGCTTAGAAGCTAGTAGAGAATTTCAAACAAATAATAGCTGCTATTAAGCCTGACTGCAATGTTCTGTGTGACCTGTTTGTCTTCCTGTAGGGAAGCATTAGGCTTTCTTTCCTTCCTTCCTTCCTTCCTTCCTTCCTTCCTTCCTTCCTTCCTTCCTTCCTTCCTTCTTTCCTCCCTTCTTTCCTCCCTCCCTCCCTCCCCCCATCCTCTCTCTCTCTTTCTCTTTTTCTCTTGCTTGCTTTTTTCAATACTTACCTGATTTTGGTTTTTCTTTCCAGATAGTGAAGCTATACAAATACAGTATAATCTGGAAACATAGTAGACTTTTGCATGATGTAACATGGGAATTCTGTGCTTTTCTAGACAAGGAATTGAAAACTCCCAACTTTTCATATCAGGAATATCAGTGTTCTTCTCTGTTTATGTAAAGACTGAGCTTGCTCAGATAGGAAGGGATAGTTTTTAAGTATGTTATGGAAATACACATGTGTGCCGGCATGCGTGTGCACCCCACCCCCCACAGAGCTATCTTTAGTTATCAAGCATTTTTTTTTAGAGCAGAACAATTACCTTAGTTAACAAGGAAGGAAGGAAGATGAGCTAAAGAGGGGAAACTTCTGTTTATTTTCCTGGGTCAAATTTAGAAATTCAGATTGTTTCTCTTAAGTCAAAAACATTAAGTACCCAAGGTATGGACACAAGAGGTTCTTCTTTGTCATTGTTGTTTTTAATGTACTATGTGATATTTTGTTGTTTCTTTTGTATGTTCTTCCCCCTATGGTAAATCATCTGTTGTCATTGTATTTGATTCTGGTACTCTGCATCTTGTAGTACAGTGATCCAATTTGGGGAGGGGGAGGAGAATAATAAAGTGTTGAAACAAGGACACAGGATGATCCATTGCAACAATGAGACTCACAAGATACTATTTTGGAAATGAAATTTACAAGTTCTGATACAGGGGGAGAAGTGGGAGAAGATGGGGAGGGATATAGGAGAAAAACAAAGGAGAGGTAACAATGCTCTATACATAATCTGCTCATTACCTTACTCATGTATCTGTAACCCCTCTGTATAGCAGCTTACAATAAAATAAAATAAGTAAAATGTAACTATTTTCTTCAGTATTTGGCCCAATAAAAGCATTTAGGAAGTAGGAAGACTTACCACAGTTATTTCTTTGTTTGTAGAATTTTATTTATTTAATTTTAATTTTAATTGTTAAGGGGTTGTAGTTACATAGCTCAGGTAATGAGTACATTTCTTTTTAACTGGTGTTACCTCTTTCCTTGCATTTGCAGAATTTTAATAATGATTTGTATGGCAAGACTGGCCTATTTGTAAGCTGAGATAATTTGGAAAAATGATTTCACTCAGTTTAATAACAGTTTAAATTCTTACATCTTCCCAAAATGTTCTGCAAATAAAAGAATGCTATTTAAAAAAATAAATCAAAGAACACTACTTTATGTTTAAAGTAGAAATGACTTTAAATATTTTAATGGGAAACGGGATTTTTTCCCAAATGATAAAGATTTTTAATCTTTAGAATTCAGTATGTGTAATCAGTAGGGCTGAACATAACATGTTTATCTGTACCAGTAGCCTAATAACTTTGTATACTTTTCCTTCATTTGAATGGGGCTTATACTAGGGATTTCTTCATGTCTTTGATGTAAGGAACGGTGATATAATGTTTTTTTAAGTGTCTATAATAGTACTGATACAGGTTTAAATACTAAATATGTATTATTAATTTTGAGAGTTTTTTCCCTATGAAAAATTAAAAGAAAGAAAAGAATGCATTAACAAAATATCTATACTTAGCTCTGGAGAAGGTTTAGACAGTAGCCAATTCTGATATTTCCCTATTACTGAACTGGGTATTTTTGACTAGTTCTTGACATACACAAGTACAGTGATTATTGCAGATTAAATGAATATAATGATGCCTTTACAAATGCCCTTATCCCCTTTAGCTTTCAGTTCCTTCTCCATTTTGTAATAACCCTTCTTTAGTTGAGTCCACACCGTTTCTCCTCAATCATATAAAAGCAACTGAATATGGCTGGTAAAAATTACATAGCTAAGCTGACTGGTCTCACTTTAAATGATCACACGTCACAAATGGGTCTTCAGAATTACTCAGACGTTGTTTCCTCAGTAACTCTGCTTCTCTACCCAGCATGAGTTTAATTTCAAACTCTCAATTTTCACACCTCCCACCCTCTCATTCTTAGCTGAATACTTCACTTCATTTTTCATTCAGAAAATAGAAAACACAGAATGAAAACTCCATCTGCCCACAACTAAATCTAGAAAACTAAGTTCATTTGCCCCATTACTGTTAGGATGTTTCCACCTTTTACAATGGAGGCCAAGTGTCTCCCTGAATCTCATCTGCTGACTCTCAAGGACACATTTTCTGATATATGCATATTTTCTTACTGTACCAATATATCTCCTTTCCCTTGATTATTTCCATGAACATGTAAACATGTCTTATATTTCCCCTCTTAAAATGTGTTCTTTCAGTTAACTGACATCCTCTTTCTCTATTCTTTTTCATGCTTAAGTATTATTATTATTATTATTTTTGGGGTCCGGTCGTGGGGCCTGAACTCTGGGCCTGGGCGCTGTCCCTCAGCTCTTCAGCTCAAGGCTAGCGCTCTACCACTTAAGCCACAGTGCCACTTCCGACTTTTTTTTTCTTTTTGCTTATGTGGTGCTGAGGAATCGAACCCAGGGCCTTAGGCATGCAAGGCAAGCGCTCTACCACTGAGCCACCTTCCCAGCCCTTAAGTATTATTTTTATATCTCTGTTTTTTCAACTTTTATGTGCTTTACATCCCCTTCTATTCTGATTGCATCTTTACTATTTTATGTAATGAGGTAGATATATAACTTGAGGGGAGGTGGGGAGCAGTAATTCAGCTCAGGAAAACATTTTAGGCAAGTTCTTAAAACCAAATCCCCTGCTCTAGCTGTGTCCCAATACATACAGATTATTTCACTTCTATACAGATTCCCATGAACTGAAAATAGGAAGAAGAAAATGCTATCTATGGGGCCATCAAGAACCAGCGTCTTTATGAATTGGCTAAGAATACTGAACATAGGCAAGGAGTGTACATGAAGACAAGACTTCTAGTGGCTATTTGATATTAGTTAAGCAGGGTTCATGTTGGTTTTAACCTCAGGGCAATACAGCAGCTAAATATGGTTTGCATCTTAAAATCACAGATAATCTGGGTTAGGGGAAGACCTTGGTAATCATAGGCCTTCTGGACAGGCTGTAGCAGCAGATGCTGACCTGAGTCTGGCAGGTGCAGTTTCTATCTAAATGGCATCGCCAATGTGTGGATTAGATTAAATGGAAAATAATCCTTTCATCCTAATTAAGATTGCCTCAAAACAAGCAGAGCTTCAACATATGGAGTGAAAGTAATTGGATTTGAGGAACTCAAGAAATTGACAGAGAATGTGTCAGATGGCAGACAAAAATGGAGAATAGGATTGTGAGTTAAAATAACAATTTGTAAATTTGGTTGAAATTTTTTGTGGAAGAAGACCAATGAATGTTTTGTTCAAGTTTGAATGATATCAGTGAAGACAGTTAAAAAATAATTCTGGTGTTTAAAGTTACACGATGGCTATTTGGCAAAGTTGACTGACACTAATCATCCCATTTTCTAATGGTGTTGTTGGTAATCTTGTAATCTATCACTTGAATATAGCCACTGCTTCAGTCCCAGCTCAGGTACCATGATCTTTTACCTAGGCTATTGCAATAACATCCTGGTCTCTCTTGTATTCCCAGCCCTCTAGAGTCTTCTTCTACACAGCAGCTGGAATGACCTTTTACAAATGTAAATCAAATCATACCACTCTTCTGCTGAAAATCCTATGGAGGTTCCCATAGCAATTAAGTTAAAATCCGCATTACTTACCATGACTTGCAGGGACCTTACATATTCCCATACCAACCATTCCTCATCATCTCCTCCACCCTGACTATAGGTTCCAACCATAGTCTCAGATCATTCTGTTTTCAGAGACATTGCAGGTTTTGTTCCATCTGCCTTGAAAACATTCCTACTTTCTTCACTCTTCCCTTCAGACCATAGTTCAAATACTATCTTCTCAGAGAGGAGTCATTTATCTAAAGTCATGTCCAATCTCATCCTCTCTCCTGTGACTTTCTACTTATTTTATATTTTGTATTTTATTATGGTGGATTTGTATCATTTGCTCTAATAACAATTTAAAGCCAACAGACCTGTTGATTAAACATTATAAAGTTGTTCTAGGGCACAAAGGGCTCATACTGGTCATTCTAGTTAATTAAGAGATTGCTATAGAGAGGATCATGGTTCAAGGCCTGCCAAAGCAATAGAAAAGTTCACAAGACCCCTTATGAACCAATAGCTGGACATGGTAGCACATGCTTGTCATCTTAACTTCATGGGAAGTGCAAATAGGGGAATCATGATCCAGATGTGTGTCAGGGCAGGATGTAAGATGTTATCTTGAAAGTAACTAGAGCATAAAAGGGCTTGGCTCAATAATAATATGCATAGCTAGCAAGTATGAAATTCTAAGTTCAAATCTCAGTTCTTCATTCTTTTAAAAAAGTCATAAAATGTTCTTTTCTTTTTTGACCAAAAAACAGAAGATCATTGTTCTTTCTATGAAATAAGGATATCTACAAAGTCAATATAATTTACAGCTTATCCATGGCTCATCAAAACATTGAAAGGCTGTCCAGGAGAAGGAAGATCTCTTGAACTTCTGAAATGTGAAATGGTATATAAATATGCTTTGTTGCTACTGTCCTTATCTAAGAATGGGATAGAGCTTATTTAGAATCACCATGTCTGCATGATGTATAGGCAAAACAAAAAAACAAAAAACAACAACACACACAGATTACACTGGCTTCTTTTCTCTGAAGGACAAAGATGTTTTTCCTACTTCTTAGAATCTGGGTTAAAGGATAAATCAATCAAACCAATGCAAACTATAAATTTCATTATATTTTTCTTCATGAATACTAAAGTGTATGCCCCTGAAGAGCAATTTTTTTCCTATAGGAATATTTATCCAGTGAAGAAACTAGTTTCCCATGGAGAGGCAAGGCAACAATATTAACTTCATTAATTCATTCATAGATTGGGTGTGAGTGCCTAGCACACATCCTGTAATTGTGGCAGAAATGTCCACTGACATGACTAGAAGAAGAAACTGGAATTGGATTTCAGGTAGACCAGCAAGTTATCCTGGGGTATCTCACAGCCAGAGTATCCTACCTTCAAGAATAAAAGCATTCCCTGCTCTCAACTTGTTACCTTCTAACCCAATGACCCTATTTTCTTCTTTCCTTACCACTCAGAAATCATCATTTTCACTTATGAATTTACTTACCATTTGCATTGTCTCTCAAGAATGGAAGCTGTATGAGGAGAAAGACCTGTCTAGTCTGTGGTTGTATCACATATCTAAAACCATGTTTGACACTTCATGAATATTTTTTGCTCCATTATTAAGCTATTGGGCTGTCAATATCAAACTCACTTTTCTGTATTCTGCTTAATGCAGTTAACATTAGGGCCCTATAAATCATTTGCTGCTGTCAGCCTCTGTCAATCAGAGGAAATAGAAACTGTAAGGCTGGGGATGGAAAAGACTTCTCCCTTGTTTTTCTAATGCTCTTGTCAGTGTCCCTATGGCAATGTTTCTTCACTCTGGCAGTGACAGTGGATTCAGCAACAGTTGTTTCCACTTCTCAGAGTTTTACACCACCAGAAGTAGCCTCATCATCCCTTTCCAGATACCCAGCCACCTTCTCAAAGGAAGAGCTGTATTCAAGCTCCATGCCTTCTTCTAAATCAACATGCCACCACTGTCCAATAGAGAAAAACACACATTACCTACAAAATTTCAAGTGAGTGGTAGTCACATTACTCAAGCAAAACAAGAATAGTTTAAACAAATGTGTTACCTATCTCAGTGTATCAAAAATATTTTAACATGTGATTGATATAAAATGGTGTATTTCATGCAGCTATAAAGCTGCATGTGGCTACCGTTTTAGACACTGTCATTTTAAGCTTAGTATTCCCATTCATTCTTCTTATTGTGCAGCCCCAGGGAGGGAAGTGGCCTTCTGCTGTTTCTACTTCTTCAGTTTTTTCATGTTCACCATTTTAAATTCATACTTACCCATTCCTTGTGTTAAAGCCTCTCTTTGGAAATAACTAGAACCTCTCTGATAGTATTGAACTTGTGTTCAATGAATGAATAATGAAGTTTGGAAAAGTGAGATTTTTATATTTTAAAATATGACACACATGAAATCATTTAATTATATGTTTGGAACAAGGGAGGAAATTTGGTATGCTGAAGAAACAGCTTGACAAAATGGATGTGTAATCTGAGGTCTGCTACACTGAACTGGGGAAATTTGTCTTTCTTTGAACTGTAGACTGATTCCTATTTGGTCACTCTATTTCTTTTCTATTTCTTTTTTAACTTCATATCACCAAAGAAAGCTGTGTTATTATTAATGGATTTTGGTCAATGTATCCTCTCTCCCCCCCTCCCCCCGCAAAAAACTCACAAAAAAACATGTGATTTGCTATGGAATTTCTTATGTTCAAACCCAAAGTGAGGTGTAATATCTTTGCTCTAAGCAAACTAAGTAAATTTTTAAATACTCACCCTTTATCAGTTGTATTTTTAGGTACATCTATGGGAAGTTTAGATGATTAAAATTTTACAAATTGAATTGATAAACAAAAGAACTAACCATGGGGCTGGGAAGTTGGCTCAGTGGTAGAGCACTTGCCTTGCATGCATGAAGCCCTGGGTTCAATTCCTCAGCACCACATAAGCAAAAAGAAAAAAAAAGCCGGAAGTGGTGCTGTGGCTCAAGTGGTAGAGCGCTAGCCTTGAGCTGAAGAGCTGAGGGACAGCGCCCAGGCCCAGAGTTCAGGCCCCACAACCGGACCAAAAAAAAAAAAAAAAGAAAAGAACTAACCATTTGCTTATTATAGTAGCCTGTGAATGCATTAATTATGTTCCAAGTTTCAACTCAATTCTGCCAAATTGCTTTCTTGTATTCAAATAACGGTTTTTATGGTTAGTGTATTTTAAGTTAGGAAATCTGAATATGAGTAAAATATTCTTTTTTGGGGGGGGTCTGGTCGTGGGGCCTGAACTCTGGGTCTGGGCGCTATCCCTCAGCTCTTCAGCTCAAGGCTAGTGCTCTACCACTTGAGCCACAGCGCCACTTCCGGCTTTTTTCTTTTTGCTTATGTGGTACTGAGGAATCAAACCCAGGGCCTCAGGCATGCAAGGCAAGCACTCTACCACTGAGCCACCTTCCCAGCTCTTTCTTTCTTTCTTTCTTTCTTTCTTGCTTGCTTGCTTGCTTGCTTGCTTTCCTTCCTTCCTTCCTTCCTTCCTTCTTTCTTTCTTTCTTTCTTTCTTTCTTTCTTTCTTTCTTTCTTTCTTTCTTTCTTTCTTTCTTTCTTTCTTTCTTTCTTTCTTTCTTTCTTTCTTTCTTTCCCATATGCTAACAAACTAGACCAGATCCCTACTTGGTTTCTTCAAACCATTTGTTTTACCAGGAAGATATCGCTGGAGTACATCTAATTTCATTAAATTAGGTAAGAACCTTTTCCTGTAAAATGAATTGGAGACTAAAGGATTTTTCTCATAGGTCCTATTATAGAGTCTATGAATTCCATCCTCTATTGTTTCAGCACATCTGTCATTCTCTTTTAACCTTTGGTTCTTTGGCCTCTTTGTCTACCATTTTCTGAAATTACTCTATTGCCATTTCTCTTTCTTTCCACTCTGAATCATCTTAGTTTGTTGCCTGATAAATATATATCCATTTAGCCTTTGAAGAGAATCTCCCAGCCAGTACCAATGGAGAAAACCTTTTTTCCCCCTCCTGGGGTTTTTAGACAACCTTTCCTTCTTCCTCCCTGATAACTTATCTTTGTAGTAGATGTCTCCTTTTTCCAGTAGACTAACTTCAATTCCTATTTCTCAGGACTTTCTGTAACTTGCCATTCTTTGTGCCATTCTCTCATCTTTCCCTTTCCATTAATATAAATTTTCAGCACTTAAATCAAGACTTTTCTCTTCAAGGCAGTCTGTGAACTTTAGTTAATCCTCAGTGCAGGCTCTTTATTGCCACTGTTAAAGAAAGCAGGGGGGCAGATGGAGACTCTCCTAGCTCCCAGAAGGGTCAATTTGGTGTCTGATCTAGAAGTCAGATAGGCCTTATGCTGAGTTCTTTATTAAGACTAGGAGATAAAGTTTCTATCTCTCTAATGTAATAGTTCCCTCAATTTAAACAGTCTCCCTTTCCTGAGGATTCAAAAGCATCTGAACATACATAGCCCATAACTTCACAGGGAATAAGCAAGGGAATAAATGCTGGCCAGTGTACCTGATTCCTAACAGAAACAGAGTGGGCAAATAGGATTACTCAATGGGATCCAGTGAAACAAATGTAGCTGTCTCTCTCTTCCCTTCTTGCATCCTTGTTTGCGCCTTCCAGGGAATCTGTGTTTATACCAGATGTCTTCATGTGTACTTACTGCAGGCAGATGCTTGCTTCCTTGGCAGAGTTGCAGTGGTGGTATGCAAATCAGTAGTTCTGGGAGATGCAAATCTCACAGGCTGAATGGATTTTCTGTGGGCCAAAGGGCACTTCCAAATTAATTGCAAAGCTGCCCTATGACACTACTGTGAAGTAGTTTAGCAACTTGCCCAAAGTCACTTTGCCTATGAATGTTGGGCCTGAGAGAGGCTTATCCTACTCTGAGAGTCTATCCTACTTAGCATGTATATCCTGGCTTCTTTCTCTTACAAGTGAGTCCTATAAATTGCTGTACCAACAAAATGCTTCCAGTTATACTTGGCAACAGTAATTTGAAGCCAAAGGGACACAGTCTTTTACCCTTTCTAGCTGGTTGGATTCCATACATGTTTGAACTTCCTCTGGTGTGAGTGTACTCAAGAGACTGTACTCAACTGCCTTCAGTTAAAGCAATTAAAGCACTGTCTCCTTTATGGGGTTACCAGCCCAAGGCCCTGAACAGCTTTTTTTTTTAGCCTGCTGACCAAGCAAAGTTAGCAAGAAGGAATTGCTCCATTCTTGGCTATACCCAAGGCATCTATGTGAGCCTCCAGTGGCTTTTCCTATACATTACTCCCAACTTGTGAAAGTTCTTCTTTAACATTATGAAGCCTGGAGTTCCACATAAGCATTACTGGGCTAAAATCAAGGTGTGGGCAAGATCATCTCTCTGGAGGCTCAAGGAGAGAATTAATTCCTTTTTATCTTCCAGGAATTCCTCAGTGTTTGAGAGAATCATCATAATCTCTGTCTCCTTCTCGATCATATCCCTTTCCCTCTTCTTTCTTTTCCAATTTTTATCTGTCTTTGTCTTACAGGACAAAGGGCCTATTTGCATCATCCAAGATAGTTTGCTGGTGTCAAGATCGTTGATCATGTAAGTAGGCTCATGTCACATAAAGTGAATCCACAGGTTCTACAAATTAAGACCTGATATCTCTGAAAGCCAATATTCTTCCAAGGTATGGAATTAGATCAAGACACTTTTGTCTCAGTTTTCAATACTCTAGAATGCTTTGCAAATCACTTTAAAAAGTTCCCTTCCCTGTGGCTCACTGGTGCTCACACCTGCAATTCTAGCTGCTTGGGAGGTTGAGATCTGAGAATTACAATTTCAAGCCATTTAGGGCAGGAAAGTCCATGAGATTCCTATCTCCAATCAACCACCAAAAAGACCAGAAGTGGAGCTGTGCCTCAAAGTGGTAGAGTGCAAGCCTTGAGCACAAAAGCACAGGGACATTGACAATGGTCTCCACAACTGACAAAAAATAAATCCTTCCCCTCCCCTCTCTCCTTCCCTCTCTCTTCCCTTTTTCTTCATTATTTTTATTTTTTCATTTCATTCCTTTTTTCCTCCTTTTCTTTTCTCTCTCTCTCCCTCTCCCCCTTTACATTGAATACTAGTCAGAAACTTTAATATAATTCCTAATGTTGCATAGTTCTTTTGTACTGACTGGAGAATTTTCTGGTTATGTTCTATATTTTCTGGGCTTGATTCAGGGGTTGCAAAATGAGGTTATTGTTTTTCTCAGCCTCAGACTTATCAAGATGCATTTACTGGATTTATTCTCTTTGACCATCTCAAGGAGTAGTAGTGAAAGAATACAGTTCTCCTGAGCATTCTGTGGGTTGGCTTGTTATGTGGGGCTTGGGGAAGATTTTTCCTTGTGAACAACTCCCTTGTCCCTTCTCCCTTCATGTTATGTAACCGATATTTTTAGTATCCATGGCATTTATATCTCCCCAAAAGTCTGTCTTGCTTTTATTTCTTTAAAGGAGACTTTCAGGGTTGTACACTTGGATTTCCATTGTTATTCTTCTTTGTTTCTTAAGACACAAACTATAACTTCCTCGCTTTTTTTTGTCTCATGGTTTATATAGTAAAAACAAAGAGTGAATTATAGTTGGGATACTTTGGAATGTGCTAGTATCTTTGGTTGAGAAATCTCTTAATGATGATCTGTACTTACCACATAGAATTCATGAGAATATAGGAAGGAGTACAACGTACTTTTAGAATTTTTTTGTGTGTATGATAATTTTTTTTATTGTCAATGTGTTGTACGGAGGGCTTACAGTTACATAGGTAAGGTAATAAGTACATTTCTTGCTAAACTTGTTACCCCTTCCTCATTTTTCTCCTACTTTTCCTCCCCTACCCTCCCCATCCCCAAGTTGTACAGATCATTTCCAACATGTTGTCTTGTGAACGTCACTGTGGCATTGGTCCCCCTCTTGTCCTTTGTGTCACCATTCTGTTGTTCCCCTTCTCTTCCCTAATTCAAATAAACATACATACAATACAGGGTACCAAAATCAAATACAGTGATAACAGGGGATGTACCATAGGAGGAAGAACATACATAAGAAGCAAAAAAAATCATATAGCACATTTACAACACAACAACAACAACAATAACAATAACAAAAAGATGATGCTAAGCAAAATGAACTCCAAGACATGGACACGAGGTTTTCCTTCACAAATTTTTTAGGGAAAAAAAATCCAAAACCCCTAAAGGTGTGTGATTGGATTTGTGATTTACTTGCATTCTGAATCCAAATACAGAACTGTGAGATTTGAACTCATAAAATTATAGCTATAGGAATGTCTTTGAATTTGAACAGGATCAGCAACAAATTCAGAAAGATCTCAAATACACAGAGGCATTGATGGATGTTTTTTAAGCAACTGGTCTATGACAATAGGTCAGAATACTCACAGACTTCAGTCACTGTTTTCCATTGTTTTAGGTATTTTAAACTTTTTTCACCTATATATTATGTAGGGCATCCTATTCTAGAGCAAGGCAAAACTATTTATTAGTTAGCTAAAGGGTTTCATTTCTTTGTCTGCTTAAATAATCAATATTAATGACTAGAGGTCTAGCTGACTTGAACGACTTTATGGGATGTTAAAGCTACTATGGTCATTAGATTCCACAGGCACTGAAAAAGCAAAAAAGCAAATGAACAACCTCCTCCAACAACACCACAATAGGAAAACAACAGCAATAACAACAAACCTCCCGTGGTCTAAAGAACCTAGAATTTGGGTGCCAGTGTCTCATGCCTATAATCCTAGGTACTTAATAAACTGAGCTCTGTTACCAACCCCAGAGGTCAAATCCATAAGATTGTCTCTATTCAACTAGCAAAAAACTGGGCATGAAGGTGTAGCTCAAGTGGTAGAGCACCAGCGAGGAGAGGCCCCACAGAGTCCAGGGCTTAGTGAAAGCATGAAGCTGAGTTCAAACACCATTATACACCCAAACATCCCCCCCTACACACCCCTAGAGACCATTTTTCCCCCTTCTTTATCTCACACATACAGATCAAGTCTCATGCCTTCTTCCTCCCAACACTGGTTCATCTATGTCTGTCTCCTGGGTCAGGCTATCATCACCTTTTACCTGAGTTATTGAAACAGTCTCTAAACTGTCTCTAGTCTTTGCTTTTTCACCAACAGCCTGTGGACCTTCTAAAATCTGAACCCCTATATTCCTTGCTTAAGAGCCTTCTGTACCACCCACAGACCTCAGAATAAAACCCAGACTACTTACAAGGTCCCATCAGACCTCATGCCTTGTATCTTTCCTGCCCTACCTCCTATCCCTTCTTTCATTATTGTATGGAGTACAATATTGTGGAATGTCTATAGACCCCCACAATAGGCCTTTCCTTGCTTTTGTAGATACTATTCCCTCAGACTGGGCAACCTCTTTGCTCTCTGATTCTGTTCTCCATTTTTCTGCCACACTGTTTTTAAACTTCATTAGCTCAGTGTAACCCTGGCTATCAGCTACAAATTCTCACAAAGCCCCCACATTCAGACTAAATTATGTTTGCATCCACCTGCTTCCTCTGTCCGGCACTTAGCACATTGTGATCTTATCTTTGATTTATTCTTCTTTTAGATCTGCCTGCTAAGCTTCAGGGCAAGGAATGATGTTTGTTTTTTTTTTTTTTTGCTAACTATTGTGTACACATAATGGGAATGCAATAAACATTTATTGACTGAAAAAGGAGCCCTAGTCAAATAGGTTTGCCATGAAAATGAGACAGGACAAGGGAAAGACAAAATGCTGAATGGAAATGTCAACTGTTTCATAGTTGTCATCATTGAGAGGAACCTCCATTTACTTTGTTCTGCTTTTTCTCAAAGAAGCACAAGTGTTAAAAGCACAGCTCAGCAGACTAACAATTCTTGTTTTCGAGCAACTTACTTGTTCATGGTTGTCCAAATTAGTCTTAATACATGACATCTATTACTTCCACCATAGTTTCCTCGTGTGAGTTATCCCTAATTTTTCTGTTTTGATGGTACTTCAGGTTTGTTTTTCTTTTTAAATAAAAATTTTAAAAAGACTTTGCATTTCTATTTTTTTAAGAAACAGTTTTATATAGTTTAATAGAGAATAGTTTAATAGTGGATGGATAGATAGAACACACAGTAGATAGAACAACACATAGTCGTTGTCAGTAAGACATTTACTTGTTTCATCAAAATCCACCTGCTAACCTGACTCAGAAAACTTTAGCAGGCTTATCTGAAATTATTATCAAACTGAACCATTGAAACTTGTCCACTGTAACATTTTGATTTGCATTAGTGCATTATGTCCCAACACTAACTAAAAATGTACGTGTAATTAAAAATACAAAAGTGCCAGGCTGGGAAGGTAGCTCAGTGGTAGAGTGCTTGTGTTGCATGCATAAGGCCCTGGGTTCGATTCCTCAGTACCACATAAGCAAAAAGAAAAAAGCCAGAAGTGGCGCTGAGGCTCAAGTGGTAGAGTGCTAGCCTTGAGCTGAAATGCTGAGGGACAGCGCCCAGGCCCAGAGTTCAGGCCCCATGACTGGACACCCCCGCCCCAGCAAAAAAAATACAAAAATGCAAAAGCCTAATTGCTTTTTCCTGTTTCTCCATTTACAATCCCATGCTTGATTACCTTTTGATTCTATAGAGGTAAAAATATCTAACTTTCAGAATGATAAATAAGAAAAAATATACATTTATATATAATAAATGAATGTATATATTATATATTTATTTTAATATGTATTGAATACAGTTAAAATTAATATAGTTATTACTTTAATTTAGCATATATATTTGTTATTATATTATATGTGGGGCCTGAACTCTGGGCCTGGGTGTTGTCCCTCAGCTCTTCAGCTCAAGGCTAGTGCTCTACCACTTGAGCCACAGAGTCAGTTCCAGATTAGTTTCTGCTTATGCGGTGCTGAGGAATCAAACCTAGGGCCTCATGCATGCAAGGCAAGCTCTTTACCACTGAGCCACTTTCCCAGCCCCAGTATGTAACATCTTAATTTAGTGTGTGTTTTGTGTGTGTGTGTGTGTGTGTGTGTGTGTTTGTGTGTAGTTTTGAGAATTAAAGGTTACATACCATAGTGAACTGCTAAACATTTATTCTACCTGTGTGGTGGCATGCTAGCTAGATATGTTCTGGCAAAATTGTGACACATTTGGCACAGATAGCACCTATGCTATTGTCTTTTAAAAAGTCCAGCCAAATGGGCCTCATCTGCCTCCTATGATGCATTAACCCATATGGTCTAGACATAAAGACCTATTTTGAAGTTTGAGTAATTTCACTTAACAGATGTAAGAAGAGAAATCTGATAATCAGTTCAGTGGTCTTCTGACAACATCAAATTTCAAAGAGGGCCACAGTACCAGAGCTACACTGATAATCTTTTTTCCCAGCCCTTCAATATGAAGCAAAGTGGTTTTTGTAACTAAGCTTCCTGGGTGCTTACCACCAATGGATCTGTAGGCAGCTTGCTTTGTACAAACCATAGTATAGAGTCTTCCTTATTTATCTTCTTTTCCCTGCTGAGGCTCAGTGAGCTATTGGATCAGCCACTGTTTAGAGCAACTGGCTACACTGGAGAAGCTGCTAACACAGGTGAGACTTTTACATGTCATACAAACATGGTTCCGTGATTGCAAACATGCTTGTGGAATAGAGCCTGTATGGAGAGAAGGCAGCAATCAGAATGCTGGAGGAACACAGCACTTTTCCAATGGCATAGGGCATTTAATACTTTAAAAATATAGTCAAATTTGTATTTGTTTATATTGTAGTAGAACAGTAGATTTGTTTACTTTACTTACGGGATTCTATAGGCCATAAGCTGAAGAAAGTTAAATATTTAATAAAAATGGCTTTTTCTTGATTTTTTTGCTTTCTTCTAATAAAATATAATGCAATTTAGAATGTACCCTCTTAATAATGAATTGTTTCTGAAGACATTTTAAAGCACTAATAATTAGCAAGGAGATAGAAAAATAGATAATCAACCCTCTGTCTTTTGTACCTTATGGATCAGATAGGCATTTCTTAATGAATATTCTGTTGAAAAACTAAATATGTTAAAAAAGGTCATATTCCTCACTCCCTCTTTCCCTTCTTCCCTCCTTCCTTCCTTCCTTCCTTCTTGTTTTCCTTCCAACATTTACTCAAGTTATGTATATGTTGTTTAGTTCTACTTGAGAGATGACTAGATAATGCATTTAACAATATGTGGGGAGAAAGAAGTTAAGTAGCAATTAAAAATGAGTTTTATAAATGCTGAGTTAGAAAGATGTGTAGATAATATGGGAAGAATTTTGACTCAGTCTAGTTTCCCTGGTGTGATGACAAGAAAGTTCAATGATTAAGGAAGGCCATGTCGAGATGGGAGATATGCCCATAATATATTTAAGTGGATAAAGGGACCAGAAAAAGGAAGGAGGGGCAAAGAGAGGGTTAAGATGTAAAAAGAAAGAGCAAAGAAGACTTGGATAGTTCAAATAGTTTGGCAGACTTGGAATTAGAACTTGTATGGGAGTTAGGTATGTATGGGACCATGCAGGGTTAGATGTAGAAGGGTTTTGTACAGGTCAAATATGTGTATATTATCTGTATTAATACCTAAATGCATAACTAGGGAGTGGCAATACAAAGATAAATTAGGAAAAGGAGAAGTCTTCACTAGCATAGAAAGTCTTTACTAGGATAGAAAGATGTGGCAACAATAATTGCAATAAATATAATGTGGACAAGTATTTGGATGTTATCTTGGAAATGTTTGTCCATTGTAGGAGCACTGTGAGATCTCATTTTCTTTCTGTTTCCATTGAGGAGGAAGATTGGTTATTTGATTTGATCAGAATTTGATACTCATTGGACTATGATTTATTAGAGGGAGAGGCTTCAATCCTCAAAAGAACAAACTAGGTAAAAGGCTTCCCTTTCCTTTGCCTGTGCTTGTGTGGAGAGGTTCCCTCTATATCCCATTTCCATTACTGTCCCAAGGACCAGGTCTCTGTTCTTGAGTTGTATGTTTGATTTTGTATTCTATCTGTTCCACATTCATCTGAACTTTATAGCTGCTCCATGATCTTGACTGGAATCTAGTCTGAGGATGTCCTGTGGACATGGTACTGTTTCTCAGAATCTTGAAGTAAAGAATTATAGTGTTCTTAGTAAATATCCAGTGCAGTTCTCCAAAACTCACTGTTCGTTGTCATTGCTCCTGTGGCCACATAGTCTCACCAGCCATTGACAAAGTTGATGTCTCTGGGCCAGAAATTTGGAGTAAAGATCTTGATCCCAACTTCTAATTGACTAAGTTCCATTTACCAAGACCTGAGAATGCAGAGTTAACTTTTTAATCCTGTTATACTTTTCCTCCATTTCTTTTTCCTTTCACACTTGATGGGTAGCATCTTCGTTGAGTCTAGTTCAATAGCTTGATCATCATCTGTAATTCTTCCTTCTCTCTCATCAAGTTGCAGCAATTTCATCCTTGAAACCATACTTGAATCCATCACTTCCTTTCTATTCCAGTCATCAAAGTTCTGGTGTAGGCTCCTATTATTTCCAGATGATTGGCAAAGATTTTTAGCTTGTTCTTTCTGCTTTTGATCCCTTCTTACCACTTCCAGAGATTTCTTTAGTGAGATGTCTGATCATGTCTCTTTTTAGCTGAAAAATTCCTACTCATTATTGCTTATAAAAGCCACCTTCAACAATGCAATGCCAATTCACACATCTGGTTTAGATGGCAGAATATTTCAGTTTGGATCTGTCCAGAGCTAGAAATTCTTGTCATCTTCACAAATCATTCTGGATACTTTTTATTTCTTTTATAAAATAAGGGGGAAAATTAGATTATTTCACAGGTCCTAGCCAGAGGTACATATCTAAATGATTACATTTCAATGCTCTAGCTTTATGTATTGTAAATAACATTTGATTTGCAACAGAATACATGAAATGCAATAAAGACACTCTGGACTGGACATGGTGTCTCACATCTGTAGTAAGATAGTTAAGAAGCACAGGTTGGGGGAACAGTAGTTCAACAGCCAGCATGGTCAGAAAGTTAGTGAAACTTTATCTCACCAAATGAATGGGATCTGGTTACATACATCTGTAACTCCAGCTGTGAAGGAGATATGAGTAAGAGGACCATGGCAGCAGGTCAGCCTAAGGAAAAATAAAATTGTATTAAAAAACAAAAAACAAAACCAAAAACCTAAAGCCTAAACAGCTGGAGTGTGGCTCAAGTGGCAAGTCTCGGTTCAAATACTGCCCTTCACCCTCACATATACAAACAAACAAATGAGAAAAACACACTTTGCCCTTGTGTGGTGTGCATTTTGGCTTTGCTTGACATATACCTGAATTTTCTTTCTCCCACTTCACTGACATCCTGAAGAAGTTGACTCATTTCTGAAGGCTCAGATCAAAATCAACTTTCTCCCTGAAGGTTCTCATAAGTCTTCAGGAACCTTTCACTTTCACCCCACTTGGTTTAGAAGTCATGAAGGTTTTGGAATTATTTCTCCCTGCAGTTTTAAGCTCCTCAGTGGGAGATAGATCCACCTGTATTCTGATTTGTACTGCTGCCTTGGCTCCTTCCATGTGGTGATGTCTTGGGCAGAAAGAGTCTGTTACTTAACAGAATGGTTATGACAACTGTGTTATTCCTTAAGGAGAAAGTCCTAGCATTCAAAGTGATTAGTGGAAACTCTCATATTTTAGACTTAACTGATATATTACAGAGTGAATTTTGGAGTTTTTAAAAATAAAATTCAACCACGTGTCAGTGGCTCATACCTGTAACCCTAGCTATTCAGGAAGCTGAGATCTGAGGATCATGGTTCAAAGCCAGCCCAGGCAGGAAAGTCTGTGAAACTCTTATCTCCAATAAACCACCAGAAACAGGAAGTGGCTGTGGCTCAAGTGGTAGAGCATTAACCTTGAGCTGAAGAGCTGAGGGACAGCACCCAGGCCCAGAGTTCAAGCCCCACAATCGACAAAAATTAAATAAATAAATAAATAAATAAATTCAGCCTCAAAGTGTGAATGTAGACAGAGTACATGCTACTGTTTATATTAAATTGTAAACAAAGTTTCAAAAATGTCCAGAGAAATTAAAGAATGCTTGGAATAGGTATAGTCTCTTGTAGTAACATAAGTGAACATAACTCTCTTTTGGTTGTATATTCTTTGAGCTTATTTTTATGAAATCACTAATAACATATTTATTTGTATTCCATAACCCTCCAAAGACAGCTGAATGACTTTCTTATTTTTGAAAACTATTTTCTGCAAAAATGACCTATTCATGTGGAAACAGGAAATTGCCTGGTCAGCACACTTTGCATAAGCTCTTATTTTAATGTTGAGATACTGAGCATGGTAGTGATTCTTTACGCTGAAATACTCACCAAGTTGCAGTGAGACCACAAAGCTCTAATTTTATCTTTGTACATAGAGGAGAGTGATTAATTGCTGCCTATTGAAAATGTCAGCTAATGGCATGAAAGAGAAACCAGGCCCAGTTTGAGATTGCACCCTCTTTTTTTAGGGCTAGAGATGCTCGTAGGACATTTGCCTGATTTAGGATCTTTAGATGGGGAGATGAAATTTCAGCTAATTGTTTCTTTCAAAGCGGATAAACACTTAGGTCTTTCTCTGGGTTTCAGCAGAGAGCTTTTGTCTTGATGATACTTGCCATCTGAAATTGCACTGCCACAATCAGAGTAAAAATTTTTATTTAGAAGCTTCCAGTAGCAGCTGAACTATGACAGAGCTCTCCAGTCCCCCTGTGCTCCATAACTTCATGGTTTTTGTAACTCGGCAGGGGAGTGGAGGAGTGGGAAAAGAGGAAAGAAAGTTTTTTTCTATTTTCCAAACTAATTGATATAGTAGGAATCATGACATTCAACAGACACTCTTATTACTTGTCTTGTCCTGTCCTTAGTCCATCACAGGAACTCTATGACATGGAAATGCAATTTCTTTCTATGGAGCTGTTTAAGTAATCCCACAGCATGGAATAATGTCCAACGTTCAGTCTTTCTTCCCAGCATGCTACTTTTATAGTTTTATGTCCTGATTCTAGTGAATGAAATTTATTTTGGAAGAGCATAGCTGTTGTGTGGATAATTACAAAAAGGGAGGAAGAAGAAAAGAAAGGAAAAAATCGAATGCTCAAAAGAATATTTAACTTTTCGATAAGTGACATAACATCCAAAAAATTTCATTCTGAAGATGCTGTGTAAGGTGTTTGATGTGTTCAATGTTATGTGATGAGACCCAGTGATCCTAGCTATTTGTACTGTTCAAAAGTTATTGTTAATATTAAGTGAGAGACAGCTAAGTTTTACAATCAGCACACAGAATTACATGCTGTTTATTAGGCAGAATAGTGTATATTTGTTTGTTTTTTCATCATTAGTTCTTCCTCTCCTTTCTCCATCAACTTTACATTCAACTCACAATGGTAATTTTCTGATTCAGGAGCTAGTGCTTTATGCCAAAATCCATTTCATTTATGGTTCTCTATTCTATTTAAATATTGGAGAAAGCTGTCTTGAGATGAAATTAAGTAAATGTTGAGTAGTTGAGAAAAATAAAAGGAGATCAGATTTATTCAGTGGGATGAAAGGTGGTCATGAAGGGATTTGGGGACAAATAATGGATGTATCAGACATCAGTTACTGGTGAGTCAACACCCACCTGGCTAGATTACTGGCAGCAGGAAGATTATTGGTTGTAGGAAGAGGATCAAATAACTTTAGATGCAGGGCTTATAAGAGAAGGCTCTTCATTCCCATGGAAAACATATTTCCAAGTGGATTTTTTTATGGGCACATTTTGGTCATTTTCCACATTAATTTAGAAATACAAATTTATACACATAGCCTAATCTGTGAGAGAACCTTGGTTACCTATCTTAAATAAATGTTAAAAACTGTTTACCACATTTCCAAACCTGTTTCTTGTTTCCTCGGGGCAAATAAAATGGTTTCTTAGAATTTCTACAAGTGGAGTTTGTTTGGAAACATCCCTCTTTAGGCTGTTGACTAGCCTTAATTATTTTTTATTTTCCTTCGGAGGATCAGAGGAGTTGGCTGCTTTTTCTCCTTGAGGATAAAGCAGGACCTTCCAAATGCCCAGGAAAATAAATGTGGGTATCACCAGTTGCCAAGTAGAATAATGTAGCTGAAATCATTGTGGTGTTTTTTTATTGTTATTAATACTGAATTATGCTGGTAAAATGATCTGAGATCTTATGATGAGAGGAGCTGTGTAAATATGAAATCATAGTGTTAAACAACAGCGGCATCCGCAAAGGATATTGGAAATTCACTTATCTAGATTTAAATATGAGAAAAAGCATGAAAGGTGTTCGCTTTTGAGATAGGGATGTGGATAAGTTTGCAGGTTCATATAGAGTGTTTATTTGAAGTCTATTCTGATTTATCCAGCTCCCTCTTCCCTACTGAATTGATAGTAGATTTTAATATACTGCATTTCTTTCATCTTTCAGCTGCCCATATGGCTTATGCCATTAAGGAGTATGACCAAGGTGTGCTCCAGTAACTACTGACCCCCGATCATCAGGGGTTATTATCTTTGCTCAAAGGAAATGAAGTAGCAGTGGCAGACTTAATGTGCTACTCAAAAGGCTTTATATTTGAATTAGAAATGTGGAAACATTTCATTAGGAAAATATTCTTTCATCTTTAATTTGTTTCAAATACTTATTAGGGTAAAGAAATACAGACCGTTTACCCAGGGCTATGCTGGAGACCCAGCGGGGAGGCCCATGCTGTGAGACTCTTAGCCATATGAAGATATCATGGTCTTTGAGACAAGAGTGTTTCCTTTTGTCACACAACCTACTTAAGGGTATCAGATCAGTCCTCATTCTCATTCCATTCCCAGAAGTTCCACTTGAAATTGTGGAACAGAAGGAACAGTGTATGTTTAGGACAAAGCAGAGAAAAGATGCCTTAAGTACCCAGGCATTGAGTTCAACTGTGTACATGCTTTTTTAAAGTGCTTATTTTTATTTTTTTAAGTTTAATTTTATTGTCAAGGTAATATACAGAAGGGTTACAATTACATACATAAGGTAGTGAGTATATTTCTTGCCAATGATTTTCCCAATGCCATTTAAACATAGAAACTTAGGATGGATGGTTTGAAAGGGAGCTTTTCGACCTTCCCACCACTTTTTTTTGACACATTCATTTAGGATTTTGTTCTATATGACAGAACCAAAAGCCACTTGTATATCTCTGTTGATTTTTTAAATTTTCCTTCATGATAAGGTTGTCAGATATAGAAAATAGCAACATAGCAAATCAAAATATTGCACGGGACCCTCTTGTGTTTAAAATATTAATAATGAAATATTGGTAGAAAATTCAAATACAATGGGTTCTCCTGTATTTTATTTAGAAATCTTGTACAAAATACCACCCACCAGTTACCTTAGCTTGGTCTTGATGTGTTCCCCTCAGAAAACACTTTGGTTACTGAAGATGACCAGCTTGTTGGAGCATAGGAGTCAGAATTCATCTGTGTAGTTGGATATAGGCCTTTCAACAACCTCTTATTGCAAAACTGTCTTGATAAATATGTCATGCACCCTTGTCTGTAGAACAGATGTGTATATATGGAGTTCCTTTAAAAATTCTTCCTAGGTTTTTGCAAGCCTCTTTTGTCTCTTTGGGTCCCCACTAGAGAAATGGAGACCAGAGGGTCACTCACTCTTGCCTTTACCTTCTCTTCAGCCTGAAGCTTGGATAGTCAATATCATGAAGAGGTTGGTGCACAAGCTGATGGTTCCATGTCCAGGGCAGCAAGGTTTAGGAAAGCAGCAGTGCCTTAGGGAGGAGACTTTGCTTCTCTTGTTTCCTACTTTAGAATAAAGGAAAAGCTCTCTCCGGGAGCTCCTCACCTCTCATCCATTACTTGGAACCACAAGGACAAGGCCTATCAAGACCTTCACTTGTGATCTTATCAACTTCCAAAGAAATGCAGGAATCCCAATTCACTCCAGATTCCTTACTTTCAGTTGTTTGGAGTTCTCTTCAAGTCTGGACTTAAGGTATTTTGAGGAATACTCCCCATATCGTCAATCCTTTATTGTGTAAGTTCCCTTTACTTTTCTTTTCTAACTGCACTTCCTATCCTTCCTCTAATGGCTTTACTTCTACTGTACACTCTTTAATGTGGTTTTCTCTCCTGATGAAAGGGGGACCTGCAGTTTCCTTGACTCTCTTTACTTTTTCTTGAGTATCCTTTCTTTTTACCCTAAAAATAATGAACTTTTCTTTCTGTTTTATTATGCTACAGTGTATGTATTGCATTTTTTTAAAAATGACTTACTCATTTGGGGAAGACCTCTACCATCATTTCTCCAATACTTTAATTTCAAGTCTACTGTTCCTCATTCCTACCATAGAATTAATGACTTCAGAATCCATTGATTAGGATTCTTTCTAAGACTTTACAGTCACAGTTTCTTGGCCTCCACTGCACCTTCACCAACCACTCATAAATCTGAAATCTTGATGTTTATATTACTCAGGCTAATCCATTATCTTAATCTCAAGCATTCCATTTAATGTCTTCCCAGTTCACAACAATACCATTTATGTTACACTATCTTTTCTCTGTTTCTAACCTCCTCTCTTAATCCCTTATCAATTTTAAATTCTGTACTCAACCATTGTACTCATTTACTTGCAAATACTCTCAACTCCCTTGTCCCCTTTGTCTTTGTTATACTCATTTGGTTAAATCACAGACATCATTAAAACAAGCTTTCTGATTACTCTGTGTTGAACCGAGGCAACTGAAGTAAAACATACAATCAATGTGGCTGGTTCACGTTGAAAATATGATCATTAACATAAGGTTGACCTTAATGAGGCCAATCATCCTACCAATGAAGTTACTTTCCCAGTCTCTTAGACCAATGTTAAATATTTCTTTAGATACCCCAGTGACTTTTCCCACCCATCCTCTCACCTGATACTACCCTGCTTTCTATTTCATTGGAAAAAAATTCTCATCACCTGTTGATATCTGACCCACATACCCTGTTGGTTTTTCATTGGCTATAAATGATCCATTGTTATTCCTGGCTAAAGACAAGCACTTGGGGGGTATGCTTGGAATCTCTCAGGCCTTCCCTAATAAAGACCACACTTCAGCAATTCTTCCCTTTCCTCTATGGGTTCCCAACCATCTGATCTCTGTTGTTTAGCTAATCAGTTTATAAACACATTATTATTTTCCCAACATTTAAAAAGTACATTCTTGCAAATCATTTCCTGCTCTGGATGTTTTCCATTTCCCCTTGAGTTATCTGTGTTTGCAGCTTGCCTTCATGTTGCCAAGTACTCTTCTTTCTCTGTGGATCCCATTCAAATCATCCAGTAGTTCCTTCTCCATTACAGAGAAATCAGTCATATCAAGATCCTGTAGTTTTTCTTACATTTCAATGGATTTGACTTGTCACCAGCATTTGACATAATCAAGCATCCTTTAAATACTTTCTTTACTTAACTGCCAAGACACCATACTTACCTTAATTTTCTTTTTGCTTTTCTCAACATTCCTACTTTTCCTCACTGCATTAGCTATCATATCATGTACATGAGATCATCATGAAGATATCATCTCTTGGCATTAGTTATCATTGACTATCACTTACATGCCTTTGAGGTCTATATTTATGACCACTGAATGTATATCTCCTGTGGGCCAATATCCAAAAGCACCCAGTATTGCAAATACACAAATAACTAATGTTCCAATAGATATCTAAAAGATATCACACTATAGATCAACTGATATTTCTTTACCTCCAGTTTTGCTCTTATCTTGCATGTCATTATTAGTAGAGAATTCCTCTATCTACTTGATTTAGCCAAAATTTATGTGTTGTTCTTAGTCTCTCATATTCTTTTTTTATTATTTTTATCAGGATTTTTTTAAATTGTGAAAATACTGTACAGAGGGGTTATGATTACATGGGCAAGATAATGAGTACATTTCTTATCAAGCATTGTTGCCTCTTCCTTTTTTTCCCCTTCCGATCCCTTTCCACCCCCCACCCCCTCGCCTGCCCTGCCAAAGTTGTAAAGTTCGTTTTTTGACATAATGTCTTGTACATCTCATTGTTGCAATGGGTCCACCTGTATCCCTATTTAAACAATTTGTTTTTTCCCTTCCCCTCCACAAATTATACCACATCAAATACAGTGAAAACAGGGGTTATACCATGGGGGAGGGAGATACAAGGCAACAAAGAAATCATCTTATAAATATGTTAGTTAGAAACAATCACAAGAAAGAAAAAAAAAACATTTGAGTCCTTATCTTGGGTTTCATTTCACCTATCATCAACTTATCTGACCTTTTCTGCTTGTCTCAGACATATACTAGTAATTACAAATAAGGGCCAGATGCCCCTCAGTAGATGAATGGATTAAGAAAATGTGGTATGTATACACAATGGAATTCTATGCCTCCATCAGAACGAATGACATTGCCCCATTTGTTAGGAAATGGAAAGACTTGGAAAAAATTATATGAAGTGAAGTAAGCCAGGCCCAAAGAAACATAGGTCCCAGGGTTTCCCTTGTTTGGTCTCTCATATTCTATCATTCTAAATCAGATGTGTCTCAACTTCTGTTGCTCGTATTCAAAGTATAATGTAAATATATTCCAGTCTTCATACCCTCACTACAGTTTCTGAGTCACTTGCCCAATTGATGCCAATAGATTCCTTACTGATCTTCCCTTGTCTTTTTTGTTTATTTCCAGTCAAGCAGACAGAAACTTCACCATGTATAAATTAGTTCATGTGTTTCTCTTCCTAGGAGGCACTTCATGTCTTATTATTGTTCCCAGGGCCTCTTTGATTTCCCAATTGGTTCTACTGCACTCATCCTCATCCTCCATTCTCTTCCCACAGGCTTTATTTCCTGTTTCTGAAACACATGAACCAGGCTGCACTTGCTTTTCTTCTATCTGGAATGCTCTTCCCTCAGATTTCAATTAATGAGACTTTTATGCAACAGTCATCTTCTCAGGGAAGCCTTAGCTAACCACTTTATCCAAATTTATCTCCTTGTCACCAGTGGAACATTTCTTTTCCTCATAACCTAATTTATATATTTTAGACATCAAACATTCTGCAATTTTCTAATAACTTTGCTTACTGTATATCTTCCCCACTAGAATCTCAACTCAGCAAAGACAGGGACGCTGTTCTGTTTTATTTCTTGAGATATATCCTTAGTGTTTTGGCACATAGAAAGTGCTCAAACATTTATTGAAAAAGATGAATGAAAGTATAAAAAGTGATATGAAGATGTTGCAGAATCTGTGAGGAATCCAAAATAAGTACTATTGTGGATTTTACTCACTTTTCTTCTTAGTGTTTTATGGCTGCAAACATGCTTTTTCAGATGACTAGGGAAAAGTCTCTTGTAGAAGTGTCTGTATTAAGGATCATTGCTTGGGGACCAATATTATTTAATGTGAATAAATGTTTTTATGAATGCACAGCATTCTAAGAGTTTTGACCACTAGAAAGAAAAGGCAGACCAATCTAGATGTGGTAAAACATATAAGCAAAGTGACAGAGGAAGAATTGTGAATAAAATAATTAGACCTATTTAGCTACAGTGTATCATCTATGTATTGAAAACAACAATAACAAAAGCTCAGGGATCAGAAGATACAAATGTCTGAACAGGAATGAGGCTGAATTTCTCATTTTACAAATACATTATTTTTTCAGATATTAATATCTTCTGTACCTTGACTTCCTTTATTGAAGTCTGTGAATATCAACTGATGTGGATATGGAAAGGTACTGTAGCTTCTGGAAAACTCCCAAATGCAGAAGATTAATTTGAGAGCCCCACCACCACCAAGAAATGGTCCAATAGGGAGTGTGAGGCAATCAACAGTCAACAGAATGAAAGTCATCATTTATCTGGAGGCTTATTGTCAGCTATTAGGGAGAGGTAGAATGTGGGTAAACCAGCATGTGTTGATGGATTATTGTGGGCTTCACTGTATAAGAGGTTAAGGCAAGTGATTTTAAATCTAATGGAATTTCTGTGTGCAGTTTGGAGTCTGCTCAGAGTAACTCCTTGGGGCTATAATGTGATTTGAAGTGGGAGGGAGGGAAGATATAAAGTAGGTGCCAGGAATTTGTGTACAAAGTAAACAGCACTTGGCCCATAGCTTTGGAGAGCAAGAATGCCAGGAAAGGAGAGAGTTCATGATAAACACCATGGTAATGTTGTAAATATGAAAGACAAAAGGTGGTAGGACAATACCAAACCACACTGAAGTTTATGGACTTTCAGGTTGAGCAGATCTGTATTTCGACCCGTAGGAACCACAAAGTGGAGAAAAATGTGACAAATCAAAACACGTGGACTGTGCTCACCCCAGGGTCTCATTACGTTTGTAGTTAGGAAGTTTTTCCTCATTTCTAAATTCTTACAGCAATTTAAGCCTGTCTCCTCTTTTTATAGTGGTCATAAAATTATTCAGCCTCCGTTTAAAATACAGCTACTGGATTTGACTCTCTGATCTCCTGCAGCACTGAATTCTACTGTGTGCCGTAGTATTTCATTTTATTGCTTTTTAAATTTTCTTGCCGCACTATTCTTATGAGTACTTATTCTCATATTGTGCAATGGCATTTTAAGCTTAGAATTGATAACTTTGTTCCCCCTGTACCTTCCCTAATCTTAAATAGTACAATTAAGTTTCTTTCTAACTATGTTCATTGTCAGGCAGGCGACACCGGGGCTTTATAGTCTTTCAGAGCATGTCATTCCTGCCAGACACACCTAAGCTCATCTCTCCACTAAGCACACTGTGCCTTACCCTGTAATCATGCCAGACAGCAATTGTGTGATACTTTGAAAATTGAGAGGTCATTACTGGGCAGAATCTTAGATTTAGGAAATACCCAAAGATAGTCATTGTTCTTTGCAACCATGTTGACTGTGCAGACAGCATCCATCTTGTGAAAAGAAACATGCATGTCAGTGCATGTCTGTATGTGCATCCTTCAGAGGTGTTCACCCCATCTTCATGGTGCCCACAGGGCAGAGTGTGAGGGTTGATAGAATAGTTTTGCTGGTCTTGTGGAAGGGAGCAAGTATCAGCTGTCGCTTCAGGCTGGTCGTTTAGCGTGGCCAGCCAAAAGCCAAATAATAAAGCCAAATAAAGTAAAACAGAACATTGAGAGGTTGCTAGAGGCAAAGAAAAGTGTCAGTCTAGCCTTTTATTATGGCTCTGCTTTAAGCACGAGTGCATGTGAGAAGTCCTGGATGGGTGCTAGGATGACACTGTGTAATTTGAAACAGGCAAAGCACAGATGCTGGTTCTTATTAAATGACTTTAGATTTTAGGAGTCTGCACACCTTCCTATTATAAAGAAGAAAAATCCCTCCAAAGGGGTTCACAATTTGTACAATTCAACTTGATTCCCAGCCTTTTGATGTATCCATGTGATTCTTCTCTCAGGGATGGTGTGTTTGACTAACCCTATTATGGAACTGCTTTGTGAAAGTGAGGGACTTGTATTTGAGAGGACTTGTATTTGTGCTTTGTAGTTTTTCAATACTAGCTCTTCAGGGATCATACATGGCATAAGCTTTTTCCTTTACTTTATAGTAATGTAACTCAAAGAAGCATGAACTGGTTTTACATTTCAGATGATCTAAGGTCCAAAATATGCATATGAATTTCACAAAAGTCACACAAATGTCCGGTACTAAATTTTGAAGTACAGGTGAAGGTTTGGTAGGACTGAGAAAGGTAGGTGTGTGTGTGTGTGTGTGTGTGTGTGTGTGTGTGTGTGTGTGTGTGTGTGTGTGTGTGTGTGTGTGCTGGTCTGGGCATCGTTCCTGAGCTTTTTTGCTCAAGGCTAGTACTCTACATCACTTGAGCCACAGCTTGATGTCTGGCTTTTTTTTGGGTTAATTGGAAATATAGTATCGTGGACTTTTTTGCTCAGGCTGGCTTTGAGCCATGATCCTCAGATCTCAGCCTCCTGGGTAGCTAGGATTATAAATTTGAGACAGCAGCCACTGGCACCTGTCTGATAAGGTTGCTTTTATTGGTTTCCCTGTATTTTCACCTTTAACAGATGGCTGAACTAAAAAGCCCAGCAATGAATATAAATAATATTTCAATGCAATGTTGAAAAAAATCATGCATGCAAAAATCTATGATTGTATAAAGTAAAAAAAATCAAATAAAGGCATCATCAATATTACTGATTTTCGCTTTTGATGTAAGGTTTCAATGTGGCTGGTCATGGTGCTCAGGAATGCTATAAACTTCTGGACTTTCTCATTTACTTGTACAAGATGATAACCTAACTTCTTCCTGCTGTGAAGGTTCATTGTATTGCACTCTTCTTACAAATATCTAAGGTTGAGGCTGGGAAGGTGGCTCAGTGGTAGAGCACTTGGCTTGCATGCATGAGGCCCTGGGTTGGATTCCTTAGCACCACATAAGCAAAAAGAAAAAAGCCGGAAGTGGCGAGTGGCTCAAGTGGTAGAGCGCTAGCCTTGAGCTGAAGACCTGAGGGACAGTGCCAGGACCAGAGTTCAGGCCCCACGACCAGACCCCCCCAAAAAAAAACCAACAAAAAACAAAAACAAAAACAAATATCTAAGGTTTAGCCCATAGGTCAACAAATAAATACCTAGAATTTGACACATGTTTCCTTAGATATTATGTTTCTATTGACATTACTGAAGACATTACTCAATGAATTCATAACTATTCTGCTTCATGGTATTTGTTTGAAAGCTTTCGGATGCTGTTTTGTTTAATATGTTTTTAAATCATAGCTGCTATATGTTGTGGAAAAGCTTAGAATTTTACCACTGGGGTAGCATCATTAAGTAAGTTCAAAGAAGTCTTGTCATTAAATGTGTTTTAAAATATAATTGATAGTTTCTATTAAAGATAAAATATCTGTAGAATCCTAATTAATTGTTTTTGAACCAGTACTGAGGCTTGAACTCAGGGCCTTATAATCTCTTTTGGCTTTTTGCTCAACCAGTGTGTCATAACTCCATAGCCGGATTTTTGCTGGTTAATAAAAATCTCAAGGATTTTTCTATTCAGGCTGTCTTCAAACTGCAATTCTCAGATCTCAGCCTCTTGAGTAGCCAAGATTAGAGGCATGAGCCAAATGTCCAACCTAAAATTCCAATTACTTAAACTAGACTTTGAGAACTAAGAGACATTCATGTTGCTACTATAACTCTGCTTTACTCCCTTGTGAAACTCAGGCTATCTCTACTGGGATATCTCTCCTTTCCATAGGATGTTTTAACCAAATTATGAACTGTCATAGCAGAAAAGAATGGTTTTAAAATAAGTGCTCTATTCACAACTTAGCTCAAATGAAGAGTTAGATTTTTGTCTAGAGAGCCAAATGGTTATTCACCTTCTACTTCTGTTCTGAAATGAAACTATCCAATTTTAAATGTGAAATGAGAAGCCTTAGTCACCTTAGTTTCTTGGGAATATGAAGATTGAATATTAAGTGTTTTTCCATCTGGAATAAACAAAGGGAATGGATCATGGATCTTTTTTGGACCACTCCATAAAGAATGATTTTTAATTCATATCAAGCTTTTACCAGGATTGGTCACTGGAAGAGTTAGCCTGAAAATGTAGGCTGATAGAAGTATTTCTCATTGAAAACAGAGATATTGATAAAAAGTCGATTTTTGTAAGTCAGGTTTCTTCTTCTACAAGAAGGCAATGTACTTGTTTGAGATTACTATCTAAATATCTAACTGTCAACAATTTTAGGTGTTGTGAATATCAATTCATTTCAGGAAAGATTAGATTTGCTCTTGGAGACAAAGATAAACAAAATAGAACAAAACAAAAATCAACAGTGACTTAGGTATGATAAGGAATACATTTACTTTCATCTAAAATCTGTAAGAAGACATTTCAGGGCTATATGATGTCACAATTCAGATTTCTTTGCCTTGTTGTTGCATTTCTTTGTGTCATCCATTCTTAAGATGATATTTTTGGTTCAAAATTGTCAGTCTGATATTGTCATCATACCAGTTTTCCATGCAGAAAGAAGAAGGAAAGAAACACATAAAAAGACAAAAGACATGTATTGGCTGCCCACTAATGCATTGGGAAACCTTGGGCCATGATCATACCTAGCTTCAAGGAAGCTGGAAGAGTTAAAATATTCCAAATAGCCAGGTACTAGCAAAAATTTGAAAGAACCGGGAATCATTAAGGAAGAAGAGAACAGCTATTGAGACACAACTAGCAGTCCTCCTCATGAGAGAACAATTGGCTTCAGAACTTGGGGAAATACAGAGCAGTTACTGAAATGTCAGTCTTTTCTTGGGACTTCAGTAACAACACTCCAACTATTTGAAACCAATCACTAACTAATCACTTTGTGATTGAGATTTTAAATGCATTAATTATCCTTTTTCTTTGATAAACTGGGTTTTAGTATTTGATCATGTTATTTACATGATTATGCTATGTTCTTCATTAATTTATATTTCTTAATGATAACTAGAACCTGCTTATTACTTTTCTTTGTTTTATTTATCTCAAAGTAAAATTAGGTATACTTGGTTAAATACTACTTTCTAGTTTACAGCAACTTATCTTACTTTCTTCCAGAGTTTCATGGTATAATAATGCTTTTTAAGGAACACAGCATATTTTGATCACTTTCTTAAACAACATTACATATGTTATAGTTAGTAACAGTACTTTGGTGAGAACACAGATAATATGTTGTCATACTTGAATGCTTTTCTTTTAAAATTGCTATTTTGGTCATTGTACATATTAGAAAACATCATGCTATATTAGCTTTATCAACTTCTAACGTTTTTCTAAAGTAATATATAGAAATACTGCATAGGCCTACATACATGCATGATTAGATAATGAAGGGTTACTTAGACATGAAACTCAATGGAAATCTCTGAAACTTCACTGAAACTTCTGAAGATACTTAAATTATGGATTTAAGATTATAAATATATTTGTTCTCACCAAAAAGTAAAGAATATTGTGTTTAGAACTGTTTAGAAATACTTGGAATTATTAAATTTAGTATTTATGGGTCTGACATATTTGGAAAAAATTCAAATACCTATAACTGGAATTAAGATAGACCTACCCACTTCTTAAAGTGATTAAGGGATATAATACTTAGAAATATATATATTAATTTGAATCATATGGTGGTAAGGCTATAGTTTAGATTAATTCAATTTAATAATAGGGGGACTATTGTTTAGATTAATTCAATTTAATAATATGAGAACATAGATGCTCAGCAGCTGTATCTCAATTAATGGAGCTCATATCTTAGAGGGCTATATAGAATTTTGGGCATACAACCATTCAGAATGCCAAAGATATGCAGTATATTATTTTCATGGAGGTCAAATTACAGAGCAATGTAACTTATATTTTACAAATGGGAATATCAATTATGTTGGAAGCTGCATATTTGTGATTCTCTAGTTTATTATGACAAGGAATTCTTATACATTCAGGTGCAAAGAAAGAAAATTGGCTTACTCAAGTAATCAAATTTATCAACCTAGAGTAGGACAATATGAATATATAGAGGTAATACTGTGCATTTATTAATTTTGGATGGCCTGATACTTAAGAAATTTATTGCTACCCATTATTTGGGCCAAAGCGGCAAATATATCTTTTAGTTGTTAATTTAACTTATTATTTTGGTCACAACATGCTCACAGTTTATTTTGTACTATTATTCTTTATTATTATATTTTCCCCCTATATAATTAATGGAAATTAGTCAATGAGCAGAAAGCAGGGCAATCAAATAGAATCAGTTAAAAATGAGTCAAGGTGGACCTGTCACAAAGCAATTATCTGTTTCCCTGTAACTGCAGTTTCAAGATTTATACTATTGTGCTTGGAACTTGCCTTTATCTGGATGTGTGTGTGTGTTTGTGTGTGTGTGTGTGTGTGTGTGTAACACTAATAAAGGTACAATTTGGGTTTACCAGAAGTTACTGTAGGGTTGTAAATTGTGATATTGCATTCAAGATTAACGAGGTAGGGCCACTGAGATTTTGATCTTGCATAAATAAAAATAGACTCAAAATAAGTATGAAGGGGAGTCAGGGGGCTTAAGCAAGCACATTCTATCTTTTGGATCTTATTAAAGTTCCCTCTGGATAACTGCTGCTACGTAAGCTGAATTTATCTGCCAATGAGAAAGAACTAAATCAATACAATTGGCCAAAAGAAAGAAAGCATATGATGCTCTTGACTGTAGAATTTATCGCCTAAGTTGATAACAACTAAGTAACACTGAAATACAGCCAGCCTCATACACACTAGCTAGCAAAGAGAAACCGAGAAAGTCAAATGACACAGCAAACTTTGGTGTTATATTACTGTGGCCTTGATTAACATTGAGAACTTGTATTGCCAGTTGAAACTCTTGTAAGCTTTAGATGAGTAACACATAAACACTCTCAATAGTGTGAGCTTTGATTCCAACCTTGAACTTTTGGATCTTGCTTCTCATTGTGATAATATGAGTAACCTTTCTCCAGTCATTAAAAAAATTGACAGTATTTAAATAAAAATAGTTAATTTGTGGTTGTCTTTCACACTTTTGCTCTGTTGACATTTAGTAGGTAAATGAGAGATTTATTAAAGTGTCAGTAGGACAGCATGTATCTTTGATTTCCTTGAAGAATAGAAATCTCATAATTTGAGCTTGCCACAGTGTCTATAATAAATCTTGTATGCAGTAAACTCAACAGAAGTCTTTTTCAAGACAAGAATATAAATATGTAGGGTCAACATATGTCTGTTTTCCCCTTGTTTGAAAATTTCAGCCTATCTTTTTCTCTGAGCACCTTTAGACTGCTTGAGGGTGCAGGTTTGGTTTCACAAGAGTTCCCTTCTCAAAAAGCATCTTGTCCGGAGGGAGTATTTGGTGATCCATGACTATGTTATAAAGAAAAGTGCTATTCAAGAAAAAGCACATTTCCCGAGAGCTCACCAGTTGTGATGCCAGGAAACAATTCTAAAGAAATAAAACATTTCTGTTTTGTTTGACTTAAACTTCCTTTGCTAGGGAACTAATGACCAGACACTCAGATTCAAGCTACATCACGAGGACTCTCTCTTATACACATATAGGCTCACCTTCACACACAAGCTAATTGAAGATGCAATCAAGATACTAAGTAAAATTTGCTTTCCCCTTGCGAGTGTCTGTAGTGGCCACTTTGCTACAGCTTATCATTTTTATTGCCAGTGGGAGTCAGCAATAGGCAGAGAATTATTGCTTGGTAATGACACCATTACTGAGTGTCACCACTGTATTTGGACTTGGGGCTATTTGTAACTTGTTTGATTCTAGTACAGAGCAGTCACCAAACAGGCTATTCTAAATGTGCACATTTGTTATCCAGATACCATAGATCAGGGTCAGCTGGGAAGCACCAGACAGAACAATCCAGGCTGTTGTATTCATGTTGAGTTATGTCTGCACACCCAACCCAACACCATTTACTCTTGACATTTTCAGGTGGCACCAGCCTCAGTGCATGTAATTTGTGCATATTTGTGATTGGAAGTAAGTCCAGTAAGGGAAGCCATATGGTTTGCCGTTCAAGTCTGATGCGTTTGTGAAGTAACAGATGCAAAACTAAGCACACCTGGAATTCAGAGGCAAAAGCCCTGACAAAGCAATCTGTTATGTAACACCAGAGATGCTGGAGGATTTGTGGGAACAAATTCCCTCCAGAAATAACCTGCCCAGCTTATATAGCCCATGTCTTAATACATAACCTACAATGGCTGTTGGGCATTTATTTTTCATAGCTGGCTACATTTATACTCTCATTAGTTTTCTGTGACAAATGAATAAATATGGGAGCACCACAGTTTATTAGAGGGAATAAAAAGAATAGAAGGTATAATTTGCAAATGTAGGCACTGCCTTAGCTATATAATTTTGCAAAGTTATAGTGTGGTTTATATGAGTATAGAGAGCACTTGCATATAGTAGGTAGTATGTTTCACTACTACTGAGTTTTGTGTAACTAAATGTGGTGGGTTTGGGCTGTTCTTGTCATGAGAACACATCTGGGTCAGAGTGGGCAGTGGGCAGTATTACAGAATGCCAAGTGGGTTATACGTCTGGGTTGTTTAAGATAAATATTGTCTTATGAAGTGGGGCTCAAAGGACTGTTCAGCTGAGGCACCATCTAGTTTCAGTACATCTGGAAGTTAAAAATTCCTCTTAGGTCTTATTGAATGTTAAGGTAGTCACTCTAACTGAGGGCAGGAAAGGCACATAGAGAAATAGATATGATCAAAAGTTGTCTGTAAGAGGCTCCTTTGACTTGAGAGATATGATCAACATTTGAGCTGCCATATGAGGGTTCATTATCCCATTTTGGAAAAAAAAACCTTCAGGATTTTTCTTAAGTGACAGAACAAAGACAAAGAGCATAGGCTTTCCTGTTGTTGAAAGATGCAGTATTCAGCAATTGTATTAAGGGAATGTTACTGTGTAAAGAAATTCTAAGTGTTGGTATTTTATGTAGTTTTAGATCACAATTCTAGTAAGAGAAGTATCATTCTTTTTAATACTCTATTTTAATAGTAGTAGTAAAAGGTGAGAAAAGGGACCATTTTTTTTTCAAAAGGTAAAATTGGCAATAGGTCTTTTTCTCTAAATGAGAAGATATTAAATTTTAGGAACTTCTTTAAAGTACAGATACCTGAAGTAAGAAGTGGGAGAAAGAATGGAAGTCTGCAGGTCACATCAACTTTGCCTTGCAGAGTGAGAGAAAAGATGAGGAGAGAAAGGCTGAACCTACCTATGGGAGAGTTTTCATTATTTCAAATGCAAAGCCATCTAGGCCCAAGAAATACTCTGATTCAAACAATGCACTTGATAGAAGTTCTACGATATTTTGCCTTGGTAACAAGATTTTTACCTTATGATAGTGGCACTATAATTAAGAATAAACCATGCATATTTTTGGTAGATGGTGGGCACCTGATTACATTATCTTTGAGATGGTGGGAATTTGAGACAGTCTTGTTTGTCCTCTGAACAGTATAATTAAAGGAAGAATATTACCCAATTATAACTTCCAAAGAGTGAGACAATCCATTGAGGCATAGTTACCAGTGACAAAAATTTTTGTTTACACTATTTACAGCAGAAAGGGGGCCTACAACTGCCTTTTCCTGGGCTGGATACTCAGAACCAAGAGCAGCCTTGACCACCAAATCTCCAAGCCTCCAATGGGCAGCCCCAACCTTTATTAGTTGGTCTGCAAACCATCAATTAGTTGGTCTGCAAACCTCCAACCACAGACCTCCAAACCTCCAAAGCTCAAGCTTTTCCTTTTTCTTCCTTCCTCCTTCTTTGCAGGCCTCTCCACAAGCCACAGGCTGGCCCTACTTTGTTGTAGTAGGCGCCTCTCCACAGGCCTCAAGGCTCTTCAAAGGCCTGTCCTATTCTACTGCGGCTCTCCACAGGCCTCTCCAGAGGCCTCAGGCCTCTTTTCTTTCCATCTGCTGTCTCCCTCTCCACAAACCCTCCCCCCCTCTCCACCCCCCCTCCCGCATGCCCCACTGCTTAGAACTCACAGCCTATATAGACCCCCCCCCCCACGGGTCAAACGGTTTCAACTGTGGAACAGTTTCCAACAGCCCCCAAGCTGTCCACTCTCAGATCACTTTGACAGCTGTCCATGTGGGGTTTGAGGCCACGCCCCTCTCCAGTGGGCTGGGCCATGGGGCTTGCTGATTATCGGGGCTTGCTGATTAATTACAACCCATGTGAATAGAATAGTGAAATTATGTGCAGCAATGGATGCCAAGTACTGACCCCATGGTTCATTCTATTAACCCTTTATCATGTCACCATTCTCAATCTTTTTTACCTCCCTGGTATTCAACGTCACTATAACTGCTTTAAAGAAAATCCCAGAAATCCATGTCTCAAGAAAAGATAATGCTTATACTCTTTGGATCTTGGGAAATGTTCAGAAAAAATACAGGTGGCTGCTGCTTGAGTTTCCACCATGTTATTTTGATCCCAGCTTTAAAATCCCCAACAGGTTCATGTAACTTGATTCTCAACCTTTCATTTCTGCCTTTTCAATTTTCCAATTTTCAAAACAGATACTTTGTTCTTTTAGTAATTAGACCATGTATCATCTCTAGGTCTTGAGTAAATGAGAAAATTGGTGTTATTTCCAAACAAGATTTTAAAATACATATTGCTCAATAGTGCCAGGCACTATTCTTAGCATTTTACCATCATGAACATGTTGTTATAGATATAATTAGATATTTTCTGATCAGTTGTATTTGTTTCAAATGTTATGTTGACTCAAATTCTTCATGTTATTGAAGAACTTATTGTTTAGATTGGAAATAAATGAGAGGGAATGGAGCTTCAAAATGTTAGTGTGGAGAAACCAGATTTAAACACTCCATACTTATCCAGAGCTCTCAGAAGAGTTTATAGATAAGCTTTCTGGAGACTGAATTTATTAATATTTTTTCTTTATGGAGAAAGATATTAGTAATTATAGTAGTGGTTACTATTGCTTAGGTAACTAAAAGACATTTGTAATAGTAGTCACGGTTACCATTGGTTAAGTTCCATCAACATTGTTTTCATTTTAGGTTTAATTTTACAAATGAGCTGAAGGGAGAAATTAAAATATTTATTGCGAAAAATAGGTTGAGTCTGAAAACTGATGGTGTTGGTAAGCAAATATTTTAATTAAATATACACTCTTGAAATTCATGGAAAGCAGCAATCATAGGAAACAATAAGAGATAAATCCTTTAAACATGTTCAAGAGTATAAAATGCTTAGAGACAAAACTCAAGAGAACAAAATGTTAAGCATACCTCCAAATCCTTGATGCTTGATTTGAAACAAGGGAGTTTCTAAGAGCTGATACATTTTTTTCCCCAAATCTAGAGAAAGGACAGATTTTGTCAGCAATCACAACTCTAAATAGAAGTAGTAAACAGAATGTTCTTTTTGCTACAGAAATTGAATGATGAGAAAGAGTGCAGAACCAGAGGATCTTTGCTAATGATAACACTCTGAAGAACCCAGAAGACAGTGACTGTTGAGTATCGTGAAGATCAGTGTTCACGGGAGCCTTCCAGAGGGCTAGAAGAAAAGGACAGCATGGCAACTATTTGGGAAAAACGTTTTCCAAGAAGGAAAAGTATGGAAAAAATTTAAGATAGAAATGGTCTTGGGAGGGAGGCGAGGGGAGGGGTGGCGAGGGAGGGGGTCTGGGAAGGGATGGGAAGGGGAAACAAAGGAGGAGGCAACAATGCTTGATAAGAAACGTACTGTTATCTTGCCCATGTAATTGTAACCCCTCTGTATGGTATTTTCACAATAAAAAAAATGGTCTTGGCAGGATCAAGGAGTTAAGAGGGTGATTTTAGCTGGCCTGAGCCAGTAGGAGCTGTGGTTGCAAAATACAAATGGTATATAAATCATGGTGAAATATTTGGATACCATTTTAAAAACTCAAGAGATGGGAGGGATTGGAATTGTACTAACTTGTTTATTTTTACAAGTAGGAAATCATAAAATGAACACAGGATTCTACATAATACAAGGGTTCTAACTTCTTAACATTCTAGAATTAGATTCTTAGCATGTGATAAAGAAGAATTTAAGTCCCATGTTTTCTTATTTTCCATGTATTTTTTCTCTCCTCTGAAAAATTCAAAGGAAATTTAACACTTGCTAAAAGTAACATGAGTATGAGTCTAGCTTTAGAAAACCAATTTTTGTAACTGCCTAATTTTCCTCCTTTCTTTCTTCTCTCTTCTCTTCTTTCCTTTTATGTACATGGATAGGCATAAGATGTCTGAAATGATGTTCACCAAATAGCAATAATGACTATTATTATATATCATAGACTTGTTTTATTATTCATTTTTCATTATTGTTATTTTTTCAATGAACTCTTGCTTAATTGTTACGATATTTTATTTATTTATTTTTACTATTGCTAACCTTTTGTGAAATGCAGATATCTTTTCTATAGGACTAAAGACACAAAATAGGTATTCAATATATTCATATTGAATTTATTTTATATTTAGAATAACTCTTAAGTATGTAATTTACTATTTTATAATATGGATTTGCCTTGAATTTTTAAAAATAAATGTGAATTCCTTACACAAATAATGTAGACTTTTAAAATATATTTTATTAAGTAAAATAGTTAACCTTTTGAGTAACATAAATACCACTTAAGAACAAGGAAGGCCTTTGTGAAGATAGCAAGTTACAGAAATCAATGCCAAGATACTTACTCTTATGAGTTACTTGTTAGTCAAAGTAAGGACACATGACATTTCAGCCTAGAGAGGGAGGGGACAGTAGAGAGGGAAATGGGTCATTGATTCATTAGATGAAAATTAAGTCTGAAACAAGATTACAAAATTATAATTATCCACAGACAAGCACCAGTGACTATAAATAAGTCATTTATATGCAAGGTAGTTTAACACAGGTACCTGTGGAAAATAACAGTTATACTTTGTGCTGTTGAAAAAAATAAGTAAACTGAGTAACTACTGATCATTAATGTACACGATAGCTGTTACACTTGAATTCTTCGTAGTTAAGACATGTCCTGCATATGCATTTCAATCCTGTATACCAGACACTACATAGATAATGTTAGTGATATAATGTTATGCGATGTGAACATGACAGATATGACCCTGCCTCTGTGGAACTCACAGTCTTGTAGAGAGACACTAATTACTCATGTAACTGTAACCCCTTTGTACAGCATCTTTACAATAAAAGAAAAAATTATCTTTTTTCTTTTAGTTTTTCTAATACACCTGAACTCTTTTCAATCGCAGATCAAGATCTTTCCACTTGTTCCTCATTGCTCTTGTCTATGTTTAGAAAGCTCTTCCTCTTCCTCTTGGCAGCCAACTCTGTAATTGCAGATGATGAATTCCTATGAAGGAATTCAAATGAGAGTGAGAGATAAGGAGGTAACAGTTCTGTAGGAGCTTGAGGGATGAGAAGGAACAAGATTTCAGAAACAGGAAGTTACTAGAGTCTTCTGGAAGTAAAAGGAAGTTGAGATAACTGATGCGGAGAGAATGAGGGTGAGTGCAAGAGCCAAGACATGTAGTGTGGATTGCATAACCTTGAGAGAAGGAAATAGACTTCCTTGGAAGTGAAGTAGAAAGTAAAGGAGGTTAAGATCTCTCATAATGAGATTCTACTCTGAAATCTTACTTTATGTGGAGAATAAATTGGCACATTGCCAATGATGAAGCTAAGGCACTATGGACCAAATACAATTGAGAGAAATACCTGGTGTCCTAGAGTTAAAGTACAGTCATGGAAAGCAAAGTGGAAAGATTCAAGAGATATTTTAAATGTGGAAACCTCAGATCTTGATGATGGATTGTATATATGATATGACTTAGAAGGAACACCTAAAGACAAATTCCAACGAAGTTAAATAACAGTGGTGGAAGGGGATGGCTGACTAGATTTGTAGACTAGACTTCTGTCTAGAGACTTGCCAAGAAGACTGATTATGAATAATATTCACGTGAAAAGGGAATTTGATCATAAAAAAGCACTAAAGAACAGACAGGGCAGAAAGGTAGAACATGGAGAAAAGCGGCACAGACAATCAAAAGTCTAGATGGGTCATCTTCACATGTGATTCTTAGATCATTAACCTAGCCCACCATCATGTTTTAATAGCAGCAGAAGGCAGCAGAGTCAGGATGTGAAGCAGCCTCCATAGAGGAAAAGGATGAAGTGCAAAGGGGTTTCCAAATCAAACACAATTTAAGAAACAATCACTAGTTGTAGGCTATTAAATTACTTAGCATTATTTATAAAACAGAAATGAAAATATTTATCTAGTATGTTCTTTACTGGATATCAATTCAACCCATGTTTTCAAAATACCTTGTATATAACAGGTGATAAAAATGTAATTCTCTTGGCCTCCCACTGTGCAAATTAATTCATATCATCCAGAGCTCTCACTTATTCAGCTACATGTCTAATGACATTCTTAGTATTCTGTGGGTTTGGTTCTTGTCCAGTTCATTTCAGGGCCTGGAATAAGAAAAAATGGAATTAACAATATGGTGTAGTGTAAACCATACCATATTAAATACTATATTACAAGATGTTACTGATATGTGTTAATCTGGGGAAACAGTATTCTTACTTTTTAAATATTTTTATTGTATAGGGGGTTGCAGTTACACAAGTCAGGTAATGAGCACTAATTTACTGGTAATATTCACTGGACACTGTTGAAAATGAACTTTACAATTTGTAGGAAAAGGGGTCTGGGGAGAGGGAGAAACTTGGAGAAAAAAAGGGAAGAGGTGGCACTGTTTAAAAAGCAATGTACTTATTACCTGACCTTTTTTTTTTTTAATGTCAGTGCTGGGGCTTGAACTCAGTGCTTTGTGATCTTGCTTGTTTTTTTTCAGAAGAAGGCTGAGCCATACTTCCACTTCCAGCTTTATGCTAGCTAATTGTTTTCTGTCTGGGTTGTCTTCAAACTGCCATTCTCAGTCTCAGCCTCCTGAGTAGCTAGTTAGTATTACTAATGTGACACTGGCAACCCAGCATATTACTAGAAAGTTTGAGCAAGGTTGAAAAGCTATTGCCAGAAGCAATGGGATTGAAATCTACCAAGTCTGGTGCTTATATCTGGATGCCTTTACATTGTACAGTCTTTGCAAAAGACAGGACTTCCTAAACTTTAGCTCCTGAAAGAGAAAATTGTCATTATGAACAAAAAATGCTTTTGTTTTCTGGGCCTATATTTGAGGAGAATGATTTATGAGAATGCACAACTTCTTTGAATTTGGTAAAGCTGAGTTATTCATTTATGGAATTCAAACTTACTTTTTTATTTTAGAGATGAGAGGCTACTGAGGGCCTAAAGGATGTGGGACAGCTTGAGGGTACACAGTTAAAGCTATTTGCTAGTTGAGCGTAATAGTCTCTCGGTATTTCCATGTTGCATTGAACATGGAGTGTTTTCTTGTATTTCATGATTCAAATCTCACTAGCAGCAACAACTTTTCTTACTAATATGAGCAGTGAAATACACACACACACACACACACACACACACACACACACACACACACACAACTTACATGTTCTAACCCATACCTCTTTGACATCAAAGTGACATCTCAACTTTGACAATGATCAAGACCAAACTCTTAATTTCTCTGACTGAAGATTATCTATCAGCTCCCAAAGTTTTCCCTTTTTTAATAAATGTGGCAGCCGAGCGCTGGTGGCTCACGCCTGTAATCCTAGCTACTCAGGAGGCTGAGATCTGAGGATCGTGGTTCAAAGCCAGCCCGGGCAGGAAAGACTGTGAGACTCCTATCTCCAATAAACCACCAGAAAACCGGAAGTGGCACTGTAGCTCAAGTGGTAGAGTGCTCGCCTTGAGCTGAAGAGCTGTGGGACAGCGCTCAGGCCCAGAGTTCAAGCCCCATGACCGACAAAAAAAAAAATGTAATTCATAAATGTGGCAATTTAAGGACTTGAACCATCAAGATTTGGACTCTGTAGAAATAAACAGGCCCAAAGAAACATAGGTCCCATAGTTTTCCTTATTTGCAATAACTAGTATATGTCTAGGACAAGCAGAAAAGATTAAAAGTTATATACATGTGACCATATAGGATGATGTTAAGCAAAATAAACCCCAAGATAAGGACACAAGTTGTTTTTTTCTTTCTTGCTATTGTTTTAATGTATTTATAATGTACTATGTGATTTTTTTTCTCGTGTATGTTATTCCCTCATGGTATAACCTCTGTTTTCACTGTATTTGATTCTAGTGCCCTGCATCTTGTATATACATTTTTCTAATTTTGGGAGGGGAAGGGAAATAACAAAATGCTGAAATAAGGATACAGGTTGACCCATTGTAACAATGAGATGTACAAGACAATACGCTGAAAATGAACTTTACAACTTTGGTGGGGGAAGGGGAGCGGCGGGCGGGAGGAATTGGGGAGGTAGAGAGGGAAGGGATGGTAGGGGAAAATCAAAGGAGGAGGTAACAATGCTCAATAGGAATGTACTCATTACCTTGCTCATGTAACTGTATCCCCTCTGTACAGTATTTTTAACAATAAAAACATATAAAAATTCCATCTTGACCTCGTTACTCCCTCCCTCATCACACCCCAACATCATCTTTTGCCTGGATGACTTTAAATCCTCCTGAATAGTCTTCCTGCCCTTCCTCTTCTCTTCAACCTCTTGTTTTCCTTCTTCAGAGGAGCTGGTCAATCCATTTATAGTGTACGATGTCACATCCACATAGGGCCCTTCTGGTTCTGCTTGGTCTGAACTCAAATCATGCTCTGTTTTCTACCTTCCACTTTGCTGTCATCACAATGACTACCTTTTAGTTTTCTGATCATGCAACCTGTCATCTCAGGGACTTTGCCTAGTGCTTTTCTTTTACTTTCTGCTATTTGACTTCCCCCTGATAAGCAAATTACTTATTTCCATAGCTTCTTGATGTCTCTGCAGAAATATCACCATGCCAGAAAGTTCTTTCTCTAACTAAGTATTTAACATCAGCCTCCCTGGTTTTCAGCTCTTTCCCCATCTCTTTCCTGTATTTTTCTCTATAGCACTCACTGTGATGAAGTGCAACGTATTCTTATAGATTGAATCAAAGTTCTTAAATAAAATTTCAATTAGCTATTTTTCTTTGATTATTTTTATCCCTGGCCATTGGATTAATCAGCATTAACCATGGCTCTAATAGTCCTAAATTCGTGAAATAGCATTTTTTGTAGCAACTCCTTACTAGTGAATGAATAGTATATACATATAATTGCTTGGAAAAATAGTATGAGGTACAATACAGCTCCTTTGAGCTTTGTATGGAATTTTTCATTTTTCCCCTGTAATATGAGATTCTATTGCATTTATTTTGTTTTGAAAGTTAATACTTATTATATTTGAGGATCCGGAAATGAATAAAAAGAAAACCACTTCAAATGCTATCAAGAGATGGGTTATCAAACACAAGTTGTTTTTTTTTCTCTCACTTAATTCCCATTGACCATTATTGGTGCTGCGAAGATGAAGTCTGTGTGTTAGCTTGTCTTTCAGACAAACTAGGACTGTCACACTGTATTTTCAAACATGTGCTCTTGAAATTGGAAGTTCACTGTGTGTGGGGAAAGCTGAAGGAGGCCACTCCTTGCCTCTTCCCCTGTGCTATGATACAGCTAATCTCAGCTGAACTGCTTGAGATACTTGTTACTGCCAGAGTCTAAATGAATTTAGAGTGGTAATCAATTAACAGTAAATAGGTTTCTTTGTCAATTTGGAAGGGTCTCAATGAAGGTATAAAGAGAATGGAGTAAAGTGATAAATAATTTATAATTCCTTCTGCCCACTTATAGGTTCTTAGCTGTGTTTTAGAGGTAACTTTGAGAATAACAACTAAAAAAAAATCCACCTATTAAATTAGCTCTGTTTAAGAAAGGGATATTTAATTTTAAAGATGTATTAAGTTTGCTTTTGACCCCTGGATTTTTTACAAATACTATGGTTGCAAAAGGCCACTTGACTCTGGTTCTCCTAAAAAACTCTTGGCATTTCTCTTTTGTTATTTTGCTTTTTCTTTTGATGCCTCTAAAATTATGTCCTCATTAGCTTGCATATCAATTTATATTGACAAAATGCACTTTCTAGGGTAGACTCACAATGCTGCTCTTGTTGTGTTCTGGTAATTCTCTCTATAAGTGTACAGTGTCCCAACTTTATTAGTTCCTTGACAGCTGGAAGATAGAGATTGGATATTTAGAGCCTTGAGGAGTGGATGCCTGATAGACTATTTCTCAGCATAGCTATCATTATTTACTAATTCCGCATCTACCTTTCCTGGCTTTATCCAAGTTCAGCTAATGAAGGCCTGTCTTTCCAGGCTTAATCCTTGCCACAGTGGCATCCTGTGGTAGGGCTTTAATAGCTTTTTCCCTACCAGTGACATCTAGAGATAGTGCATTCACAGCCTAGTTTTCCCATCCTTACTTCACACAAAGGAATGCTCCCCAGGAGACCCAGCATCCTGCTTTTTTCCACCCTCTGCTCCCTCTCTTAAATTGAGGGGCTGATTCTAATTTGCAGAGATGCTGAAAATATATTTGGGTCCCTCTTTTAGATCTTCCCAGACCTTTCACCTGATTTTGGTCACATCTGTGATTTTTTTCCCCCTTCTTTTTACAGTGTCTCATAGGGACTTCCCATATATGGAGTTTTCATATGACCATATTGAGGACTGTCCCACCTTGTATACATCTGCCTTTTTCCCTTGAATCAGATTTGGCGATATAGGCTCTGGCACAGATTAAAACATGAGAGCCCTCCTTCTGTCCACAGAAGAAGGACGATCTGCCATGTACAATCTTGTTCTATTTGACATTTTCGATGGTCACAATCAGTGGAAGGCCACTAGTATTTTATGACTAAAAGCTAGAGACACCGCTAAAGCTCTTAAAATGCCTGCAGTGGTTTCCTTTCTCTTTTTTTCCTCTTGCCTCCTCCCCCCCGCCCAGTCCCCTCTCCCTCACGAAAGAATTACCTGGATCAAAATATCAATAGTGCCAAGATTATGGAACTCGAGAACACTGAAACTTATTTTAAAAAAAATAAAATCTTACCTGGCGCCGGTGGCTCACGCCTGTAATCCTAGCTACTCAGGAGGTTGAGATCTGAGGATTGCAGGTTAAAGCCAGCCCGGGCAGAAAATTATCTCCAATAAACCACCCAGAAAACTGGAAGTGGTACTGTGGCTCAAGTGGTAGAGCACTATCTTGAGCTGAAGAACTGAGGGACAGTGCCCAGGCCCAGAGTTCAAGCCCTATGACTGACTAAACAACAACAACAACAACAACAACAACAACACCTTTATATGAAGAGATGACCGGGATTGTATTGTCAGTTATGTGGGGAAGCGTATGCAAGAGAGATGTGGAGTATGTAATGAATGTATTATCTTAATTTCTTGTGTGATATTTTTATGTTTTAAAGTATATCATTTTTTCTTTCTAAATAAAACTGGTTATTCTATACAATCTTATGTTCTTACTCTTTTTTTCTTTTCTTTTCTATTTTTGGGGAGGTGGGTCAGTCGTGGGGCTTCAACTCTGGGCTTGGACACTGTCCCTGTGCTCTTCAGCTCAAGGCGAGTGCTGTACTGCTTGAGCCAAGCACCACTTTCGATTTTCTGGGTTTATTGGAGCTAAGAGTCTCATGGATTTTCCTGTCTGGGCTGGTTTTGAACTGAGATCCTCATATCTCAGACCCCTGAATAGCTAGGATTATAGGTATGAGCTGCCAGGACCTGGCATAGTCTTACTCTTAAAAGGTACTCCTGAAAATTATAGAATCCCCAAATTGTGAATTCAGCTTAATTTAGGATGAGAATTAAAAAGAAATCCAACATTAGTAGATTTTGACTTCACGATGATTATGGATCTCATCATTATAGTTTTCTAAGTATAGACTGACAATCTTAAAATGCTTAGTAAAGTTTAGTGAAACTGAACATTTTTATAAGTGGACTAAAATGCTGTTATTATTGTATATGTAGGCAGGAGATTTGGCCTTTCTCACTAAATCCTCTTTGCCCTTTGCAGAAGATTTTCCTAAGCTTCTGAATAATAGAGCATTCACATCATGTATCCTGGTTTTTTTTTTTTCTTGGCAGTGTGTGTTCACATTTGTATCATCAGTAACTTAACCATATTTTTCACCTCACCACTGTACAGTTAATTAGCCAGTCTTGCAAGTTTTACCTTGAAATATCACAACTATTTCTCCTCCCATCCTTATCTTAATTGTGTCCTTCATCATCCCTTGCTTAGACAGCTGACCAGCTTCTCTCTTATTTTGATTGTCCACTCCTACTTCACAGTTTTTACACTTAATAAGGTGATCTATTTTTTACTTCAGTTATCAGATCTATTTTATCTTCAGTTTTGGTCAAATGGATATTTGATGCCTTGTCTGTTTCTGTGGCTCCAGGGTGCCATATGCTTTCTTCATAAAGGAATATGCTTGCAAATGTATGGAAGTCATTGTCAATCATGCTGGAATAAGAGATAAAAACTAGGGCTATCCAAATACTCCTTTTTTTAATCTAGAGTGTAATTTTCATTAAACATTTGTAAATCAACCCGGTAAATTGGCTTCAATATTTCCTGGACTCACCCTACAGCTAAAGGATTCTTATTAGAGGGTATGGAAAGAAGATGTGGTTACTCTACGTAGTCTTCCTTGAGTAAATGAAGCGTGGTAATTTAATTACAGCAGCCAGTATCTAGTCATACCTGTAGAAAGTACACACTTCTGAGCATGTTCTGTTTAAGCATGTTGATCACATGCTCAAAATGTAAAATTGGTGGATACCTTTCTGGTCATACTTAGTGCAGCTCATAGAGTTTGTGCCCAAAAAAGAAAACACAACACACACGTATCTGAGCATGTTCAGCTTCACATGTTTGAAAGGAAACATTAAGAGGATATAGAGGCTTCTGGGCATGCTTAGCTTAGAATTGCATTGAGCCAAATTTATGGTAGTTTGCTTAAAAAATAACTCAGCATAACTTAGTGAGCTGTTTTCTAAGTTTCTTCAAATTGTTTTAACTAAGGCATGGTAAAACAGCTGTAAAAGTGTATTAACACTCTTTAAAAGGAATGACTGCTCTCTCCCTCTTAAGTGTCAGCATTTAGCCCTAAAGGTATCTTCCTTGTCTGATGTCTAATGAGTACTCTTGGGTAGACACTTGGAAAATGGAAAGGAAGGAAGGATGAAAGGTTGGGTGGAGGGAGAAGATGAGATTAAATGCAATCTTAATGGTTGCCTCAACTGACAGCAAGAAAGACAGATGTACAAGCAAGAGTGATCCTTGAGAGTTGGCCTTTATACTCCTGCCTGGAATGCTGGCCAGTTTAGGAAATGTATGATGTTGAAGAGGTCAAAATGCTCTCTGCATTGGAGATGGCCCATGAAGGATGAACAAACATTGAAGGCTGGTTGTCTGCTGGTAGTTTCGTAGCATCTCAACAGTGACACTATACTACTGCAAGAAGCTTTCATGAATATCTCTTGGTATGTGGGTGTGAGTGAGGATTCTGGTTTGAATTAATCAGGTCAGGGTGACTTGTAGTTCAGAGTTGCATCTCAGTTCACAATTCAGCCATATGTAGTAGCAGATTAGAAGAAATTCGTTCTTGAGACCTCTGAACAGTGTGTGTGTGTGTGTGTGTGTGTGTGTGTGTGTGTGTGTGTGTGTGTGTGTGTGTGTGGTCTTTTAGTGATTTCCGAGATCTGAAACATTTTCATACACTTTTTTTTTGAAGGGAGGTGGGGATAGAGGTAAGAGAAAATTTTTATTACTATTTTTGAAATTTTGGCACCTACTGAGGTAACATTTTTTTCCCTTGTTAATTCTAGGGTTTGAACTCAGTAATTCGCCCTGACTAAGCAGGTACTATCTCTTGAGCTGTGCCTTCTGCCTCTGACTAAATTTGTTTTCTGTATATTTTTTGACTGAGTATTTTTGCCCACTATTTCTATAACTACTTTTGTTAACTATTTTTCCAGTTATTTATCTGAGATCTTAACAGGTTTTTAAACATAAAATACAATTTTAATCAATTGAACTAAATCTAGCAATTGTAGACAATTTTTGAAATATAATTATTACATTTATAAGATTTCACTTATAATTCTCAAATCTGTATGTACATATAAAATTGTCAAAAAGTGTCATGAATTCTTGTTTTTTCTATTTTTTATTTGGGTTTATTTTTTTGAGTTAAGGTCCCACTATGCAGTTTATGCTGGCCGTGAACTCACAATCCTCCTGCTTCTGCTTCCAGGATGACAGGAATGGCTATTTTTGTATTTTGATATTAAGATTATGGAACAGATTGTTAATTGCACTGGAAAGTTCGTTGTATATGTTTGGTGTTCCAGAGGGGATTATGTAATACAACAGTTCGATGTTTAATTTGGCACACTTTTTCAAAGTGATTTACTAATTAACTTTTCAATTTCTTCCATGGCATCTATTGCTTCTGGGTCAATTTCGTTAATTACCTTTCCTAAGAAAAATATATATTTCGTTGATATTTTCAAAGTGCTAGCATAGACTCATGCAAACCACCTTTGTTCTTTGATAATCCTTTTCTCATTCTGAATTTCTGTGCTGAGATTTTACTTTCTTCTTTTATGGAGAATAGTTATTTTAATTTTTTTCTCTTTATGGCCTGATTAATTCAGTTTTCTAATCTTTACCTTTAATTGTTACTTTTGCATTTAAAAGAGAATTATTTTATTCTGCTTTTTCTAAAATTACTTTTTTTGTGCTGCCTTTCCTAATTTATAGAATTAAAGATTTTGTTAAGGATTTCCTCTCTCTCCTTTCTCCTTTCTTTTGTTTGTTTCTTTGTTTAACATTTGATATTAACAATTTTTAAAACTATTGATTACAAAGAATATGTTCAATAGAAAATCTGGAGTGTTCTTCTGAATCTATTCATATATATATATATGTATACATATATTAAATGACTTCGTAAGAGCATTATTTCTGAAAAAGTTCTATGATTCTTTTTTAAAAAGTATATTTCCTTTTACTACATATAGTTATATCTATATGTAGTAGACATATAGATGCTCTCATTAAATATTTATATCTTTCACATCATTTGCAGTCTTATTTAATTATCCAAATCTATGAATGTTCTAAATAAGTTTTCAACTGTTTTCTTCCTATTAGTTTCTCATTGTATTCTTCACATGTTTCATATTTTATTATACAGTATAATCATTGAAGGTTCCAGTATAATTTTGGTAGACTTTCTGCATATTCTTAGTTTTTGTAGGTTATTACCTGCTATTAATGTTTTGATAGTTTATTTGACCTCAAACTTGACTGATGCATGTTTGTGTAAGTGTTTAAATTTGTTTGTGTCATTTTGCTTTAGAGAGATCTATTACAATTAGATTTTGATTTAATTGTCTCTTAGCAGAGTTGTCTCTTAGCAGAGTTGTTTATTATCATGACTGTTATTTTCATAAGATTTTCTCATGTTTGCAGATTTCTGTATTTTATGGTCTATATTTTCTTTGTCTTTGTAAATTCTTATTGTTCTTTTTGTCATATGAAATACATTCACTTTGATTTTATTTAGTTAATGATTTGGAGGTTAAAGATCATTGCTGAAAACAAGCCAGGTGCTGTGGCTTATGCCTATAATCCTAGCAACTAAGGAGGTTGAGTCCCAGAGAATAACAGAAATTTCAGATAAAAATTAGACAAAGTGAATTATTTGATAACAGAAAAGTCTGTGAGACTTCATCTTCAAAATAACCAGCAAAAAGGCTGAAGGCATGGTAAAGTTCCAGACAAAGACTAACAGGTCCTGAGTTCAAACCCTGGTTCTGTAAAATAAATCACTAGAATATGTTTTAGAGTATATGTACAACTGATGTATTGAATATATATGTATATATATATATATATGTGTTACCTGAATATTAGTGTCATACATAAGCCAGAAACTGTTGCCTCCTATAATTTACCAAATGTCCAACTTTATTTACCTCTATGCTTGTTAGGTTTTCTCATATGAAATTTTGGAATAAGTCAATATTTTTATTACATTTTACATATAAGTAATAGTTATTTAAAAATAATTTTACAATTATGTTCTTAATGTTTTATATAGAGAAATATTTGAGCTTAGCAAATCCTTATTTCCTTTGGGTTTTCCAATTTCATTGTTCTGCTTTCTTTCTTAAAAAATTAATTATTATTATAAAGATGATGTACAGAGTCTTTGTTATGTTTTGATGGATCTTTTATGTTAGCAATTCCAGAAAGATCTTCCTTTGCATTACTAAGAATAAATTTCTCTAGTTTCATTACTTACTTGACTGGTAACTTAAGTAGGCACAGGTTTTTATGGTAACACTTTTCTTTTGCAAAACTTCTTTAAGGGTTTTATTTTATTTATTATTTTGGAAAGTCTTTGATGTTGTAGGGAAGCCCATGGCCAGGCTCAGAAGTTTTTCTCTACAAAGGTGATCCCCTCATGACTTGTACACAGTCTTGGAAATATATGATTTGATTTTTTTCTTTCCCTAAATTTCAAATTTTCACCAGGATATGGTCAGAAAATGGAAAGCTCTTTGGATCTAAGATTTTCCTTGGGAAGGTTCCTCCATTTTCTTATACAACTTGGGGAAAAATAAGGACTGTTTAATCCATTATGGAAACAACAATGCTTTAACTTATTTGGCATACATTTATTCTATCTTATTTGTTTTGTTCATTTATCTCAAGAAATTCACTATCCGTTTGTGATGCATACCTTTGTGTCCTATTTTTCACTTGAATCTTCTTTAATTATGTTGTTTCCTTGTCCTTTTGTACTTGAAACGTTTCTTAAGTTTGTTTTCTATTTAAGTCTCCATAAGATTGTTCTTAATATCTTGCTCTTTGTTTCATTGGTCTTGGGGCTTGAACTCAGGGCTGGGCCTGGTCACTGTCTGAGCTATTTTGCTCAAGGATAATGCTTTATCACTTTGCTACAGTTTCACTTCTGGTCTGTCCAGGCTGTCTTTGAACTGCAATTCTAAGATTTCAGTTTCCTGAGTAGCTAGAATTATAATTGTGAGCCACTGGTACCCAGCTTCTTGCTTATCTTTTTTTATTATTATTACTATTATTGTGTGTGTGTGTATGTGTGTGCGCTCGTGTGCATGTGTGCTTGTCCTGGTGTTTGAAATCAGAGCCTGGACATAGTCCCTGACGATTTTTGCTCAAAGTTAGTACTACTAACTCTAACTAGTTAGAGCTACTACTGGAGCTAACCTCCACTTCCAGATTTTGGTAATTACTGTAATTGGAGATCAGAGTCTTTTTTTTTTCTATTTATTTTTTATTGTGAAAATACTGTACAGAGGGGTTACAATTACATGGGCAAGATAATGAGTACATTTCTTATTAAGCATTGTAGCCTCCTCCTTTGTTTCCCCTTCCAATCCCTTCTCATTCCCCCTCTTTCCCCTCCACCCAATCCTCCTCCCCCCTCCACCAAGTTGTAAAGTTCGTTTTTCCACATAACGACTTGTACATCTCATTGTTGCAATGGATCCACCTGTATCCCTATTTAAACAATTTGTTTTTCCCTTCCCCTCCACAAATTATACCGACATCAAATACAGTGAAAGAAGGGGTTATACTGTGGGAGAGGGACATACAAAGCAACAAAGAAATAATCTTATAAATGTGCTACAAACAATCATCAGAAAGAAAAAAACATTTAAAAACATATTTTAGTGTTCATTTCCCTAACATCAACTTATCTGACCTTTTGCTTTCCCTTATTTGCAATAACCAGTATATGTCTGAGTCAAGATCAGAGTCTTACTGTCTTTCCTACCCAGGCTGGCTTCAAACTGCAACTCTCAGATCTCAGCCTCCTGAGTAGTTAGAATTGTAAGCTTGCACCATTGGCACTTGTGTCTTGCTCATCTTTATATCCTCAGGTTACTTACTCTTTTATAATGATATAGTAAATGACTTATTTAATCTTACCACAACTTTAAATCAATAGATTTTTTTTCATTTCCTTTCCATCTAACTTCCACTTTATATTTTTCCGATGCTATTGGTTCCAAGTAAAGGTTCATATTACATTACCTCATTAAGTCCATGTTTTCTTGTATATCGTGAAGAACAAAATTCAGAGTCGATCAAAAATACTTACCATTTTATCATTTCATATAGGATACCTATTTCAAAAGTATGTTTTTATTTTTCATTTGTAGTACTTAGGTTCTCATTTCTGTTTTCATTTTCTTGAATGAGCAGAGTGCATCCTAATGATATTTTCCTGCAAATAGTATTGGTGTTTTCTCTTGGTTTAGCATCCCTTTTAAACTGGAGACTAGTGTTGGTCATATGCAGAGTTCTAGACATCCTTTATTTAATGTGATTCAGCTGGCTTTGGAGGTTTCTATTTCCTGGTCCAACTGCATTATATTGCTTTAAGTTGGGGAATAAATTCCTGGGTAATTGAAGTGGTCTTTAGTGCTTCCCTTGCCAAAAACAGTGAATAAATAATCAACAACAGTGCCACTGCTCTCAGATCTCTCAAGCTTAAATTCATCTCTATAGCTTCATTGATCTCCCTAGAGGTCAAGCATCATATTTTGATGAACTTCCTATTCTAGTTGTATTTTTTTCATTTCCTGGCATTATTATCTTGCAGTAAGTAGAAAGAATAGCACTACATTCACATGGCATCAATCACAGGAACATAGATGGATGCTGCCAACAGACCTAGCTACTTTGGAAAGCAGGCTAAGCATGAGGTTTTTCTCTTTATTGGCCAGGATTGTCTTCAGCACGGCAGAGGCAGAGGTCTTGTACTGGCTCAAGGGCTGCAGCAGGTGTCTGCCAGTAGCAATCCTTTTCCATTTCATTTCTGACTCATTTGGGAAATTGGGAAGATTCAGGGGAGGGACTACTCATCACCAATTAATTAAACAATGATGAAATATTTTAAAAATTTAGCAATTGATAAGGCAATAGAAGCATCACTTATATCCCTCTTTCTACTAATCTAGCATTTTCCTTGTAACATAATTATTTGGATGCAGTCACTCATGGACTTGTAGATTAATTCTAAAGAGAAGAAAGCTTTGCATCTTTAAGTTTTGCAGAGTACTTTATTATGAAATACTCAGAGAGATACTCAGAGAGAGAGAGAAAGCGAGAGAGAGAGAAAAAGGTTATAGAGCTTTAGACTGTTAGACTTTAGACTGTTAGAATACTATTTTGCAGAGATGAATCTTTATTTAATTTATTCTTCTGTCCCCTGCCAGAGTAATTTGGTATCCTATACTGTAGGAAATCAAACTATTTCCTAAGAAATGTTGGTTAGAAACTATAAGTGCAGGGCTGGTGGTTTAGCTCAGTGGTAGAGTACTTACTTAGCATTATGTGTGAAGGCCTGGTCTAAATTCTTCAACTGTACAAAAAAAATTGCTAAAGGAAAAGGAATTACACGATGCATTTGAACTCCAGCTTATACTTCCTGTCTAGTTATAAATTGTGAGAGGTACTTAAAAACTGCTTTGTCTGGACCCACAAAAGTAAAAGTCAAAGAAAAACTTGGCATCTCTACCTTGGTTTTGTATATATTTTTGCTCTAAGCCATTCTCTCTACAGTCATTTTATACTTGTAATTTGAGAAAGACAAGACTGATCAATATTATCTTATAACAGGGAACCAAACTTCCCCTAAGGAACAATAGAGCCTTCTCAGGACAGACCACCCACTGATAATGATGACTGGCTTAACATCACCAGTGAAGACAGTGATAACAATGTCTCTGGAACCCCTAACGAAACCATGTCTGGAATCAAATCAAAATGTCTCATCAACTTTGACTAGGATTGACTCTCCCCAGTTGTTTTGCCTTGTCTATAGAGCTCATATCTATACCCCCAAAGAATTAGAAGATGGGCAGAAGTGATGTCTCCCCCTGGCAGGTGGTGTCCCATAATCAATCTCCTATCTTTCCCTTCACTGTATCTCTTTATTTGGTGTAGTGTAGAGGGCAAGTGTCCAGACCTGACCTATGGAACTCTTGGAGTTCAGACGTGGTTTCAAAATCACTCGCTTAACTTTGCTCAGTGTTGTTAGGTTCACTTGTAAACATGTGAGTGAGTAAATGAAATAAAGTGTATGCGAAAACTCTGTACATTATAGTATTTAAAGGCAGAGATTGGAAGCATGTGTATTTTATATGTCCTATCATGTTAAACATACATTGGCTCACTAGCTCTGGTAGAGCTTATTTTGTGTAGTCCTTCATGGACCCTATTCACAAACCCAGGGCCTGGTCCTAAGATTAGAATTATGCCTAACCTTTCTGCTCCCAACCCTATATGCTTAAGAACACTGCCATTTTCTCAAAGTAGGAAGACTGTAACATCTCCAAACTAGGAAGTAAAAAAGGAGACCTCTTTATAATTTCTCCAGGATGAAGAGAATAAACTGGGATTGTCGTAAGTAACCTAGGACAGATGATGACAAGAGAACCCAAATGATAAGAGAACCAAATACAGTGACATGCAGGAAGGCAGTGAAAGACAGTGTAGCCTTATGGAAGACATAGGTATTTTAAAAGCCAAGAGGCAAGTAGCCATATTTAGATTCAATCAGCTATAAGAGAGTTTGATATGTACATTTAGAAATTACATATCCAAACACGTAATTACAATAATAATAATTTTTAGTACCAATACTGGGGTTGAGCTCAGGGATTAGGTTCTATTTCTTAGCATTTTTGCTCAATGGTAGTGCTCTACTACTTGAGTCACACATCCATTTCCTGCTTTTTGGTGGTTAATTGGAGATAAGAGTCTCACAGACTTTCTTGCCTGGGCTGACTTCAGACTGTGATCCTCAGACCTTTGACTCCTGAGTAGCTAAGATGATAGACCTATAAAAATATTTTGTCCTGCTATGAGAACACAAATTTAAAACCTTAGGATATGTTTATACATTCAGGAGAAAATTTTAAATGTTTCAAAAATATTTAGATAGTTTGAAAAATCTCACCTCATAATTTTTAGAAAATAAGGCTTTGTATACAGAGATTTAACTCATAAAATGTTTTATGACACCTGCTTTTAGCTGTCTCCTAAAAGAAATAATTTATCCCTAAGAATAGCCCTTGAAATACATCTCTCTATTCTGGTTAATTCTTGAATTCCCAACCATGTTTAGTTAGTAAATTGCTCATAGTCCTTCCTTAGGAAACCTTACCTGCAGTCTAAGCAAAGCCTGGTCACATTCTCTTCCATTTTTCATCAAATACTTCCACTCCTTCTTTCTTCCCCTCTACCTCACACAGACCTTTATCTGGCAGTAGAAAGAAAAAAACACATCTTATGAAAGCTTTGGAAAAGGATTCAATTCCCTACATCAGACCTGCACTTCTCCTGGGACCTCATTATTTCTTTGTGGTACTTGCCCAACAAATCAGGTCTGTCCTAGTGGCCGTCCCTCCTGATTTCTGAAGCTCTTTGTTTCCCCCATCAGATTTCTCTGGATCATTGGATTGCACTGTTTTTCCAACTCTAGGCATTTCCTCAATAATGTAATTGTATTCCTAATGCATAAAACAGCATGTTAAAAATACTAGGATATTTGGAAATGTATTTTTTTAATAGAAAGCAGACATCTGTGAAGACCAGAAAACCTAGAGCTTAAAGAATTTTCTTAAGGCCAGAAGATCAAGGGGGCACGTAGATTTGGGGAAGTTTGATTTTTCTGTTAAGCTCAAAACAAACAAGGCAGGAGGCAAAAAACAAAAACAAACCAAAAAGAAAGAAAAAAAGTGTCCTTACAAATGTTGCCAGCAGCCTGAAACCAAAGAACACATTTAAACACCATGTCTGCTCAGGTGAAAACTTGACAGGTGGTACCCTGAAGGTAGCTTGGACTTGCTCAGCATGCCCTGCCCAGTAGCTTCTGATGTTCCTTGAGTTTCTCCCCAGCAGCCAGATCAGGTGGTATTTGGACATGGCATAGAGCTCCCTGCCCACTCTTTCCATGGTATCAGCACCTGGAGGCAGTTCAGAGGCTCATTCTCAGTAGAGGACATTTTTTCTCCTTTTTCTTCTTGTCACTGATGGTGCGGAACCACTTCTGCTCATCACTCTCTTTTAATCTGGCCCAGTGATGAAAAAGACCTAGTGGGGCCTGCCTGGCAGGTGAAGCATCCAGATGCTAAGCTCCAGGATTAATTTTGCTGGCAGTGGCTTCTGGGAGTCAGCTTCTTTCCCCTGGCTTGGCTGGCAGACTAGGTTAACCCTTGACGATCCAAAAGGCTCATTTGATGTGTCAAAATAGCAGTCTAGTCTTCTTGGCAGATAGAGCTGGAATTTGTATTTAAACATCCGAACCTTGAAATTTTATCAGAGCCCTTGTCTCCGGAGGGACAAAGAACAACAGTCCCTGGTGATGATAAGGAGAATGAATGATGTGCATGCTTTTTTCAGTAGCACCTGCAGGATGTATTTTGAACATAGAAGGTCATTGTCGTGTCCATCAAAGGAAAGGAAAGGCAGAGACTTGGAAGAATTTCCTCACAAAGTGGGAATGATTTAGAGATAGGAATATTGCTTCAGAAAGCAATTAGGTGCTCTGGCACTTTTCTTCCTCCCACTGCTGTACACACACACACACACACACACACACACACACACACAATTTGCCGCTCACTCTTTTCACTGGAATTTTGCTTCTGTTTCATTAACCTGTCTTCTCTGTCCTCAAAAGTCAAGAAGAAAATTTACAATCTAACTCAGCCTTCATGAAATCTTGCCTCTGCCATCGTGTTTTTTGGGTTGTTGTTGTTGTGGGAAAGTTTACGATTGAGTGTCTGCAAGCAACAGTAGTTTTGGAAGGGGCCCTAAATATTAAACTCATTTCAAATGTGACTTGAGACTCAGGCAGACGGCAGGAGTGGTGACAATTTATTATTCTTCAGTAGCCCTAAAGCAGAGTAAGTATAGATTTGCCAGTGATAATATGAGAACAACAGATCAATTTGATTTTAAGTAAATCCTTCCCCTACAAAGCCTGAATTTGATTAATCCATCGCCGCTTGGTAGAATCACTGGGAACTAATTGAAACATGGAGGAGTTCTTCCTCATGGTGGAAAGTTACCTGGCTAAAGAAGAGAACATTCTGAACATCTTTTGTTGTTGTTATTGTTAGTGCAGATTTAAAAAAAATCTATTTTAGCCATTGCTTAACTGCCAAATTTGGGTGTTCTAGGTCTAGTTTCCAAGCAGCTAGGAAGCCTGAGATAATTTATTCATTTTATATATACATAAACCTCCTGCATCATCCAACAGTCTCATAATGGAATCTGAGTATATCCAGAATCAGCCTCAGTCTCTGTGCAGAGATGTCTGCTTGCAATTGCTCTCAAGGACCCAGTAAACCCCATCCAATTTGTTCTACTTGTGTCCTAAGGACAGAAAAACCCTGCAAATTCCAGAGAGAGGTTGTATTACTTTAGCATCATGAGCATCTTTCTTGAGCTTTCAATTCACAGCTGCCTTCTGCTGAATGTCTCAGGGAACTTTTAAAATATTTATGTATTTCACAAATACATATTTGTGACTGTTGGAGATCACCTCAGCTTTATAGGTAGGAAGATTGAGTAAAAGAGATAATGCCGTCTCTAGTAGTCTGAGAGTTAAGGCCAAGGTTGTTTGGAATTAAACTATCTCTGGAGTCAACTGGGACGCCATACGTCCAAGTTGAGAGGTGATAGAACCTTATAAAAGTGAGGAAAAAGCCATCATTCACATTTTAATATCCACAGGGTGCCTTTGCATATATTTTCAAATTTGTTGCTTGAAGAATTCTAGGGAAATATTTGATGTTAAAATGAACTCTCTTGAGTAACTTATGACTTTCTTGTGACAACTGGTATACCTTAAAATATCTAAGTTTGGGCTAAGGTCTTCTCCATTATTGCCCAGTATTATTCCTCTAGTTTGAATTTCTTAGAATAGTTGATATAGGGAGTCAAAAGACTGCTTGTATCTCTTTTTAGAAAGCAGCTGCTAAACATAATGTATTTAAGCCAGGAACCTTTAAAAATTCCATTTTAGATTTCAGTCCTCCATGGAATCTGACAGTTAATTTATTATTTTTTTCCCAGGACAAGGCCATTATTCCACTTACTTTAAGTAACAATGATGGCAATGATATTAACTTCACTAAGTCAAAGGGCTGAAGAATGTCTGTATAAAGGCAAAGTCTTCATATTTAGGCCGGATTTTTATTCTAGAGAATCTGATAAGCATCCTTTTATAGGGCTATTCTTCTGAGTTAAGTGGGTATTTTCTGGAGGTGCCATGCAGTTCTGATTCTATTCATCTGAAAAGAGAGAAATGATTTATGCACAACTGCATATAAATGATATGTGCACTCTAGCCCTGTGTGTCCTGGAAGCTCTATTGCTTTTTAATATTACTTAATAAAATTGAATATGAGGTTCTTTTTTTATTTAAAAAAAGGTCTTACTTTGCTTTGCAAAATAAAGAATAAGTCCTGGTGGCTTTTGTTCTGCTATAAATTTCATCATAATTTCAGAAATTTTCCCCAAATCATTTTGTTACCCATTCTTTTTTAGGTGGGATACAGAAGGAAGGATTTGCCTTTCTTTTAATCTTATCATCCTGAAACTTCTCAAGTGAGAAAAGTGATCATAGGAAAAGGCTGTAGAACTGTGAGTAGACTATTATAAGGAAGGGAGTGTCAGTGAAAATGTTGACTAATGAATTTTGCCCAGTGAATTATGAGGCCTATAATCAAAGCTTATCAGTCTGCTGCTCCATCAAATCAAGTTAACTAACAATTTTCACCACTATTAATCCCTGGCTGAGGTTCAGTGCTTTGTATGAAGGCTCTTGACCCATGTAGAAGAAATAAAATCCAGAAAGTGAGTCCACTTTGAGGAAGATATCTCTTAAAGTATTGACAAGCCTGGGCCTTCACAGGCCAACAATTCAGAGAGAGATATATACACCCTGAATTAACTTCCAATGACCTGTGCACTTTGAAATCTCCACTGCACTAAGGTTTTTTTTCTTTTTTTAAAGAACAAGTAATTGAGCTAAATTATGCAAGCCAGTGGATAGATTTGGAAAGCAGTCCTGAACACATAGGCTCCCTCTTCCCCTTCTGCTCAGAAGATACAATCTGAAAAATGGCAAGGCTGGATACTGAGATGATAACTTTTATCTTTCTAGAACAGGACAGCATGGAAGACATGAGAGACTCTGTCTTGTTTAAATGGTTTGAAGCCAGACTTATGTGTGAAATTCCTACTGTCTTTCAAGGCCTCTGCGAAATGTACTTATTCCATTGTTCCTCTCTGATATTTCCTCAATTATAATTTTAATTTTTTAAAATATATTTTATATATTTTAGTGTTGGGTACAGAATCTAAGGTCATAATAAAGAGGGTTTTGCTCTACCACTGAGCTATGTATCTCCATCTTTTTCCTCAATGGTGATTTCTTATTCCTCAGATCTTGCTTATCATTTTATTTCTATCCCTATGATGCCATTTATTGTGCCCAATTTGATTATGGTTGTAACATTAGATGTTCTCTTTTATTTTTAGACTTGGAGACAAGCCTGTATTTTATTTATTTGAGAATGCTAATGACATTTAATCTTATTACATATACTTTATACATAATTTGTTCTCAATATATATTTGTTTAAATAAATCAATAGGTTTCTACTGTAACTGCAATTTTATCATTAACTGTCCTTCAAGTAAATGCTGAGATCTAACCGCATAATAAGATTAGAATGTAGTCATATATCAAATGAGATAGAATTATAAGTGCATTATTTTCCTCTATAATAGATATATTCTAGTAAAGCATAACACATTTGGAAGACAAATTTGACTTTCTTATATGTTTTCATTTTAAAATGGAATATCAAGTCCTGTGGGGGAAGTGGTTTCAAAATCAAAAATTTATAGATGGCGAATATATTATGTATGTAGTATGTTGTTTCTTTTAATGCCATTTTATATTGATTTACATTATTCACCCATGGCATTGCTATTGTTGTTTTAGTCAAGTACTTTTGCACAGGAGAAATCATTGAAAATCATGTTTCTACAGGATAAATACTTTTTGAATGAAATAACAAAATGAAACTTTACAAACATACACTGTGTTGAGCCATGGAACTTGAGTGATTCTGTAAGATGAGAAAGAAGAATTTCTCTACAAGAGGACAACTTAGCTTTTGTGAGGCATTGGTTTGCTTGTTTTCCTTATATAGTTTTATGTAGTTATAATTATAGTATAAATTACTCCATGGGAAGAAACTACCTGAAAACCTCAGGGCCTTACACAAATGTTTTGTGCCCATTATGAGTCAACTGTGGAGGAATGTATTTTCTCCTCACAGGATATCCATACTGATCAAGTAGTTATTTGTTTGGTTTTGTATGCCAGAAGATAAAGCCACAACTTGATAAATGAAGCAAGATATTATAGTTGAATTTATTGTCCTAAGTAGAATAGGGATTGGATGATTTATAAAATGAAAGTGGTGTTTTCATCCACTAACAGAGAGAGGCATGGCTTCTGGGGTAAGACTGTTGTTAACTAATTTACATTCACAGGATGTTGATTGCAAAAGCCAATTGTCTACTGAGTGACTTTTGAAGTAAGAGGCTGTCTATGCCTGGCTGAGGTTCTTGAGCAGTTCTGTTGATTATTATATTGAACTGTCACTGATGATGGATCTATTAAGAGTTTGTGCTTACTTGTTATGATGGAGTCTTCAGTAGTTTTTTTCTAAGAGTGAAAACCTTTAATATTTTTTTTCCCATGGCATTTAGAGAAGATGGTAGAATCATGAGAAGGTTTTCATAGCTTCTACTTGGAAGTGACATGTATCATTTTCACTCACATTTTTATTCTCAAATAATCATGAACATAAGCTTAACAACAGAAAGGGGAGATACTACCAGTTAGTAGTGAGAGGCGATGTTGTGAGTAATAACAGGCCCTACTACCTAGGTAAAAGTTGTAGTAGAAAGAAAACGCATTATACTTAAATAAATAAAAAGGAGATCATATCTCCTTTAAAATATCAATAAGCCCTATTAATACTTTATTCACAAAATTCACAACAAATTTTGAAGACCATCTTCTTAGACATGCCTTTCTTTATGGCAGTTGATACTAGAAATCATGCTGATAAATAGTATGTTGTTTTAGGATGTGTATTTTTTCTCAAGTTTTAAGAAATGGAATATATGCTGCAAATCTTTGTTTTCTACTCTTTCTGAATGATAAGAAGAAGAATATGTGCCAGTGAAAGGAAGAACGCCCATAGCTGGAACACCAGATAGTTCAAAGACCACTTCCATCATTTTATTTTACGTTTTACCACAACTTTGCTTGGTTAGAGGAGGAAGCCCAACTTCTCTGAACTGACTCTTCTAGTTTTGTTTAACCTCATATTGAGTTTCCTGACAATAAGTTTAATGGAAAAGTCTATTGTCATTTTCTAGTTTTGAAAAATCTTGGAAAAAACTTTCACAGGCAATTTCTCATTTAATATCACATAAACCTTTGCTTTATTGTTGACATGAAGACCAATGAGTCTAACATGAAGACTTGGAGAAATTAGATGTTCCCATTACATGGCAGGCCATAGAAGCAGGATTTTCTTTGGGTCTTATGTACTTTCTTACTGTGTGTTGATCCAGAAATATCTTTTTCATGCTTTAGTTTCTTCTTGCCTTTTAATTATATGTGAGGTAAATGATCCATAAGTCAGTAGGAAAAGTGATGTCATTCTATCTAGGTTGATTAGTTGACAAGATTTTTCAGTATTGACAGTTGTCAATATTGAGCAGACTTTCTTTAATTAGCTATTTAAATTTGGACCTTAAGATTTTTTCCAGAGTTGCATTGTACAATATTTGTAAGGAAAAACTGATAAAATTTCTCCAATTTCTCAACATTTCATTAAATTTGTAGACTCCTAAACTTATACACAAACCTAAAGATATACATTGGTATGCATTGATAACCAATAAGGTGTGTTTGTACCATAGCAATGATGCTATCTGGCATTTACTAACCACTGTTTCTGGACTGCAGATTGTATTTTGCATGTGTTATCCTGTGCCATGTTGGTTAGAGTACTGCATTTGAGATACGAACTGTGTAATCTCTTTTCTTATAGATATAGTCTGGGTAGAAATAAATAGTAAGATCAGATTTGAATTTAGATAATTCAGTCCAGAGCCAATATTTGTGATCTAAATTTCTGATAATAAATATGCACTGATGTATGTATTTGTATATATGTCTGCTTTTGTGTATGAGCACATGTGTCCCTTTACATGTTTTTTTTTATTATAGTGAAGACAGGGAAGAATAGAAAGAATGAATTCAACCGATTATCTGAGAAGGCATACCAGTTCTGTGTATGGGAAAGCAATAGGATTTTCATGTCATAGCCTGTAACTCTAACATATAAACCAGAATCTGACAAACTGAACTTGGAAAGCAAAGATTCAAAGCATCACAGTTCTAAGCCAACAATCACTGAGACCTTTTAACTATGGGCATGGTGATATCATTTTAATTACAGCTACTTGGGAGATATTGGTAGGAGAATTGTGATTCAAGGATGACCTGAACAAACCTGTGAGACCTTATTTGTAAAACAACTAAAGCTTAAAAAAATAATATTGGTTGATTCAAAGGCTGGTGCACCTACCTAGCAAAAGTGAGGCCCTGAGTTCAAACCAGAACAACAAAAACTAATATGTCAGGATTCAGAGGCCTTATAATTTGAATCAATATCGTATTTGTCTGATATAAGTCAACTTCTCCACACTTTTTCTCTCTCTCTCCTGTCTCCTGAATTATTTCTGACTACTTCTCTCTGGTACACAAATTGCTGAGCAATTTCCTCTTTGCATGGCGTGTTACTAATGGACTCCAGACACTACTATGTGAGCTTAAATTACCCAATGCCAATAAAATCCTCACTTTCTGTGTCAAACAGTGTGTGGAAGATACACGCTTTGCTTCTACTTATTGGTGGACATGATGTATGGACTCTATAAAACTAAGTACTTAGCATGAGAAAACATACTTTTCAGATAAACAGACTATTTTATTATCTTCATTTTTCTTCCCTGCATATTTTTTCTCAGAAGTATGTTTTATAGTTGCACATTGAGGTTGGCTTCTTTTAGGATGAACAGGTTTTCAGTTTTCAGGCAGACAATGAAAAAAGCCCTGTGAAACCTGCTTGCAGCAGTAGCCCGAGGGGAGGAACAAAGTCAGTTGCCCAGTAGAGGTGGTCTTTAACTAAAGGTCAAATAAAATTGTACTGGAAGCTTTGAGATTAGCTTCAAGTGGCTGTTTTAGGTAGGGGGACTGACCTTGGAGAATTGGTGGAAAAAATATTATAAAGCCAAGGTTCTTTGTCCCTTCATTTTTCTCTTCTTCATTTTAAGAAATAAGAAACAAGGACTGTCCTGTGATTCTTTTCCTCTTCTTTAAATTAAACAAAGGTACCGGCTAAGGTATTTATTGTTAAGACGTTTGTAAGGGTGACAGAATATAACCCCATATATGGGGCATATTGGTATAAGGATTATTTTGAGCAAACACCACGTGAAAAATGGCAGATGTAAGAAGAACACTCAAACCTCTTCCTTTCTTGCTGAAAATGGGAAATAAAAACTCTTATGTGAAAGATGCCTTCTATGGATTAAGCAAAAATCATGGTTCATGAGGGAAATCATACACACCACAGAATTCTGTACAAATATATTGCCTTTGAATCATGCTTATCTTTGTCTAACTTCCTGATGTTATTATTTTTCCACAATTATTTCTCTTGGTTGAACCTAATATAAAAGCATCTGGTTTTTGTTGCTTCTTTGAGTCTTCATTTCCTTGGTTAGGATTTCATGTCATGTAAAACCTAGACACTTTTTCCCCCTGTTAATATATCTCATGTCATTTCAATTTTCAGGCCCAGCATGGTCTCTAACAGAGGAAAGGGGTAAGTTTGCTTCCTTTCCTGTAAAAATGTGGAATAAATTGCAAGGTGTATCCTCAGGCTGCTCTAATGCCATACCACAAACTGAATGGCTTGGAACAACAAAAATTTATTCCTTTACATTTCTGGAGGTTGGAAGTCCCAAATCTATCAACAGGGCCATGGTTAAGCTGAAGGCTCTAGAGGTTGAATTTTTCTTATTTTGTCCAGTTGCTAATGTAGTTGGAAAACTTTGGTGTTTCTAGGCTGGCAGATGTATCATTCAGATCTCCACCTCTATACTTACGTGAAATTCCTCTATGTGACACTCTCTTAGTCCGAATTCCACAGTTCTGATAAGGATACCAGTCCTTGGGTATGTGCATACCCATATCCAGTATGATCTTGACTAGATTTCATCAGTAAAGACTATATTTACAAATAAAACCACATTATCAGGCATTTTTAAGTCTTTAGAGCATTCTGTGGTTGAGTTGTATTAGAAGTTATATATATATATATATAGGTATAGTGGAGAACATACTATTACTATCCACTTAGAGGGGCAAGGCTACTTTTGTGGAAAGAATACCAAACTTGGAGAAAAGGCACTAACAAAACACTGGTTTGGTGGGAGACATTGGCTGTCTCTTACATAATTTCCATTAGCTCTTCTGCACATTGAAGGTAGGCAGGTGAGGTTTATTTCGTTTTTTTCTATTAAATATTATGAAAATACAGCTTTCATAAAAGTATGCTGGTTTATTCGCTCAATGAGTCTGCCAATCTTGTGTATAAGTTATGGAACCACTGATATGAAATCAGACTTTAAGCTGTACTCCATCCCTGCCCGGCCTTGTTACCTTCAGTTTTTGCACTAAATTCCACCAAAGGTCTACCTGATAAATAAGATAATTGCAGGTCTATTTACACAGTCAGACTAAACGCTATGAAATACTTTAATAATAAGAACAGAGATTATATACCTATTGCCTCAGAAAAAGTGGTTGTATCCTATTCAGAGCCCCTCAGATACTAATAATGTCAAAGAAAATCCCATACTGGAGTCACAGATTTGGATCTGTATATACAGTTCCTATTCTACTTGCACAGTGCTTCAATCACATTCGTCTCCTTACCCTACCTACACATCATATAAGCAGGGGCTTTATCTTTAGCCAAGTGGGGAATGCTTTCACTTTGTGTCTTTGGGACATGCTATAATCTTTAGTTCTGTCCATTTTTCAGCAAATAATAGATTTTGTTCTTAACAGTTGAATGAGAGCAGTACATGGTCTACATGTACTTTTCATATCCACAGACTTTTTGTAAGAATCAAAGCCATCTGTAGGTAAAGACTTTGTAGGAATCATGTGTAAGTGTGGTGTTACAGAAATGTGATCCTAAAGTAACAATGATTCCATTTTTTTTTTTGGGTCCGGTTGTGGGGCCTGAACTTTGGGCCTGGGCGTTGTCCCTCAGCTCTTCAGCTCAAGGCTAGCACTCTACCAGATGAGCCACAGTGCCGCTTCTGGCTTTATTCTTTTTGCTTATGTGGTGCTGAGGAATCGAACCCAGGGCCTCATGCATGCAGGCAAGCGCTCTACCACTGAGCCACCTTCCCATCCCCACAATGATTCCATTTTGAAAGTGAGACTAAATCTATTCTGTGTGTGATGTTTGGGTTATGAAATAGATAATTATTAGGAAACCTGAAAAATTTTAAATTGTGTTTATGGAGAGGTGAGTAGCCAAACTGTACTCAAAGGGATTGACTTGTTTGCTCAAATTTCCAAAGTAACGTTGAACCTTTGAATTCATTTGAATGGAAATCATTTAGAGAAAGATACCCAACTATACATCTTAGACATCTCTTCAACTAGGCAGTAGGAAAAGGACATTCCAGGTGATCGGAGGATGGTAGTAATATCTGAGGGGAGCATTGGCTGTGAGTTTCATTCTTTGGCAGTAGAACCAGCATCTGATAAATGAGTAAAACCCAAACCCAAGTTAGGAAGTAGTAGCATTCTTTGCTCAGCAGAATTTCAGATTACTACTGAGAGGTAATTATTCTGAATGAGAGTTCAGTTTTTAAATGAGGGATGGGTATTTTGTCCTAGATTCACTGTTGCATTTGAATTAGGAAAAATGTCTTGATCATGAAAAGCAACAAGAAGTCCTTATATAAAACAAGTTCATCATTATTGGGTGAAACTTTGGAGATCTTGGAAGGTGGTTGTAATATTTATAAGAATGGCTTTGAATACTTGAGACCACATGACCTTCATTGTAATTTGATCACATTTCTATAATGTTTTATAAGCGGCCAGTGTGCTGCTTATGCTGTTAAAGAATGTATTTCCTGGCTTCTTGAGCTTAGAATGACATTGCCACTTTTTTCCTTTTCTTTTTTCTTTTTTTCTACAAGTAAACCCAATGGATAGGAAAAGACAAATAATTACACTTGGACATAACTAATTAAACAGAACCCTAAACATTCACACAGTGAGAACAAAGGAGGATATTCTTAAGAGAGGATCAAAAGAGCTCAATAACTATGTGCATATGACCATATAAAATGATGCTTATTGAAATAAACTCCAAGAAATGGAAACAGGAGGGTTTTTTTTAATTGCACTGCTTGTGATTCTTTTTCTTTTCTTTTTTCTTTGATTTATTTCTTTGTCACTTTTTAATTTCTGTATCTTTTGTCTTATATATAAGTTTATCAGATTTGGGGAGGGGAAGAGGAAGCATGGAAACCATGGGACAAAGGGTGAACTAATTCAGCAGTGATACTCACTAGATGCTATGTTAGAAATGAACTACAACTTGTGGGGGAGGGAGTCAGGAGGGAAAAACCTGGGAGAAAATGAGGGAGGGGATGACATTGTTCAAAAAATGTATACTTAATACCTGACTTATGTAACTGCATCTCCTCTGTATATCACCTTTATAATAAAACTTTTAAAAAGAGTGTTTTTATTTCTCTCCAGGTCCTTAGTAGCATTTATTTTTTTTCATTTTTCTTCTTTTTTTATTGCGAAAATACCATACATAGGGGTTACAATTATATGGGCAAGGTAATGAGTGCATTTCTTATCAAGCATTGTTGCCTCCTCCTTTGTTTCCCCTTTCCATCCTTTCCCATCTCCCCCCACCTCACTGGCACCCCCACAGTCCCCCCCCCGCCCATTTGACATAACATCTTGCACATCTCATTGGTGCAATGGGTTCACTCGTATCCTGATTTAAATAATTTTTTTTCCCTTCCCCTCCACAAATTATACCAACATCAAATTCAGTGAAAGCAGGGGTTATATTGTGGGAGAGGGACATACAAAGCAACAAAGAAATCATCCTATAAATATGTTAGAAACAATAGCAAGAAAGATAAACCACTTGAGTTCTTGGGGTTCATTTCGCCTAACATCAACTTATTTGACCTTTTCTGCTTGTCTCAGACATATACTAGTTATTACAAATAAGGGAAACCATGGGACCTATGTTTCTTTGGGCCTGGCTTACTTTTCTTTTCTTTTTTCTTTCTTTTGCCTAATAAATAGAAGTGACAATGCTCCAGATCAACCCAATTTTCTAGGTTTAAGGTATTGGTAAAAATGGAAGAGACTGGAAAATTCTGTCTCATGGCTTCAGCAACTACTTGAGAGAAGTAGACAGAAGAGAGGTGCTCATGGACCCAAAGGGGATACCTCCATACCAAGGGCATCCAGAAGAGGACAGGCTTGACAGTGACAGCCAGCAGAGGAGTATATGCAGTGAAGACACACTTGCCCCTTTTCTGTCTCCAACCTAAAAGAATCTAAAGCTAGAAAATACTTCAGAAGACCAAAAAGTAAGATCATTGTCACCTCCAACTCCAAGTCCCATCGTTGCCTTTTTTTGTTGTTGTTCGGGGCGGTAGGGTAGGATGGAGAGGACAAAAGTAATTCCATGTCTGTAGAGTCTATGTAGATATATTTAATGAGCTAAAAAAAATGTGACAGGGATTGCAGAAAAATAAGACTATTTCAAGAACCTATCTAAACAGTTAAAATTATTCAATAAAATGGCTATAAATAGCTATAATCATTTTTATTTGCGTCTGTGTTTTACAGTTTATTAAAAAAACATTTACAAACACATGGGTGTATATTTGGGAATAAAAATACACAACACCAAGTGTTTTCTAAGCTGTATTTCTATGAAAATAAAGTATTATATCAATTCTGTTTTCAAATATTCTTTTTCCCATATATGCCATTATTTTAAAAGGAGAAAGTAACTAAATATTTAAAGCAACCTTCATTTACTCTATGATGTTCTTCCATGACTGAGAACAAACTGCAGAAATAAGATTTTGTTACTTTCTGCTGAATGTGTGCTATTTATATAGATACTGTATTTCAAACTTTAGAGCCAATTTCAATGCAGAAAATTTCAATTTTATGGACAGACTATATTATTGCATATTGAATATTTCCCACTACATATTCTATATTGGTTCTATTTTGCATTTATATATATTTTGATTATTAGAGTTAGAGTTCTCCAGAGAAATACTCAATATCTTGTATACATACACACACACACATTAGATTCATTTTAAGGAATTAGCTAATGAAATTAAGGAGAATGGCAGTGGTAAAAATAAGGATCAGGGTGAGATGGCATGCTGTAGACCCAAGAACAAACTATTCTGCAGTCCAAGTCCAAAGGATCATCTGTTGGCAGAAGTCTCTCTTGTTTCTTTGTGTTCAGTCTTTAGATCTAGTCAATTCTTTGACAGATAGCATGAGTCTTATAATATAGTGGGCAATATGTTTTGTTTTCATCCTATTGACTGAAATGCCAATCTCATCTAACAGCACCCTCAGAGAAACATTGTGAATAATATCTGAACAAATATCTGGGCATTTTGGTAGAGCCAGGTTTATATATAAAACAATATTCTCTGTATGTTAATTTCTAGTTTGAGTGTTTGAATTCTTAGAAGTTATCCATTCTCATTAATCAGCTTTCTCCAAAGCTTTGAGGAATAAATTTCATTTGGTATAATATTTCTCCTTTAGGTAAGGATATAGACATTTTTTTAAACAATGACTTGAGAGCTTATAGATCAAACCTTGACATCCTACACTGGTATGAATTTTTTCCCAGAATCCTTAGAAATGTTCTCATTGTCTATTACTCTATATGAATATACTCTATAAAACAGATGGACTCAAGTGTTATATTAATTATAATATTATTGTGTTTAAGCCATTTGAACATAAACATTAATTTTCCAACATTCTATTCCTAATAGCTATTCTCTTCTATAATGTCATACCCACATATACTAACTCCTATCTCTCAAAAACTCAATATCATTGACTTACCTGAGAACTCTTCATTCCTAAGATTCAGATTCCCTACATGCATCTGAAAATTAAGAATAGTGTATCTTTCTGTCCTAACGTCATACTTGAACTATGTATCTTAATTGACTCCAAACTCAATCCTTATATACAATATTGAGTTCATCACTATGCCCTCCATTTCCTATCAGTTCTTCACTCTTTTAAGATATAGCGATTCACTGTGCAATAACAATTGAATGGACTGTTGTGTAGACATCCATCTCTAGTCCACTGGATAAAACTTGTTTGTTTTCCTAAACTTCTATTTGCTTTATAACAGATTACTGGTTTTATGCAATATTGTTTTTCCTTCATGAAATACTTCATTATCTATATGTAAAGGCAGAAATTTACTCTACTACTGAAAGTCTTCCATATTTTTATCTGTTTATGTCTCCAAGTCCATCTCCTATTATTATCCTGAACCCCAACCACCTAGTCAAATAAGGATGAACTTGTTAGTTCCTCCTTCCCTCCTAGAAAACCTGACTATGCTATATTTTAAGCCTTTGTTGAGAATGTTCCTGCCTGTCCCATTCTTTGCATTTGTTTTATTTCCAGATTCTAGTGGACTTCAAGGCTCAGTTATACTCTGCTGTCTGATGGCCTCTCATTCTATTTCCACAGTGTCTATTTAACCTGCCAATCTCAGTACAAAATAGATCCTCTTTGTCACTGGATTTCTATTGTCCAGTGAAGATGACATGTAACAACTAATTATTTAAAACCTGTCTGCTCTTCGAGAACATAAGTTATAGACACTCTCTACATGTATAGCTCTACATTTTGCAATTCATCTTGACATACACTATCTCTCCTGAGCTTCACAACAACCTTATCAAGGATACAATACAGTTTTTTAATCTTATTTGAAAATGAGAATAATAAGATTCAACGAGAATAGGACTTGCTTTACAAAATAGCCTCAGGTCAGGTAACTAGTAATGAAAGGGTTTTGAGCACAAAGATATTGACATCTTTTGCCATATTTATATTCAGAATTGCTGTATAAGTTCCACAGAATCATACCAACAAGACTCTTCAAATTTATTTGCTCTCTACATGTTTTAGGAAGAGGGGCCATATTATATTCTTGATATTGATTTGTTCAATGCATACTTATTTTGAGATTATTATAATCTCTAAAGGTAATAGTATCAGAAGATATCAAGACAAAAGTAATTATTCTTGCCTTATAGAATTTATAGTCAAGTAGAAAACCAGATAACTAAAGGACAAATACAATACAACATATGAATGTTCATAACAGACAGATTTATGACTGTGCTCTAGTAGAAAATGGAGCAGGCCTCAATTTCTGCTAATTATTTTGCCCTTTGTATTTCTAAAAATTTTGTTGTCAGGAAAGAAGGAGGGAAAAAAGTAATATGCAATTAGGCAAGCCAAGAAGAAAAAAATAAAATGTTTACTCAAAGTGGAATTAACACTAACATAATGAATATCTCATTTTGTGTCAAAAACTGTACTAGACTCAGTGACATATCCAATCACTGCAAACTATTAGGAGACATCATTTCCACTTAAAATGAAACTGAAAGGCAGAGACATTAAAGAACTTTCCCAAGGTCATAGAAAACAACATTGCATTTACAATAATGATGATAAATTATATCATTGAATCAAATGCTTGTTACAAATGCATTGTCTAAAACAGTTTAGCAAAAAATACCCCCAGACATTCTCACTTCTTTCTTTCCTTTTTTTTGGGTTACAAATACAATATGTGAAACTCTGAAATATTAAAAATATATTTCAGCAAAATAAGAGTTGGGTTGAATGAGGAAAGGCAGCTCTATCTTAACAAATATAGAAAACATTCAGAAAAGCTTAGCTTTGTGATTTTACTATTTTAGAACATTTTGAGAACTTTTGCATGCTTTTCAAAAGCCATACTTATTCTACTTTGAGAGTTCAACCAGCCATTGATAATTAAATAATAAGCTAGATTTTTGCTAATAATACATCTTTGCTGCACTTAAATGTTCACCTGCCACCACCAACAATCTGATGAGGGTGTGAAGAGTTCCATGGATCTGAAATATAGAGATATCCACAGTAAGATTAGCTGGGTGGATATGATCACCTGCAAAATTACACATTAGGTCTCTGTACATTGTCAAATATTTAAGTAACAAAACAACCAAGAGATTCTTTGTCATCCTTTTATTTGGGACCAGATGTACTCTCGCCTTTTGTCACCATCTGCATATTTAATCTTATGTATAAAACATCATATTAATTATACCTTCCTCATTTATTACAGCTGATTGTTTAGGGCATGGAGTGGTGAATCCATCTCCTTCAGTGCAGTGGTGTGATTCTCAGTACAAGTATGGCAAGCTGGACTCTCTTTGTTTATATTTCACCTTGAGTGAGATTTATTTCATCAAGCAAGTATGTGGATACTTCAATCATTAGAGAAATCACAGTCCCTTTGTTGAAGTAATTTTTCTTTTTATGATAAAAGTTTTGCTTATGGAAGAAAAACGACTTCTCTATAATTGGTTTCTACTGTACGTTATTCTTTTGTGCATATACCTGTCTTCTTATCTGCATGTCGCTAAGATTTAAGGCTGCAGGATTGGCTTGAGTTCATGTGGTATTTGTGATGCTCTATGGATTGAATTGAAATCCTTTGAACTCATTTAGGCTGTGACATTTTATGGCAGATTAATTAAAATGATTCGTAGTTACTTTAGCTTCAGTGGGAGAAGTGAACAGGAGTTTGTGATGTGAAATTCTCTGTGGCCCTCCTCACTTTCTGCCTGATTACCTTAGCAATTCTGCATTGCCATGCTTATGTTGTAAATTCTTCAGTGATGATATTTGGAGTTGCATGGATAGGTAATCTTGTGTTTGTGGGCAGAGTCAAAACCCTTGCAATACAGTGTGTTTGTAACTTAATACTTCTCCTTTGATTAGGGCCCACACTCTCTGCTGGGGAATGGAAGGTCTCAAATGCAGCATGAGGCTCTGTTGTTATGATTTCTTCCAGCAGTGACTCAGCCAGACCTGCTTGAAAAGTAAGAAGTGCCTTATGCCATGGCACAAGTTGCCAAGAAAATGACTCCCAGGAACAATTTCTTTCAAGACAGCTCAAATTCATAGCAGGTAACAGGAAGTCCTTGAACTATTTTATCTCAGATTGGTGATTTCATCACATAGTATCTGAATCAAGGAATGACCATCTCCTCCAATTTCATTATCCACTGACATTGTAGCTTTAACTGTAATCTTTTTCAAAGGTTTTAGATAATCCAATCAGCATGTAGAATATATTTAATAGGATACTTTATTAATAAGATGATTAGAAAGTTGATTGTGATTACTTCTTTAGCTGATTTTTCAGTTCTCTTATTTTCTTCTTTTTTTTCTTCTGTATATTTCTGCTCCCATTTGATTATTAGATGGTACATTAGCTGTGTTAGAAAAATTAGATAATTGTTATAGTTCTAATAAAAGGTAAGCTAAGAAGGAGGAAAAGTTTTAGAACTAAAGGAAAACTGAGAAAACATACAATCCCATTCCTTTGTTTTGATATGAAATTTTACATTAATTGTTGGATGAATGAATACCCTAAAAATTGTGTAAAAGATCAAGTTGGAAAAAGTGTTTAATGAATAAGAAGTAAAATAAATTTCCATGCAATATGCAGTTTTCATTTATACTATCTCTGCCAAAATTTGGTAACTCATTTTGGGTGGGTACCATATTATATTACTATTCTTAAAGTCTAAACGTAAGATGACTGCTCATTACAGTTATGTAATTGGCCAGTTTCAAAATGTTTTGGTAGGCTAGGTGCTGGTGCTCATGCCTGTAATCCTAGCTACTCAGGAGACTGAGATCTGAGGATCACGGTTAAAGCCAGCCAGGGCAGGAAAGTCCTTGAGACTCTAATTTCCAATAAACCACAAGAAAACTGGAAGTGGTGCTGTGGGTCAAGCGGTAGAGCACTGGCCTTGGGATGAAGAGCTGAGGGACCGCCTCCAGGCCCAGAGTTCAAGCCCCAAGACCAAAGAGAAAATGATTGGGTGGATCCTAGAATTCAAGTCTTCTGGTTTCAATCACAAATGCTTTTCTTTGACTCTTGCTATGCCTAGAAAAATGAAAAAGTAAGAATCATTAGTGCACTTTGGAATTAAAATTACTTAAAATTTACCATGCACTTAATGATGTCTTTTCAAAATCATGGACTTTGAGTAGCAGACTTAGAGCTGTCAGTTGGCTACACTGTGACAACTTTGTAGAACAGCCAGTCTAAGGTACTGCCAGTCTTTTCATGAGATTGTTATTAAAACCCACAGGCCCCCAAGATAGACAAAGAGGAGGCTCAATACCAGCCGGTGGAGGGGGCCTCCAGCAAAGAGCTAGAATCCCCAAACACAGATTGAAGAATTTTATAGGGGTAGGCAAGCAGGTTATGAAGGAGGGAGGGGGAGAGCTACTCATGATTGCTGGGAAGTGAGGAGGGGGTCTTTATAGGTCAAGGTTGAAATGGTGGAAACGGAGGTTGTAGTTTGCAGTCCCTTGGATCACAGGATGTTGCCTGTCATCAATCTCTGAGGTACAGGGTTTTACTTGTGGTCTGCCTAGGTATTGACTAAATAAGACTTGGGGTGTGGGGGCAGTAAGAAAAGGGGAATTTCTCTGTTTTGAGTTGACCTTAAGCACAACTACTGGGTAGAGATCTCAAGATGGAAGCACCTTGGGTAATCAGACTTAGCAATTGCCAATGTGTCCAGTGGTTGTCTCTGGGCTGAAAGCCTCCAAATTCTGGAGGGTTCATATGGTTCATTTGGTGTCTCTTTTGTGCGCTCCCCTATTGAGTTAATTGGCATGGTGATCTTGGTAAAATCAAATTTCTTTCTATTGTGCCCACTGATGGCTACTTCTAGATGAAAAACTTTACATATAAAAACATAGTAACAGGGCTTATTTGATCAAAGGATGATGAATAAAATAAATGAGATAGCATTTCAAAATGGAAAAGGTTTGAAAGAGCTTTACTCTAGCAAGATGAGCAATGGGCTTTTCAGGATAACATGGAACCAAGTGAAGAATCTGCTTGACAGGTTATGGCTAGATATTTTGCCTATGCAGGTAAGTTCTGATGGAGACTCTATGCTATATTACAAAAGGGCTAGTTAGCTTTACTTGATTCAAAAGTAATCAAAGTTTGCATGCCCAAAGAAACAACAGAATGAAGAGAAAACTGATAGAATCAGAAGACATATTTTCTAGGTATACATCTGACAAGGTGTTAATATCTAAAATATAAGGAAATCAAGTAGAAAAAATCCCAACTTGACTAAAAATGGGCACTTGAATACAGTACTCTAACAAAATAGTCTGCAGTTTTTGTGAAGCAAATTCTCAATTACTATTTGAGGAATGATCCCTACAACTATAATGAGATATTATGTCACACTTGTTCAAATAAGTATTATCCACAAGATGAAACAGAACGAGTGTTGGTAAGGATCTTGAGAGAAAAGGATGGTGACACACTGCTGATAGAAATATAAATTGCTATGTCATTATGGAAAACAGTATGGAGTCCTCAAAAAATTAAAAATTAAAAACTAGAGTTACCATAAAATCCAACAATCCATACTAAGAGAAATGAGGTCAGTATATGCAGAAGTAATTAAGGCTTATTGTGCTATTATTTACAGGAGCAAAAGTATGAACAAAAACCGATATCCATAAATGTCTGAATAGATAAAGAAAATATTAAGTAAAAAGAGCCAGGCATAGAAAGAGAAATACTTATTAATCTTATTTCTATATGAAATCTTAAAAATTCTTATGCTGAGACTAGAATTGTAAGTATCAAGATTTAAAGTGGAGTGGATGGACATTTGTAAAGATCTTGTTTAAATGATAGAAATTTCAGCCAGACAAAATAAGTTAAAAAGTTCCATTCTAGAGTGCAGTGAGTATACTTGAAACCAATGGATTATATTAAAAAAAATCTCTCAGTGAGTAGATCTTAAGTGTTCTCATCACAAAAAATAATAATGTGAAATAAGATGTATGTTAATTCATTCAACTGAACCATTTTACAAAATAAACATATTTCAAAACAATATGTTGGATACAATAAATATGTACAACTTTATTAAATTAAAAAAAACAATTTGTTACAAGGAATTCCTGTTAAGTTTTGGATTGCTTCAGTAGGATTATTGGTACTGAAACTACCAGCCTCCCAATTGTTTTTCTTTAGCATTACAACCTCCTGCTTTCAGGCTACTCTAACTCCAGCTGGTGACTGGAGAGTTGGCTTGAATCCCAGCTCCCTAATGTGGGCTCCTTATGATGCATGTCCAATTCATGAACTCTTATGTGCTAAGTTGAAAGATTGTGTACTCTTCCCTTACAGTATGGCTCTGCTTCAGTATCTTTCTCCTGACCATTGGACAGATTAGCTGTTTAATCATTTCACCACTCTGAGAAGACAAGTAATAGTTTCCAATTTGGGGGTGATGGATTCATCCCCAAATTGGGGAAATAACTGGAATGGTCTATGGCTCCCCAAACTTTACCCAATGGAGAGACAGTAATGGAAATAGTTGTTATTTTGCAATTTAAATATCCTCAAGAAGACAACTGCCACTCCTGGAATGAAGAGTTACTTTTCTGAAGATCTAAACTGTGAAATTGTGAAGCCATGATTCAAATCAATCTTTCTTTGAAATGACCACACAGAATTTAGCGCCTAAAAAACAACTGTAAACCATTTCAACAGACTACAAGGGAGTCTTTGCCAATATTTTATTTATAAAATATCACCTCTATTTAGATAGGTAAATAATGAATAGGTGACCCATATATCTTCCAAAATTGTATAGTACATTCATAGTTGTAATAATCATAGCTAGGCAAATATGACAATAAGAGGATATTATATGATAGATATCTATAAGTTATGTATATAGCCTGAAAAGAGCCAATCTCTGCTACAGGACTGCCCTCAAAAACCTACTGATAATACTAATGTTAACTTTTAATTTGTTAAAAGAAATAAAGATTCCCTGAATCTTACCACTAACTGTCTCAGAAGCATCCTGTGGAGAAGCATCCTGGAATTTACAAATTTGGAGCTGACAAATACCAAACATGATTTTTTTTAAGCACATGATATTTGAAGACCACTGATACTGACCCGGAGGTACTTTGGGATTTTTGAATCAGAGAATAAAAACAGGACAAAATAAAAACAGAGAATAAAAACAGGACGATGCCATGTTAGTGTGGAGAATCAACAAGAGGAGAGGAAGGCTTGACGCTCCAATCCAATTTAGGAGGCAGATTTGTCAGTGCCAGAATGAAAAGACATAAAAAAGATGAAAACAGGAAACACGATGGATTACTGTGTGATCAAAACCCAGAGAGAAAGAGTCTAAGGTGATTGCAAGCTTTTAAGATAATAGGAACTCTCTACCCTCTCTTCCTGGGAACATAGCTGCAGAGGAGGACAGCAGCAGCTGCTGCCTGGGAATCCATGCTGATCTGTAGGAGGCTTCTTATCCCACACAAGTGAGTCACACTATGTTTGGGAATAGTGTACCCATAACAAAGCTCTTACTCCCTCTGCATGCAGCATCCTTCTGCCTCACTCAAGACCCAGTAGCTTAGAGGAGTAGGAGAAGCTCAGCAATGCCATACTGCTGTGTTAGGCATAAAGTTAGGCCATTGGGTTAAAGCCTCATAGCTTTCTCTTTAACAGACAGTTTTGTATTCACTTTTTGTTATTGTCAAGAGGGGTTACAGTTATATAAGTCAGATAAAGAGTACTTTTCTTCTTCTTCTTCTTCTTCTTCTTCTTCTTCTTCTTCTTCTTCTTCTTCTTCTTCTTCTTCTTCTTCTTCTTCTTCTTCTTC
>NW_012267217.1:16060905-16064971 GCF_000151885.1 Dipodomys ordii
ACACACACACACACACACACACACACACAATGGAATTCTATGCCTCCATCAGAAAGAATGACATTGCCCCATTTGTTAGGAAATGGTAAGACTTGGAAAAAAATTATATTATGTGAAGTAAGCCAGGCCCAAAGAAACATAGGTCCCATGGTTTCCCTGTTTGCAATAATTAGTATATGTCTGAGACAAGTAGAAAAGGTCAAAAGCTATGTACATATGATCAGATAAGATGAAGTTAAGCAAAATGAACCTCAAGATAGGGACACAAGTGGTTTTTTTCTTTCTTGCTATTGTTTCTAATGTATTTATAAGGTACCATGTGATTTTTCTGTTGCTTTGTATGTCTCTACCCCATGGTATAACCCCTGTTTTCACTGTATTTGATGTTGGTCTAATTTGTGTAGCGGAAGGGAAAAAACAAAATGTTTAAATAGGGATACAGGTTGACCCATTGTAACAATGAATTGTACAAGGCAGTATGTCGAGAAACAAACTTTACACTTTAGGAGGGGGGGAGGAGTGTAGTTGTGGAGGTGGGAGGGAAGGGAGTAGGGGAAAAACAAAGCAGGAGGCAACAATGCTTGATAAGAAATATAGTCATTACCTTGCTCATGTAACTGTAACCCCTTTGTACAGTATTTTCACTATGAAAAACTTATTAAAAAAGAATCCTTTTCATTTATATATTTTATTTTTAAATCTGCCTAATTGTGTTCTGTGAAATGTGCTATTCATGAAGCATACCACACACAATACTGATACACTTTCCCTTTCATGGGTTTGGGAAATGCTGTGAATGAGTTTTATTAACTTTAGCATCCCATAATGGCCTGCCTTGTCATTATCTATGACATTTTACTGTTTTTTTTCCAGATCTTTTTATAAAGCATTCATGGTTGAATCAGAATTGAAAATTTCCTTGGACTGTTTTAAATGCATTGTGATAGTGCAAATAAAAATCGTTTACCTGATTCCCAACATCCTCTAAGTTTGTCACTTTCTGAAAAGATCTCCTGATTGTGTCGACTAGGATTTGCTTCTTTATAAAAAATGTGCTGCTTCTTCCTCAGGATTCCACCAAATTTTCATAAATTTCAGTGCATTGGGCCTGTCTTATTATTTTACTCTTGATATAAGATCATTATTAAAAAATTCCCTCTCTTCTCTCTCTCTCTCTCTCTCTCTCTCTCTGTCTCCTCTCCTCTTCCTCTCCTCTCTCCCTCCTCTCTCTCTCTCTTTCTCTTTCTCTTTCTCTCTCTGTCTTGCTGTCCCGAAGCTTGAACTCTGGGTCTGGGTGCTATCTCTGAGCCTCTTTTTGCTCAAGGCTGCACTCTACCACTTCAGCCATAGTGCTACTTGAGGCTTTTTCTGAGTAGTTTATTGAAGATAAGAATTTCATGGACTTTCCTGCCCATGCTGGCTTTGAACCGCAAATCCTTAGATCTTAGTCTCATTAGTAGTTAGGATTACAGATGTGAGCAACCAGCACTTGGCTTAAAAATATTATCTTTAATTCATTTCAAAAAGGGGTTTCAATTGAACAACTTATGAGTGCAACACATAGTACCCCAACTCTCCAACCCCACCCATCTCAAGTAACTTGGCTTCATATTCCTTTATGTACATTGAATATTATAACTAAAGATCCAGCTGTCCTCTCTCCACTCATCTGTCCCCCTCCCCCTCCCACAATCCAACAAAACATATTTCAGCTTCTTGTTCTTCAGTTGGTTAAATTGCAAGTTAATTGTTCAGACGAATTATACCTCTGGGTTCCTCCCATGTGTATCATACTTTAATCAATTTGTTTGTATATGTATATATGTATGAGAGAAAATATTTCCCCTTTGTTTTTTCTAGCCTGATATATTTCACTTACCATAAAGTGGGGATTTTTGCTGTTTTGTTTTGGTCTATCCATTTTCCTGTATCTATCTTCTTAGAAGATGGGTACATAACAGTGATACTCACAAGACAATATATTGGAAATGAACTTTACAATTTGCAGGAGGACATGGGGAGAAATGGGGAAAGTGGGAGAAAATTGAGGGAGAGGTAACAATGTTCAACAAGAAATGTATTCACTACATTACATATGTAACTGTAACCCCTCTGAACATCACCTTGACAATAAAATTAAATTAAAAAATTATATCTCGCCTATTTTCTTTATATATCTATCTATTTTAGGGCATCTTGTCTGTTTCTATAAATTGGCTATGGTAAATAGAACAGCAATGAATATGTGTGTGCAAGCGTCTTCATTGTGACTGGACTTGTAATCTCTTGGATAAATTAGGCTATCGTTTTTTTTTGGTTCATTTCTCTTGACTTTTGCAAAATGTGTACTTGCCCCCATATATCTCAAGATCATCTGCCTCTGTTATTCAGTGGACATTATGACTGAAATTTCACTACATGGACTTATATACCTTATGTTATGCAGTGATTACAGAAAACCTCATTTAAAAAACTCAAACATCCTGGGAAATATGAATTCTCTTTAATGTTTTGATAGAAATTGGTTTTTCAATCACATTGTTTTATATTAAAATAACATCATGAATATATAAACAGTCAGTAAGATAGAAAAATATCCAAATAGAGGGAACAAGGAAGGAATGGGAACAGGAACGAATGAAAGCATATCTAAGCTTTATGCCATTTGGAATAGATGACTCATTTTTAAGGAAAGATCCTTTTATAAGGAAAATATATTTTCTCATCATCATCACCCATAAATACACCTACAACCATGATAGAATAGGAATTAAGTACAAAATTACAGTGAGTGTTAAATTTAGAATGGGAAAATACATTACAAATTAACTTTTAAACAAGTGATACTGGAAAAAAAAACACATGCAGTTTTAAAATGGTTTTATAATTCCTAGGGAAAATAAGTTTTTCTATAATAATAAAATAACTAATACTACACATTTCTTTCCAGAGCATGTGTGTGCATGTGTGTGTGTGTGTGTGTGTGTGTTTGTATGTTCTTCTTTAACTATACACATAAACTTAGTCATTGTTTACCTATAAGGCACAGAGAGGCTGCTTGTCAAATTTAACAGCCAGCAAAAGTAGAGGCTGATGCTCACTTAGGTGGGCAGTTGTCAGAGCTACCTGTCCTTTATCTTGAACCCTGTGGGTTACTTTCCTCCTGTCTTTTGGGTTTGTGTCCTGTGAGACCCTTTGAGGAAATCAGATTTTGATTTACTGAACATTTATTATTTTGTTTTTCCATTGTTTATTAAACATTGATGTTTAAACCACAGTATCAGTCTGGTGCTGGTGGCTCACACCTGTAATCCTAGCTACTCAGGAGAATGAGATCTAAGGATAATGGTTCAAAGCAGCCCAGTCAGGAAAGTTTGTATGACTCTGATATGCAATATCTACCAGAAAACTGGAAGTGGCATTGTAGCTCAAGTAGTAGGCTAGCTAGGCTTGAGGTGAAGAGCTGTGGGACAGCACCCAGGCCCAGAGTTCAGGCCCCAGAGTTCAAGTCCATGACTGACAAAAAACAAAACAAAACAAAACACAATATCTAACATTAACTTATTGCACAGTGAAAGTTATATTTCTGAAATCCTACAGAAGATATTAAAAATCTCCTTAGTAGAGTAGGTATTCTTAAAGTGAAAAAATAAAAATGGAGCAATGAAATCTCATAGAGATTTTGAGGGTGGGGGAGGCAAATGAGGGAGAAAGACTGTTGGGAAGGCAGTGTAAAGAAGTAGAGATGTAACAATGAAATCCTTGTCTCCTAGCTGACTAGCTAACATATGCTTAATTCAAAAAACGAAGAATTTGGTGAAACTGTAGTGTATTAAAATAAGCAAGTGAGGAAGTGGCGCTGTGGCTCAAGCGGTAGAGCGCTCGCCTTGAGCTGAAGATGCATGGACAGTGCCCAAGCCCAGAGTTCAAGCCCCAGGACCGACCAAGAAACAACAACAACAAAAAGAAAAGATTATATGGTATTTTTGAAGGACTAGGAAATCTTTTTTTATAGGATTTTTAAAATTAATTTTTATTTTTGTTTTTTGTGAACATACTGTACAGA
>NW_012267217.1:16072518-16073063 GCF_000151885.1 Dipodomys ordii
TCAAGCTGATTCAAAACTTTGGCAAAGTAGCAGGTTATAAAATTAACCCTCAAAAATCAATGGCTTTTCTGTATGCCAACAATGAGAAAAGTGTGTTTGAAATTAGGAAAGTAACTCCATTCGTAATAGCCCCTCAAAAAATAAAATACCTACGAATTAACTTAACCAAAGAAGTGAAGGACCTCTATGAGGAAAACTTCAAAAAATTGAAAAAGGAAATCAAAACAGAACTTAGAAAGTGGCAAAAACTCCCATGCTCCTGGATTGGAATGATCAACATCATGAACATGGCAATACTTCCCAAGGCTATATAAAAATTCAATGCCATACCTATCAAAATTCCAAAATTGGTTAACTACTTGTAGAAAACTAAAGCTAGATCCTTATATATAATCCTGCACCAGAACCAACTCCAAATGGATCAAAGACCTCAGAGTCACAGCAGACACTCTGAAAACATTACAGGATGGAATAGGAGAAACCCTAGGTCTCCTTGGAGCAGGCTGAAATTTTCTTAATAGAGACCCGGAAACACAACAAATCAA
>NW_012267217.1:16073113-16088292 GCF_000151885.1 Dipodomys ordii
AAATGCATGAAAGAAAAAAACATTAAAATACATATCTAAGGGTTCATTTTCCTAACATCACATTATCTGACCTTTTCTGCTTGACTCATACATATTAAATCTTAACCATGATGTCTCAGTAAAAACAAATGCTTCTTGAGTGTTTAGAACTTTGGAAATCACTACATTGTATATGATGAAGTAAAAGAGCAAACTTAACATTTCACTTAATCTTTATTTTGTTAGATACTTTATATTTTTATTGAGCCATTTGTATACCTTGTCATTTATTAATTTATTCAGAACCCATGGAGTGCCACTCAGCCATAAGAAACCTCTAAATAATTATAACAATAATAATAATAGGATATTTAGCTTTTGAAGAGTTATAGTACATTGAGAATTGAAAAGCAAAGGAAATTTCAAACATTCTATGATCTATGAGCTCTGTCACTAATAAGAGAATTCTTGTATTTTCTTATCAGTTCAAAAGTCATGTCATGTCATGAAGAATTTTCTAGTCTGACCAAGTACATTAAATGTATGAATTATTCTCTTTCACCTATACAGAACTTGGGTAATGTAAATTTGGCCGAGAATACATTGAAAAACTTTCTGAATTTATGTAATTATTTATCAATCTGATCTCTTAAAATTATGCCTCCAACCTTAATTGGGGACTGACGTATAATTTTCTAATGTGAGATTTTAAAGCATTAGTGTTATTTATTTTCATTTTCTTTCTCCACAGGAGTAGAGGAATCCATTGGTTTAATTATACTGGTGAAGATAGTAAATTTTTTTCATGTTTTTTTATCATTCTTCATAATTTTGTTTACATGAATAAACTTATTAAGACATTTAATTTGTAAGTACAAAGACTCCCATAAGTCACTCTTTGCAGCTTCCATCTTTTATTCCCTTTGTGAAAATGTAAAGTCCTCACAGCTGCTTTAGAGATATAAAAAGCTCCGATTTGTTTGAAAAAGCTTCAGTGTGCATAGGCAATGTTTAAAGAGGTTCTGGCAAAATAAAAAGTAAAATGCTTAAAAAGCAGCTGTAGGGATTCTTGTCAACTGAAAGCAAGTCCAAGATGGCAGTGTATGTTGGAAAACCATTCAACTTGGGTCATCAGTTGTTCCTTGAGGTTAGTCTAACAGATGGGGTTGTCTTATTATTGCCTAAAGGTCCTTACTGACTACCGATGAAATGCAACCCTGTCCTCAGGGTCCTCCAGAATACTTTGCTAGTAACCTCCAAGGTCTAATTTAAGGACAAAACAAATAACTACAATTGCTCAATAAAGTATATTTGACTAAATCAGCAAAAATTGATTTTTATGATAGTGAAAAAACCATTTTTAATCTTGAAAGAGAATTAAAATTATGTACTCAGTTTTATTTTACATTGAAAATATTTTTTTTTACTTTGAAATATTGCCTCAGTTCTATCTGAAAGTATTACATTAAGCATATGTGGGTTTGAACTAACAATAGAACTGAAGCTAGTTTTCTTACTCTTTCATTACTGATTGTGATTTATGTTCTGTTGTAGATACTGTAGAAGATATAAAAATTCAATAGGAAAAGTCCTTACCTTCAAAACCAGTGTTCTCTTTGAGGGAAAAAAGAAATGTATACATGAATAATTAAACAGCAATGCGAAGAACTGTAAAAATGAACCCAACTAGGAAATGTCGATAACTACATATCAAAATGATTTACATAGGGCCAATGATCTTAAAGCAGTAGCAAATGGAAGTGCTACAGAGAACATTCACTTCTTTTAAATCAGAATAATACTTACTATTGCTGTTTACAATATGATACACTTTGATTCCTATCTTCTTGTGTCCTTTTAACTATTGAGAATGTAAAGACCAAGCATCAGACTTAGTAAATCTGGCCCCTAACATATTTTAAAGAGAAAAATTAATCCCCAGCACATGGAAAGGGAAATCTAATATTATTGTATGATTCAATACCTAGCAAAAATAGCATGTTCTTAGAAATATTTTTTTCAATTTTAATTACTCAATGTATATGAGGAGAAAATATAGATTTGGTGTCTTTGCCCATCTTTCTTTCTCAGAAGCAATAAGTTAGTCAGCTTTCTGTCACTGGAAAGAATTGCTGAGAAAACTAACAGTAGCACTGTGGTTTGAACTCAGGATTTCATTCTTGCTAGGAAGGTGATTTTTCTACTGAGCTATATCTCTAACTTGTTTAGCTCTATTTATTTTTGAGATAGGGCCTAGTTTCCTGCCCATTCATAAACTGGATCTAGATTTACTTATTTATGCTTCCCATGAAGCTAGAATGGTAGGCATGTGCCAACATCTCCAGCTATGAAATGAGAAGACCTCTCTTGAAGTTTTTTTCTCTTTCTTTTCTTTAAAAATCTAAGCTGGCATTGAATCATGATCTTTCTTATCTGAGTAAGTTATAATTAAAGGTGCAAGTCATTAGAAACTGGCTTTTGTTTTCTATTTAAGCTCAGACTTTCTGAGGCTTTGATTCATAATTGATTGATTTGTCAGGTTAAACTTGTGAGAAGGCAAAAAATAGCATGATGGAGGGCAGAGTGTTGACAAGACCTGCTCTCATCATGGTGGCCAGGAAGCAAAGAGAGAAAGGAAGGGACTGGATTCAATACTTCTTCAAGGGATATTCCTAATAACTTAACCTCCTTGACCCAGCTTTTGAAGCTTTCATCCTCTTCTAATAGTGGCATAGGCTAGGAATTAGACCTTGAAACCCATCCTAGGGGCACATCTACCATCCAAACCATACAAGCAAAACCTGAGAAAACCAAGTGTGGAAGAATCATCTAAAGGTAAATACTGAAGAGGAGAGCATTGTGTTTGCTATTTAAAAATAAATAATTCTGAAGACTTAGCCCAGGTTAGTCTTTAACTTTCAAGTCTCCTGCTTCAAATTCTGGGGTGTTGAGAGTACAGACATATTCCAGAATTCCAAGTCTTAAGAGGATTATGAAGGAGAAGAAAGATGAGAAGCTTGCAAGTCCTCTAGTTCAGTATATCAGTCACCCATGGTGACTAATTAACTGTTGGTACTGAAATCAATGCAGAAAGTGAATGTTGGGGCAGTGTGTAGAACTTTCTAGCAATTTGATAGACTACTTCTGTGCCTGCTGATTTAATAAGATAGAAGGGCATTTTCTTATATTTTTATGAATTTCTTTTTTCTTCTAAAGATTTATTTTATTAAATTTTATAGCTGAATCAGTCTGTAATTGGATTATCATCTCAAATTATTTGAAGGTTCCTGCTTCAGTAAATTTTTCAGTTCCACTCAAATCCAGTTGATATTTAACAGAGTGGTTTTGTTTTATTTTCTTTTTAAACTCACTGCACTCTTTCTCCTGTTTTTCAACTATGATATACACAGTCTGTTCTTGTCAGGGTGATGTTAGGGCTTTGAGGATTTATAGTAGTTAAGTCTGTTTGTGACTGTTTGACACTTGTGGGAGGCAAGGAAAATAGAGTTTTTACAAGGGTCTTACACAAGATAGAAAACTTGTAAATAACTCAGTGAAGGTTTACTAATACAGAGCATTACAACAACAAGGGAATAGCTATTGTCCAGCAAATAACACTGAGGCAAATGGCAGGCCTTCTAGAATGTTCTCAGCATTGTGGATACGTTGACTCAGTCTGCCTCAGGCTGCTCAGGTAAATACCAGCAGTCAGTGTGGTGATTTACAGGATTCCATCTTAAACTCTGGTAAATAACTTGAGGAAAATGAGGACAGAAGAAGAAACTTCTGGCATTGTAAGTAAACAAGGAGGGAAGGTCAGTAAATCCATCTGCAAACAATCTCTGTTTCTTGCTTTCATTCCATCCTAATTTCTGTCTACTTTTTCGTGCGTGTGCATGTGTGTGTGTGTGTGTGTGTGTGTGTGTGTGTGTGTCTGTCTGTCTGTCTGTCTGTCTGTCTGTCTGTGCAAAAAAGCATGCTGGGCACCGGTGGCTCACACCTATAATCATAGCTACCCAGGAGGCTGACATCTGAGGATCATGGTTCGAAGCCAACCCTGGCAAGAATGTTTATGAGACTCTTGTCTACAATTAGTCACAACAAAAGCCAATATTGGCACTGTGGTTCAAGTGGTAGAGTGCTAACCTTGAGCAAAAGGAGCTTAGGGACAGAGTCTAGGCCCAGGCCTGGCAATAAATAAATAAATAAGAAAGATAAATTCCCAAGCACAATTGATGGTAAACTCCTTGACTCAAAATGCCATGAGGGCAAGATGAGTTATTTCTGTGTGGAATAGCTGGCTGGGAGTGAGGAATGTCATCCATGAGTAACTGTTCTCAATATTTGGAAGGCAATGTCTGCCTACTACTACTCCTCCCTTTGCAAACGAAAAATATTGTTGGACAAAGTAGTTTATTTGCTTATCAATTTTAAACATTTACATGCTTTTTTAGAAATAATGTTCAATAACTCTAAAATACATGTTTTATTTGGAGATTTTTTTTCTCTTTCAGGTCACCATCTTGAATAAGAAAAATATTCAAAGATAAAATGATTTTACTACAAGTTCTCCAGAGAATATCTTACTTTTTTTTAATTCTTATTAGATTATTATAGATGCCCATGCAGTTGAAGAAATAATAAAGACATTTTACAGTTCAATGTGTCTTGCACTATTTTCTCAAAAAGGCAATAAACTCCACTTAGAGATGTAGTGCCACATTACAACCAGCAAACCAATATTGATACAATCCATGGAATTTATTTTATCCTCATTGTTTTTTTTTACATGCACTCAGTTGTGTACATGTGTGTATTACTTCTATGTAATTTAATTACATCTGCAAAGTTATGTCACCTATCTTATCCTCCAGGTTCAGAACACTGGCATCAAAGATTTATATATTTTATATACATAAATATATAAAAATATATACATATAAAATATATAAATATAAATACAGCATCTTATATATAAATATATCTTATATACAGATTTATGTATGTATACATATGTATATATGCATCCATACACACAAATTTATATTTATATGTGTGTGTGTATATACATCTATCTATCTATATTATATATATATGTATCTATCTCCACAGTCACTTTATTTCCTCTTTTCTCCCCCTGGCAAACAGTAATCTGTTTCCATTTATTATATTGTCATTTAGAAAATATTATACAAATTGACTCAATATAGTATGTGACATTATGTAATTGGGGTTTAACTTAGCATTATTGCCTTGAAAGCCAAGTTCATCCAAAAATTCATTCCCTTTTATTGCAGAGTGGTATGCTATGGTGTGAACCTACCATGGTTATGTTTCTATTTTTACATCATTAATACATAGAAGAAAGTTTAAGTTGTTTCCGTATAGTCTTTTCTTATATATGAAAGGCTAAACTCTGTGATCTTTTATAAATATAGCATATATACTTTCATAAACTTTTGGAGCAGTTACATGTATCAGATGGATAAGTTTTATGTTTTTCCTTTACTACCTTATTTTCAGAACAATGCTGTGCAGTAGGGATGCTATTAGCATACATGGAAACATCAACTAGTTTGAGGTAAGCAAATTTTCCTGTCCATGTCACAGAGTTAGCAAACTGTAGACTGTAGTGGTGCTCCAGCTGTTAGATTCTGGTGTCTAAGATTTCATTTCTTCCATTTTCCATTACAATAAGTTAAATGCAGTTATAATATTATGTTTAATTGATTTTAGTTTTCCAAGTGGATAAGTTCATACACTTGCACAGAGTTTCTAAATGCATAAGTAAATAATGAGATATCAAAACATACCTGACATAAATTTAGAAATACTGACTCAAAATCTCTGCAAGGAAAAACTTAGGCAAAAGGAGTTGTCAGTATTCTTTCATTAGATGATTCTTTGGGCTGGGGTTGAGATGAGTGGAAACTGAGAGAGGGGAGTGTGTACAGTAGGAACGTCCATTTGTAGGATCCTGAGTTGATGAACTTATGCTCTCTTACAAATTGGCTCTATATTGTGTCTTTGCTCTGTGTTACATGGGGATGGAAGGTCACATTGCCAGAGGGAAATAGACTTCAGCATCTGGGGAGTAAGGGTCCTTTGGATCCAAGTTCACCTGTTTAGTATCTGTCCTCGGCCAGCAATACTGAGTGATTTCCATTTCTGGACAGAGTAGTTTCATCTGAACAGCAAGCAGACAGAGTGATGCTCTCCCTTCAGTGAGGTGGTACTCATGGAGTTTAGGGAATACTTGGCTCTCAAACCTGAAGAAGCTTCCTTAGTTACAGACATGGCAGCAGAGTCTCTACTGGAAAGCTGAGCTCTATCTTTTCTCTGGAGAAAGCAGATACCTTCTTTGGATAGTATCTCTTAGTCCATTCAGGAAACTATAACAAAAGTCCTCAGGCTGGGTGGTTTATAATCAATAGGTAAGAAACTCCAAGAACAAGATGGCAGCAGATTCAGAATCTGGTGAGAGTCTTCTACTTCAAGTATGGCATCTTCTTTTGTGTCCTCACTTGGTAGAATGTGCAAAGAAAGCTCCCTAGCGCTCTTTTTATAAGGGCACTAATCTCATTTATCTGATTACTCCCCCAAGACAGAGTGTCTTAACAATTTGGGAATTAGGTATCAGCCTGTGAATTTGAGCAGAATATACACATTAAGACCACAAAAGAGCCAAAATGGAATTGACAAAAGTCAATTCAAAGGAGCCAGAGCACTTCTTACTCTATTCTAAGCCTGTGGGTTCTGCTGGATCATGAACAAAATCAGAGCAAAACCTCCTGAGATTGTGAAAAAAGCAGGATGTACATCATTAGTTTCTGACCTGGGGAAAAGAATGTTGGCAGGACAGGGACTAGGTCAAGTTTCTCTAGATCTCTTCTTCTGAAGATTGATAAGAGCACATATTTAGATTACATATATTTCCATTTATGAAATATGTAAAGAACATTTTCTTGGCTTGTGTACCAATAGCAGCTTTAAATATTTGCATTGCTTTCATCTACCTAGATCAATGTGGTGTTTAGTTTTGTTATGACACTTTACTCCAATTTCAGCTGTGAAAGCAAGTGTGGAAGGAAGGAGGGAAGGGAAGGATAGAGGGAGGAAGGAAAAGGTGATACTCTTTGGCTAAAGACTGCTAAGCCAGGAGAAATCCAATGTTTATGTGGGGACCAATACTGCATAATAAGGGGAGAGGAAAAGGGCAGGGCATGATTTGAATGGTCAATAAGTATAGTGGTCCTTCTTGTCAAAAATATTACCCTTTCAATGAACTGAAAATTCCTCTAGAATGGAGAATATTCCTCAAGAATAAATTAAAGAATTTTCTTATGGAGTTTCTCACATGCATAACTAGAGATGCTCTGTTAGGGAGACATTTGGTAAAAATGGGGGTGATGAGAGCAGAAGAGACTTTGTGGAAATGAACAGCCAGCAGAGGTCAGGCTGCCAGTGCTTGCTGATATGGGATTCTCAGCACTTTACTGGGCATTCCCAGGATTCTGAACTTGAGGGAAACACTTTAGGAAAAACCTAGAATAAAATGCTTCTACTATCTTTCTTTGCTAATGTTAGACACAAATTGCCACTGATAAAAATAACTTTACATAGAAATTACTCTTGAAGAAGTGCATTGTCTAACTAAAGCAAACAAGTTCATCTAAATCTGAATAAAAGCAATAATCTTCTACATAAAACTTCTTTCAACTTTGTTCTCATTTTGCTTAGTTTTTTTAGTCTAACCCTGGCATTGTGTCTTCCTGTGTTCATTAAAAGAAAGCTTTGACTGACTTTTGTTTCCAAAAGCTTTATGTCTCTTTATTAATTTCAGTCAATAAAAAAAGAGAAGAAGAAAAGCTTACAAGCTGTAGATTCTTTTTTCTCTTAATGTTATCTGGTTTTATTTTTCTTTTCTGAAATGCTGAGTGTATATATTCTGATAAACTTCAATGAATAAGTCATAACAATAAATTTTGACTTTGGTGTTTACTACTGATTATTTTCAGTACTTCAAAGACCAAAGCAATTCACACATACTGAGAAAATAACAGAATACATAGGAATCCTGTCTATAAAGAGTCAATTGTTATAATCAGATTAGTGTATGCTGATGTAATATTTACTGCAGTTGAATTACTGTTTATTTTGACATCCTGTGGCTGGTCTAAATAAGTACAGCAGCTATTATTTATTTCTCTTATAGGTGGGGAAACAGTCTCAAGTAGCTTAAAGAAACCAACCAAGTCATGTCACTACTAAGGACTTAAAGAAACTAGAAATTTTAACTTCTGATTGAATTATCACTTTGTTTTCATTCTCTGTAAACATAATTTTAATCATTCAAATGAATTAAAAATAACAGGGAGCATCTGGGACATGTTGGGATTCTCAGTGGTACTTTTGCTTTGTAACAGCTTGTTTGGATTAAAGCATCTGACAAGACACTACGAAGAATCTTCAAATTGGTAGCCAAGAATCTTGCCAATAATTTGTAATTCCTTGATCATTTCAAGAATGTAAGAGGATAAAAATTGGTGTGAGAGAAAAAGAGAAACAGAAAGAGAGAGAAAGGAAGAGACAGAGAGAAGGAGGAGGGAAGGCTGAAGGGAGGGAAGGAGTGGGATGGGAGAAAGGAAGAGGCAGAGGGAGAAGAAGAAGAAAAGGAAAGAGGAGGAGGGGGAGGAAGAAGAGGATGAGGAGGAAAGAGAAGGTGGAAACGGAGGTGGAGGAGGAAGAGGAGGAAGAAGAGGTAGGAGGCAGGGGAAGAGGAGGTGGAGGAAACTTGTGAATCTGCTCCAGATAAGAGAGGTATGAGTGCAATGTGGCTCCCAATCTCTCATACGGTGGAAATCTGCTAAGTCGTCAACCTTCAGGAGTGGACCCTTCAGAAGTGGGATTACAGCATCCTTGTTGAAGAAAGACTAATTTTCTCAATTAAACAAGCACACAGAATAAAAAGAGGATCCAGGATCCAGGTGGTTCATGCCTATAATCCTAGCTACTCAGGAGGCTGAGAGCTGAGGATCGGGGTTCGAAACCAGCCTGGGAAGGAAAGTTCGTTACACTCTTATCTCCAATAACCCAAAGTCATGCTGTGGCTCAAGTGGTAGAGCACTTGCCTTGAGATGAGGAACTGAGGGACAGTGCCCAAGCCCAGAGTTCAAGCCCCATGACCCACAAAAAAAAAAGAATAAAAAGAGGAAATAATCCTGTAGTTAAGCCCAGAAAAACAAACAAACAAACAAACAAAAAACCCTCTGCATGTGAAAAAACGTTAATAGAAAGTAAAAGGTAAAGAGAATATTGGGTGTGAAATTTAAAGCAAACAGGCAAAAAAAAGTAATATGTTCTTTGCCATGCAGAAACTTTACAGCTTCATGCAATTCCATTTGTCCAACCTTTCTTTGATTTGTTGTGTTTTTGGGTCTCTATTAAGAAAATTTCAGCCTGTCCCAAGGAGACCTAGGGTTTCTCCTATTCTGTCTGTAATATTTTCAGGGTGTCTGCTTTGACTTTGAGGTCTTTGATCCATTTGGAGTTGATTCTAGTGCAGGGTGATATATAAGGATCTAGCTTTAGTTTTCTACAGGTGATTAACCAATTTTGCCAGCACCATTTACTGAAGAGGCTGTCTTTCTTCCATTCTATTTTTTGAGGCTGTCTTTCTTCCATTCTATTTTTTAGCTCCCTTATTGAAGATTAGATGGCTGTAGGTCTTTGGGTTCATATCTGGGTTTTCAATTCTATTCCATTGGCCCTGAGGTCTCTTCCTGTGCCAGTACCAAGCTGTTTTGATTACTATGGCTTTGTAGTAGAGTTTCAAAATTGGTATCGATATTCCTCCAGCACTGTTCTTTATGTTAGGATAGGTTTTTGCTACTTGGGGTCTTTTATTGTTCCATACAAATTTTTAGATTGCCTCTTCTATTTCTTTGAAGAATGAGGTTGGACTATTGATAGGTATCACATTGAATTTGTAGATAGCCTTGGGAAGTATTGCCATTTTCACGATGTTGATCCTTCCAATCCAGGATCATAGGAGGTTTTTCCACTTCCTAAGTTCTGCTTTGATTTCCTTTTTCAGGTTTTTAAAGTTTTTGTTGTAGAATTCTTTCCCTTCTTTAGTTAAGTTAATTGCTAGGTATTTTATTTTTGTGAGGCTATTACAAAAGGAGTTGCTTTCCTGATTTCAGCCATGCTCTTCTCATTGTTGGCATACAGAAAAGCCATTGATTTTTGAGGGTTAAGTTTATACCCAGCTACTTTGCCAAAGTTTTGAATCAGCTTGAGTAATTTGGGAGCCCACAGATTGGGAGAAGATCTTCAACATTTAAAATATACTTGGAACTCAACAAATTAAATCCCCCAACAACAAATCCTCAAAGAAACAACTGCCCGATAAATACGTGGGCTAAAGACTTAAAAAGAAACTTCTCTGAAGAGGAAATAAGAATGGCCAATAGACACATGAAGAAATGCTCATCTTCTCTAGCCATAAAAGAAATGCAAATCAAAACAACATTGAGATTCCCTCAGTCCAGTTAGAATGGCTATAATCAAGAACTCTAATAACAACAGATGCTGGAGGGGATGTGGCCAGAAGGGAACCTTATTGCATTGTTGGTGGGAGTGTAAAATTGTTCAACCACTTTGAAAAGCAGTATGGAGGTTCCTCAAAAGACTCTACATAGAGCTCCCCTATGAACCAGCAATCCCACTTTTGGGCATTTGCCCAAATGATCACAAACAAGACCATACTAAAGCTACTAGCACAACTATGTTTATTGCAGCATTATTTACCATAGCTAAGATATGTAACCAACCCAGATGCCTCTCAGTAGAAGAATGGATCAAGAAAATATACATATATATATGTATATATGTATGTATGTATATATATATATATATATATATATATATGATGGAATTCTATGCCTCCATCAGAAAGAATGACATTGTCCCATTTGTTAGGAAATGGAAAGACTTGGAAAAAATTATATTGAGCTAAGTAAGCCAGGCCCAAAAAAACATAGGTCCTATGGTTTCTCTTATTTTCAATAACTAGTATATGTTTGAGACAGCAGAAACGTTCAAAAGCTATGTACATATGGACAGATAAGATGAAGTTAAGTAAAATAAACCCCAAGATAGGGACACGAGTTTTTTTTCTTCCTTGCTATTGTTTCTAATGTATTTATAAGGTACCATGTGATTTTTTTTTGTTACTTTGTATGTACCTCCCCCACGGTATAACCCCTGTTTTCACTGTATTTGATGTTGGTATAATTTGGGGAGGAAAAGGGAAAAATCAAAATGTTTAAATGGGGATACAGGTTGACCCATTGTAACAATAAGATGTACAAGACACTGTTGAACAATGAACCTTACAATTTAAGGGGGATGGGGTGGGGGATGGAAGGTGGATGGAGAGGGGAGTGTAGTTGAGTAGATAGGAGGGAGGGAAGGGATGGTAGGGGAAAAACAAAGGAGGAGGCAACAATTCTTGGTAATAAATGTACTCATTACCTTGCTCATGTAACTGTAACCCCTCTGTACAGTATTTTCACAATAAATAACTCATAAAAAAGAAGTAATATTTTTGGAAACCACCCTCCTACTCTATCTTCCATTTATATAATCACTAGCATAGCAGACCATACTTGATGTGGGGTTTAGTGGGAGAAATTTGCTAGTGGCCCTTGGTTCAGAGCCTGGGTATGGTTTTACTCTGTGAATTTGAAAGTATGTATTTAGTTATGCAAAAATGGAAGATCATGTTCTGGGGGGGGGAGACTTTTTAGAGAGAGGACTTGGGATACAGTGACTAACATTGGTCAGTTCTCTCCTTGAGGGAAGTCAGGTCTCCTGAGCCAGCTGTATGCTAGACTGTCAAAGAGAAGAGGAAATGAACCTGGAGGGGCATAGAGATTGGACTCTGTTCTCCATTACTTCGTTTATAATTTTAGTGTCCACATTCATTGAGAAGATTAAACTCCACTATTATAGTACTTAAACATGTTTCTGTGTAACTCTTTGTTTTATGGTGCATTTCCTCTGAAATAATAGTCATTCTAAGGCTTGGGGGTATCTTCATTGGAACCATATAATTAACTTGAATTTAACTTTATTGTAATTGATTCTAATTAATTTTAAGGGACTGACTTACAGTGTTTCTTCTTTTCCTGTTTTGTATTCTGTTGCACAGAAAATGCTTTGAATGTTATCTTTTGCAGTAATGTAGATTGTGGAGGATTTGATTTTAATTTTATCAGTGAGAAATCAAACAATCTTCATAGACTTCTTAAATTTGTATGCATGATACTCGTGAAAACAAAAAAGACATTTTAAACTCCATTTTATGGAAAAATAAGCACAGTACTTTCATTCTCTTTACACAATATACTTTTCATTAATTTAATCAAAGGTTACAAACCCTGTTATTTCAGACAAGAAACATTTTTTTCTAAGTATATTTTGTCATTTGTATCGTATGGTAGTTACCATAGCTACATCAACTCCTTAGACTTACCAGCATCAATCTTTCTCCCTTTAATGTCTAGTAATTTCTGAACATTTTTTTTCCTTGCTGATTTCTGAATTTTCCTCTAGTTCCTTAATTATATTGCTTCTCAATGATGAAATTTCAACTTTGAATATTTTTCATTTTCCAATGGACAGATTAACATCTTTAATGTGTTTTTCTTTGAAGTATTTGAGCATTTTTACAATATAAGCATTGATGCTAATAGATTGCCATTCTATCTTCAAATAGAAGTAATTTGAATGGTGAACAGATTTTGTAACATCCGTTCCTGATCTTCACCAGTAAAACTCACAGTAATTTCTATTGTTTTATCTAGAGAAAAGAATAACAAAATTCAAACTTTGCTTGTAGGTTAATTTAGGAAGATTGACTGTTTTTCAGTTTAGAAGGTTGCAGAATCACATATTTTAAAAAGACACAAAACAGAAACATGCCTGTAATACCTCCTCTGAAAGATAACTAAAATAAAACAGGGGCAGAGGTATGACTCAAGAGATGATGAAGTTCCTGTATGGCAAACATGAGGTTCTGAGTTCATACCAGTATTCTATTAAAAAATGTAAGGAAACAGAGAAATTGATGAATAAATTAGAAAAGGTAGAGAATTGAATGAACAATAAAAATGAACAGGAAACACATTTCTTATTAAAATTTGGTGTGAACACAATGAAATATCTGTTTTTGTTGGTATCAGGTCCTTTCAATACTCTGAACTCTATAAGGAGATTTTGATCCATTTGTTAGAAAATGACCATTGTTTGTAAATTGGATTTCTGTTGTTTACCCTCTATATGTTATCTTCTCTTACTTTTGCATGTCTTCTTGCTGAATGATACGAATACAACTACCAGTAGTGTGTGAATTTATCTTTGGGCCAGCTTCTAGTTCCTATGCAATCTCACAGACTCCTCTTGGATAGAGGTTGGTGAGCTGGTGGTCTTGAAGAGGTATGGCATCAGCTCCCTGGTGTCCCTCTGTGTATCATGCTTGGTCTGGGGTTGGGGTGTTTCCCTTTGCTTCCCTTTGTCTTTGGTATCTGGTAACTCTGTCTTGGAACTTTAGTGCTCCTAGGAGCATAAAACTTGTATATAATGTTAACAATGCTGATTAAATCATAGATATTTATCTTACTGAATAGCTCCTGTGGATTTCCCCTTACTAATTCATATTTCAAATAAACCTCATGGATTCTTTAGGTGATTTGCAGTAAACCACATCACCATGGACTTAGAGTGTAAAGGACGCTTTCCAAACACAAGTGGAGAAAATGTTGATTTGGCACCTTTAAAGCTGTTTCCTTATACACAGTAGATATGTTTTAAATGTTGTTTTTTCTTTCTCAGAAATCTAAAAAGGCTTGGGGATGTCTTGGAAGAAAAAGGAAAGAGCTTCTTCTTACTTGAGTTATGAATTCCAAAGTTCCTGCCCAAAGAACCTGAAAGGAGCTTCAAGTAAAAGATGAGAGAGATCCTGAAGGCAAAATTCAAATGTGGTCTGAGGCAACTGAGCTTCTACCTTGAGAAGTGGGACTCTAAGAAGCAGTTAACTGAAAGAGCTGGTGGAAGCTGAGATGTGGCATTTACAGAGTAGGTTGCAAAAGGAACAGATTTTCAGTTCTACCTCATGAATAAGGAGTAAGGAGACTGCTGTCAGCTCCTTGAAAACAGACAACATTCATTACTTAATCTCTTTTCCCCATTCTTTTTGCCATGGAAATGCAGAGACATCTCTTTAAAAAGTTTTAAAAATAGCTTTTATCAAGAAACATTTTTGAGAGGGATTTTCTATGACATCACCTCCTGTTGTCTCATACAGTAGAAGTTGTCACTTAAAAGATAAGGAAGCACAGCCAGGTGGCAAGTAGCTCATGCTTGTAATCCTAGCTACCCAAAAGGAGGAGATCTGAAGATTTCGGATTGAGGCCAGCCTGGGGAGACAAATCCAAGACAATCATCTCCATTTAACCAGAAAAATACCAGAAGTGGAGCGGTGACTCAAGTAGAGGGCCAGCCTTGAACAAAAATGCTAAGGGACAGCGCCTAGGTCCTAAGTTCAAGCCACAGTACTGGTGCACATGTATGCATACACACACAGACACAGACACACACACACACAATAAGGAAACTTAATATTGTATTATTTGTATTATTATTCCTATATTATCAATATTTTGTAAGAACTTGGGGTATAAAAATGAACAAAAACAGACAAATCTTGTATGTAGAGACCTTACCTTCCAGGGGGTGTATCATAAACAAAAAATAAGCATATAATCTTACATACTGAGAAGAAAAATAAATTCTGGCAATGGGCCAGAGTGGTGATCAATGGAGAATGGAAAGAAAAATAGAAATAGTTAGATTGGTGAGGAACAGTGATTACTGCTGTAAGATTCGTGGATTCTCAAATCAAATGAGAAAGTTAGCCATGAGGATATCTGAAAGAAGAGCATCAGCCATAAAAATAAAATACTAATTTTAATAATTAGTATTAAGCAATTATTAATAATGACAGCAGTAGCAGCTGGACAATGTCTGTCTAATGCATATCCTTTCTTTCTTTCTTTCTTTCTTTCTTTCTTTCTTTCTTTCTTTCTTTCTTTCTTTCTTTCTTTCTTTCTTTCTTTCTTTCTTTCTTTCTTTCT
>NW_012267217.1:16088342-16093441 GCF_000151885.1 Dipodomys ordii
TATCTAGTACATCTATGATTCAAGCGGAAAAGGTCAGATAATGTGATGTCAGGAAAATGAACCCTTAGATATGTATTTTAATGTTTTTTCTTTCATGAATGTGTTTCTAACGCATTTATAAGACTATCTCTTTGTTGCTTTGTATGTCCCTCCCCCACAGTATAACCCCTGCTTTCACTATATTTGATGTCAGTATAAATCTTGGAGGAGAGGGGGAAAAAACAGTTGTTTAAAGATACAGGTGGACCTGATGCAACAACGAGAAGTATAAGTTGTCATGTCCAAAACGAGCTTTACAATGTCGGTCCGGGGTGAGGGGAAAGGGGGGGCGGAGAAGGGTTGGGATTGGGGGGGAGGGGGGAGGCTGGGAAGGGATGTGAAGGGTAAACCAAAGGAGGAGGCTGCAATGCTTGGTAAGAAATGTACGCATTATCCTGCCCATGTAATTGTAACCCCTCTGTACAGTATGTTCACAAATAAAAAATAAATAAATAAATTTAAAAAAAAAGAAAAAGAAAAAAAAATTAAAAAATAATTGAAAAGTAAAAAAATAACTACCAGATCTAGAAATCATGAATTTTGCTTAGGTTATAATATTTTTAGGGAAAGTCCATAAATAGATATTAAGAACATTTCATAAAATGTTTGCATAACAATATATTCACACAATATTACATACGTCACATTGACATTTTTAGTCACAGAAACAACATTATTGTTTGCTTACTTATGGCATGTAGAGAAGAAAACCCAGAATACTGTATTGTGACATTCTGTCCCGAAGTTCTTAAATCTTCAAATGGAATAAATCATGAAATAATACCAACCAAAATCATTTTATTTATTGAGTATGTTAATGAGATTGTGGCTGTGTAGCTCAGTAACTATCTTGTTTCTTGTTTCATAAGAAGTGTCAATTCTGTTTTTCAGCTAGAAATGAACAGTAGGCATGCATGGTGGGTATCTCAGTCCAAACAAGTGTGTAGTTTGTATGAACATATAACATATGGGGCAAAAATAGTAACAACTAATGAATGAAAGTGTGTGAATGAATGAAGGGTGTGGTATTTATTGTACTGTTTATTTATTTTTATGAAAGCTGATTTTTATGCAAAAAGTGCTATAAGAAGAGATATTGAGACATATAAAAGAATGTTGTAAGTCACATATCCTTGCATTCTTAAATTCTCTAAAAGCACCTCTCTTTAGATACTTTTTGAAAATTGTAAAATCAAGATCTTGTTTCAAACTTATGTTTGTATTGTAAAATGAATAATAAGCATTGCATCTTTAATGTAAACTTAATATTACAACAACATACATATCAGACAAGTAATCTCAGAAGGGTATTCAGTAACTGCAAGAATAAACTATAATCTGGATGTAATGCCATTGGAATAAATAGGAATTGCAATAACTTTGAAGTGGTTTCTGTAGCTGCTTTGTTTTTAGCATACATTACTGTTGAAGCCAGAGCTACTTTACTTCATTATAATCACTTTCATAAGTCCTATTTTCCTCTATTAATCTTTATATAGCACTTTCATATTACAATTTGCTTCATAGCTGGTTTCTCCGAACCTTCCCATAAGGAAAATTAGAATAATTTTTACTACTAAGGAATACAAAGATTGAGTGATTGCTCTGTGTCATGCTGAGAGCTAATTATATAGGCAGGACTTAAAGGTATAGGTTTTAATACCTTTAAAATTCAATGGAAAGGACCACATTTCAAAATCAAACCTTAATTTTTTCATAACAAAACGTTCATAATGCTTAGATTTTATTTCTCTTCCCAACTATAATCATTCAAACATAAGCTCAAATTTTATTTTATTATTTAGGGTGTCCTGTTATGTGCTACAGGTGGTGGGCAGTGGGTTTCATAAGGCAAGGTTGTTCATCATAGCAGAGTAAAGGATAAATGAGTGAAGAAGCATGCAAGGTGTTACTTGCTACATTAAAGTGTTTAGGAAATGAAAAGACTTGGAAAAAATTATATTAAGTGAAATAAGCCAGGTCCAAAGAAACATAGGTCCCGTGGTTTCCCTTATTTTCAATAACTAGTATATGTCTGGGACAAGTAGATAATATTACCAGATAAGATGAAGTTAAGTAAAATTAACCCCAAGATAGGGACACGGTGTTTTTTTTTTTCTTGCTATTGTTTCTAATGTATTTATAAGGTACCATGTGATTTTTTTTGTTGCTTTATATGTCCCTCCCCCACAGTACAACCCCTGTTTTCACTGAATTTGATGTTGGTATAATTTGGGAAGAGGAAGGGAAAAAAACAAAAATAGGGGCACAGGTGGACCCATTGCAACAAGGAGATATAGAAGACACTATGTTGAAAAATGAACTTTACAATTTAGGAGGAGGGGAGAGTGAGTATAGTTGTGGAGGTGGGAGGGGTAAAACAAAGGAGGAGGCAACAATGTTTGATAAGAAATGTACTCATTAACTTGTTCATGTAACTGTAAGCCCTCTGTACAGTATTTTTCACAATAAAAAACATTAAAAAACAAAAAAAAACAAAAATATTACTTTATGCAAAAAAGAGAAATAAATGTAAAGATACATGGTCAAATTTCTCTGGCTCAAGGAATGTTGTTTTCAGATTTTATAGTTATATTCACTGAAATTATTTTAAAGAGTTATTAATAGTTACTGAAATAATATGAAGCATTTACCTTACTCGATGACTATGAGATTTCTCTGTTGTTTTGTATTTGACTTAACATAACAATTAGCATTTTGGTAACACAGACAGTAAAAACCCAAAATATTAAATGAAACAGCCATAATAACAATGGCATCAATCACAGTGCGCTGTGATAATCAATATTCTGTCCTTGTGATGAAATTTCTGAGAAAATCAAAGAGGAAAGATTTATTTTGGTTTCATAGTTTCAGAGGTTTCAGTCCATGATCATTTGAGCAGATTGTTTTGGGCCTATGGTCACATAAAATCATGAGTGGCATGAGCATGCTGCAGAGGAAGATTGTCCACTTTGTAGGGGCAGGAGTGAGAGCAAGGGAGAGAAGGAGAGAGAGAGAGAGAGAGAGAGAGAAAGACAGACAGACAGACAGATAGACAGAGACAGAGACAGAGACAGGGAGGGGGAGAGGGAAGGAAGGAGGGAGGGAAGAGAGAGAGAGAGAGGGAGGGAGGGAGGGGGAGAGAGAGAAATGGAGAGCGAGAAATACAGAGAAGCAGATAGGGAAAGCATGTCTAGTGTCTGAATATGCCCTACAAGGACACAATCCAGCGATCTAATTTCTTTCTACTAGGCTAAAGTTCATAAAGGCTCTACTACCTCTAGAAAGTGCCACAGGCTGATGATAAATCTCAGCCATTCCAGAACCAAACATGAAAGTATAATGTTTGTCACAGTAGCTTGCTCTGTTGCTTCAACGTAGTATTGCTATTTAAGAAGAAAAGTTGCTTTTTCTGATAGGGCTGTTTCTCTTGCGACCCATTCAGCCTATGTTTATTCTTGGAGCTGGATTATTATTTTTCTAGACTTCAGTATCCGTGCTCACAATGAATAAATATATACATTTCACACCCATTTTAGCAAATTCTCTTTCTAATACATAGCCAATTAATTTTTTTGGTCATTCTTTAAGAAACTAAATAAGTAAATCATAGCAGTCAATACAAAGTGATATATTAAAGAGATCTATTCCTACTTTTAGAAGTGCCTGGCATATTGTGGACTTTCAAAAATATTTCTTCATTTTGTATTTGTTGTTATTTGGTATAGAGGATTGAAACTAGGACCCTGCACATTCCAAGCCAGTGTTTACAGTTGAGCTACAACTCTGGGCCTAAGAATGTTTCTTGAATAAATATTAGACTGTTCTAGGAGCTGTGACTTTTGCTTGAGTATAGGCGAAAAGTTATATGAAACCAAGAAAGCATGTTTCTATTTGTAATACTAGAGTTTATAAGAAGTAATATATCATAGATTTCAAGTTGATTTTCTATACTGAAAAATGTTGTAAAATAATTGGAAATATTGGTTTTTAGTGAAGATCAAGTCAATTGATTTTTATTAAGGCAACTTGTGATGTCTTATTGGTCTCTGTTTTCATCCTCTATTTTTTTGTTTTGTATGATACATTCCCTAAAACATTGTGGTCTCATGTCTTTTACTACCTTTATTCAAGCATATTGAGGCCATATAGGGTTAAGGGAAAAATGAGCTACCTTTTGCTTTTCTTAAAAAAGAGGAGACTGTATTTTGCAATTTGAAATATTTTGTATTTGTCTGTTTTAGTTTTATTTATTTTTTTCAGTTTTGTTTTTGGTGTAATAAAAGCAGTATCTGTCAACATTTCTTCATTTTTAAAGAACTGGTTCTGGAACTTGAACTCAGAGCCTTGTGTTATTTTTGGCTTATGTACTCATAAATGGTGCTCTACCATGTCTGTAATCTAGCATTTTGCTGATAAATTTGGAAAGGAAGCGTAGTGGATTTTTCTGCCTTGGCTAGCTTTGAACTATGATCCTCCAGGTCTCCGCCCCCTGAGAAGCTAAGACTACAGGCTTGAACCATTAATACTTGGTGCACTTCTACTTTTGTTAGAAAAGTGAAAAAAATACTATAGAAGGTTGTGGGTAGAGAATTGGGAGGAAGAATATTTATTAGAACATGTATGTTGAGATTTGCTTGCTAGTATGTAGAAAGTAGAGCTAACTAGGTGCTGGTGCCTCATGCCTCTAATCCTGTCTACTGAGGAGCCTGAGATCTGAGGATCAAGATTCAAAGCCAGTCTGGGCAGAAAAGTCCGTGAGGCTCTTATCTCCAATTAACCACCAGAAAACTGGAAGTGGTGCTGTGGCTCAAATGATAGAGCATTCACCTTGAACTGAAGAGCACAGGGATAGTGCTCAAGCCCAGAGTTCAAGCCCCATGACCCACCCCCCCAAAAAAAAGAAGAGCTAACCATCTAAGAGATTTTCTTTTTTATTTTATTTTATTTTATTTGTGAAGATACTGTACAGAGGGGTTACAATTACATGGGCAGGATAATGCGTACATTTCTTACCAAGCATTGCAGCCTCCTCCTTTTGTTTATCCTTCACATCC
>NW_012267217.1:16093491-16096591 GCF_000151885.1 Dipodomys ordii
ATAGGAGGGCAGGGCAGGGATGGTAAGGGGAAACAAAGGAAGCAACAATGCTTGATAAGAAATGTACTCATTACCTTGCTCATGTAATTGTAACCCCTCTATGTATTTTCACAATAAAAAACCTATTAATATTTTAAAAATCTCTTTGGATATTTAAATACCTTGATATGCAAACATATGCTCTGCCTTATGCAAAACACTTTTTTGATCTTGATTGCTTCTCATTTGGAAATGGAAAATTCTGCTAAGTAGATTTACGAGATTTTTTTTCTGATCCAAGGTGCCAATGTAATTTTATTGATTTTAGGAAGAGATAATATCTCTGCTTCTACATAGAAAGCTGGTGCTCTGAAATTCTTTCAAACAAATGAATTTAATTAAGTGTTGGATCTGGGATTCAAATTCAACTCCATATGTCAGTTTCTAGGGAGATTAGTTGAGTAGTGATCAGAAAATGCTTGAGAATGAAACTATGGGACTTTACAAAATAATGATTATCAGGGTAGTAAGGAGAGACAGAGATCTATCACATCTGGCCAAAGAGTGTTGGAAAGACTAAAAACATTACTCCTATGGGAGTTCCGGGAGAAGCTAGAGGCTAAAAAAGCTCTCACATAGAAAGCAGTTTTAGTGTTCCAGTGAACAGTCCTAAGCCAGAGAATCACACCAAGTGTGCCATCACAATACAGAGAGTTAGGCCAGAGAGGGAAAATGCAGGCAAGGAGACAGATCTGAGCACTTGCCAGCAGCTGCCGCTGCTGCGGCAGCGGTGGTGGCCATGGCAGCCATAGCCGCCATACCTGCAACACAGAGAGTCCTGGATGAAGGAGCCAGATGCAGAGGGCAAGCGGATTCTACTCAACACAAGCAAGAACTGACAAGGAGCAGACATCTTCATCCTGCAGTTCGAAGACCAGAGACAACCCAGGAACCAAGACCTGACTTGAGTAGAAGCCAGACGTCCTCACTCCTTCTCAGGGAGCAGAGGAGGGAAGGCCACCCCTCCCCCCCCCCATATTTGATACTGACACAGGCCTGGCTGAGCTGCTAGCTCCAACTCAGGCCTTGGAAGAAAACTAGAGTCATTTAGCAGGTCACAAGAACCTAACTGACCTGCCAGACTCACCTCCACCCAGGGAAAATTCACCCAGCTCAGGCCACCAGCCCCAGGAGTGGCTTTCTTCACTGGGTAAACAGAGATAGGCTGCCCCTCCCTTTAGGAGCCTGGACAATCAATTGAAATTCAGTAAACATAAACCCTGAGAATGGCTCCAGCCTGGGCTCTGTGAGTCTCTCACAAACTAGCCCCCAGGGAAAAGCTACTGTTTGCTGAAAGGACTCAACTCTACCCAGAACCTAGCCTCTTCACAGCATCTCCAAACTTTAGGAAACAGCCATCTCTCTCTTTTGTGATACTCAAAGCAGATCTCCCTCCCATTGAACTAGCCTGGGAGGAGGATCACAAAATCCTGGGTAAAACAGGCATTTTTCTGCCTGCTCAAACAAACTGACTTAAGAAACCATCCAAGCCACAGGAAAATCAAACACCACAAGCAGACCAGAGACTCCAACAAGAGGCTGGTTATGGTCACAAGGGAGATACAGGATCTTCCCAACCCTCCCCCAAAAAAATCAAAAAACTTTTTTTTTGTACCTTTTATAAAATTTTTTTTCTAAAACTTTTTATAATTTTTAATTTTTACCTTTAAAAATTGTTTTCTAGAAACTTTTTTTCTTCCTCTTATAATTTTTATTTTAGGGGTATATGTATGTGTGCGTTTTTCTTTCTTTTTAAATTTTTTTTTATTTTTTGTTTTTTTTTTTTGTTTAGCTCTACTGAACTTCTGATCTTCTTTTTCTTTGTTTCTCATTCTTTTCACCTTTTCTTCTCTTTCGTTCTTCTTTGTGTGACTTAATTGCTCTTCTGCACATCCTCAGATATAACCATAGTTGATTATTAGACCTTATCCCCCATTGTATACACAATCCAGAAATTTATTACTCAATTCAAAACCTCTTAGACTTAAATTCCTTAATAGCAATACTACCTCTTTATACCTATATAATATTTTAAGCATTTTTATTTTTTAGGTTTCCATGTCTCCTTTATATCTCTCCCCTTCACTCATTATATCAACATTCTTCTCTGAATATATCGCTTTCAACTCTGCATAATTTTTAAGCATTGCATATTTTAATTTTTAATTTTTGTTTTTCTATTTTTTTCTTGTCTTTTCTTTTCTCTTTCTCTTTCTTCTTTTTTTCTCTCTCTCTACTTTCATCCTATCTCACCTATTTCCCACTTTGAGATTAGGACTTAGTTAACTCTCCCTGTGCTTTCCCACATCTCTCTCTATTCCTATTTTTACCCACATCTCTCCCTAAACCTAATAATTTCTGGTTTGCCAAATTCTTCTTTGTGGTTCGTAGCCTATTAATATATAGTTGTTTGATGTTGAATAGATATATCTGTTGAACTAGATTGTATCTGCAGATTTTTGACTGTGTAACTACAGACTTTGGTTGATGCTTACCTTAAGATACTGTTCTAGCATAAAACTGGTGTTATTTTCATCCCAAATGGGGAGAGTAAGCCGAAAAAAAACACATGGGAAATGGCAAGTCTGGGTATCTCAACTTGCACTCATGATAACCAGGGCACAGAACAGATAATGAATAATCCAAAGGAGAGCTCCCAAATAGCTCTATAAACACTGCTGGTAAACATGGTAAATGAAAATATTGAAAACATACAAAAGATTCTGTATGAGTATGATAGGGAGAGAGAGGAGGCAAATGAAAGATTAATACAGGAATATCATTAGTGTGAGGAAGCTACTCAAAAAGTGATACAGGAATTGCGTGATCAGCTTGAGAACACTCAAAGAGAAAGGCAGGGATGGCATGAGCAGGCTGAGAGCACTCAAAGAGAACTACAGGAATGGCATGAACATGAGGAAGCTAAGCAAAGAGTAATACAGGAATTGAGAGAGCAGGATGAGAATACACAAAGATCATTAAAGGCATTCATGGACTCCATTAACAAAGAGTTGAAGGAAGTCAGGGAGACCACAAAGGGAATGCTGAATGGAACCCAACA
>NW_012267217.1:16096641-16096979 GCF_000151885.1 Dipodomys ordii
ATTGGTTTCCCTTTATAGGTGATTACCCTTTTCTCCTTGACAGCTTTAAGGATCTTTTCCTTGGTCTGAGTTGATCCTTTGTGGATTATTATGTGATGGTGGGATGTCCTATTCTGGTCTGGTCCATTTGGAGTTCTAAAAGCTTCTTGTATCTGAATAGGCCTATCTTTTTGTATGTTTGGGAAGTTCTCAGCTAGGATCCTGTTAAACAAATTTCCAAGACCATTAACTTTTGTTTCTAGATGTTCCTCTACACCCATTATCCTTAGATTAGGCCTTCTGATGGTGTCTTCCAGGTGTTGGATAGATCTATCATATTTCTTGGACTTGTCTTGGAT
>NW_012267217.1:16097029-16098388 GCF_000151885.1 Dipodomys ordii
CATACAAGATCTAAAACAAAGCTTCAACAAAGAATTTGAAGCCATCAAAGCTGACCAATTAGAAGGAAAAGAAATAAAAAACAAAGTAGAGAGTCTTGACAACAGGTTAGACCATGCAGAAGATCGAATCTCAGGGATTGAAGACAGCCCAGATATTATAGAGAAAGAACATACAACCATCCAAGACAAGTCCAAGAAATATGATAGATCTATCCAACACCTGGAAGACACCATCAGAAGGCCTAATCTGAAGATAATGGGTGTAGAGGAGCATCTAGAGACAGAAGTTAATGGTCTAGGAAGTTCGTTTAACAGGATTCTAGCAGAGAACTTCCCAAACATACAAAAAGATAGGCCTATTCAGATACAAGAAGCTTTCAGAACTCCAAATAGACCAGACCAGAATAGGACATCCCACCATCACATTATAATCCACACAGGATCAACACAGACCAAGGAAAAGATCCTTAAAGCAGTCAAGGAGAAAAGATTAATCACCTATAAAGGGAAACCAATCAGAATCACCTTAGATTTCTCAGCAGAGACAATCAAAGCAAGAAGAGCCTGGAATGATGTATGCCATGCCCTAAAGACAAACAACTATCAACCAAGAATACTGTACCCAGCTAAACTCTCCTTCATAACTGAAGGCCAAATAAAAACCTTCCATATCAAAGAAAAATTGAAACAATATATCTCCACCAAACCAGCCCTACAAAAGATTATTAAAGATGTCCTATACATAGAAAACCAACAAGACCACAATAAATGCCAAGAAACTGCACCCAAACTCAGAATACAAGAACCATAGGAAGAACTCAGTAGGTGAAACCCCCAAGAAGATGGATTAAATGGCAGGAACTCCCAAATACCTCTCAGTTCTATCTATCAACATTGACTTGCTTAACTCTCCAATTAGGTGACATAGACTGTCAAGTTGGATTAAAAAGCAAGATCTTTCTATCTGCTGCCTTCAGGAGTCACATCTTGCCAATAAAAACAAACACATTTTCAATGTTAAGGGTTGGAACAAAATCTACCAAGCAAATGGCCTCCATAAACAGGCGGGAGTTGCAATCCTACTATCAGATAAAATAGACTTCAAATTAAAATTCTTGAGAAGAGATAAAGAAGGTCACTATATACTAATTAAGGGATCTCTCATTCAGGAGGATATTACAATTCTAAATATCAATTCACCAAACAACGGATCCCCCAAATTTATCCAAGAAACACTACTTTCCCTCAAATCCCACATAGATCCAAAGACATTAATTGTTGGGGATTTTAACACACCACTCTCCCCACTAGATAGATCAACCCGGTAAAAACTCAACAGAGAAACCGCAGATCTAAACA
>NW_012267217.1:16099915-16143287 GCF_000151885.1 Dipodomys ordii
GTATCCAAGATGGAGATCACCGGTGCTAGGGGGGGAGGGGTGGCCTTCCCTCCTCTGCTCTCTGAGAAGGAGTGAGGACGTCGGGCTTCTACGCACGCCGAGTCTTGGATCCTGGGTCGTCTCTGGTCTGCAAACTGCAGGATGAAGATGTCCGCTCCTTGTCGGTTCTTGCTGGTGTTGAATAGAATCCGCTTGCCTGCTGTGTCTGGCTCCTTCATCCTGGACTCTCTGTGTGAGCGCTCAGTTATGGCCCCGGCTGCGTTCTCCGCCGCGACCCTGCCGCCGCCGCCGCTGCCGCCGCGGCTGCTGGTGAGCGCTCAGATGTGTCTTTTTGCCTTGTCTTCCCCTCTCTTGTCTAACTCTCTGTCCTGTGATGGCACACTTGGTGTGATTCTCTGTCTTAGGACTGTTCACTGGAACTCTAAAACTGCTTTCTATGCGAGAGCTTGTTCAGATTCCAGCTTCTCCTCCGCCATCTTCCCGGAACTCCCCGAGGTTTTATTTTTCTTTGTTGGTTATGGGGCTTAAACTTGGGACCTAGGTGGTCTACCTAATCTCTTTTGCACAAGGCTAGTGCTCTATAATTTGAGCCAAAAACTCTACTTCTGGCATTTTGGTAGTTAATAGGGGATGTGAGTCCCGTGGAATCTTCTGCCCAGAATAGCTTTGAACCAGCTATGAACTTCAGATCTTAGCTTCCTCAGTGGTTAGGATGGCAGGTGTGAGCCACCAATACCCAGATAAGACTTCTTACTTAACAGTTTGGAAAAGACAATTGTCAGTAAATACATAAATTTTACTTCTGCTGTTTAAAAAGTTATATTTTTTCTTTTGTCCAATAATGATTGGTTATGTCTCTATTTTCCTTAAGAATTAATTTTTGAAAACAACTGTTGATCCTGATGTCAGGCTATGTCAAATAGTTGCTGATTTGTGACAAACTTTATTATATTTTTAATGAGAATTGATGTATTATAACTGAGAAATAGGGCTGTCAATCAAAGCATATTCTGGTTTGTGTTTGGATGGAGCTGCTGGACTAATATAGTCTTACTGTGAACCATGAGCACAGTTTTTACAAGTACATCACAACCAGTTTGAATTGGATATGATTTACATTTGGAAAGATTTATTTTCATTGCTTAGATGTGAAAAGATATTGAGTTAATATTGAAAATAAATTGACAGGGCATTGAAAGTAAGTTGTTAAAAATAATCTTATAAATAATATCAAGCAAGGTGTTAATGGCTCACACCTGTAATCCTAGCTACTCAGGAAACTAAGATCTGAGGATCATAGCTAGTTCAAAGCTAGCTTAGGCAGGAGCATCCATAGGACTTTTATCCCCAATTAACCACCAAAAAGCCAGAAGGGGGGTATGGCTCAAATGATAAAGTGCTAGCGTTAAGCACAAAAAGCCCAGGGACAATGCCAGGGCCCTGAGTTCAAGCCCCAGAACTGGCATACAACACACACACACACACACACACACACACACACACAGAAATAAAGAAATCAACATACACATTGTGTATATGTGTATACCTTCTTTAATGATATTTGGTTATTTCTGATATTATTTATTTGTTTATTGCTCTGTCTGTGTGTGTGTGTGTGTGTGTGTGTGTACATTTAGTTTTAGTGTGCTCTTTCCAGTGGTCCAGCATTAATGTGGGGAAAAATTTAAAGCTGATGTGATGAGTAAGCTTCCATATTAGTTTCTCAGGTATTTGGACTATAGTCAGTCTCATAATACAGACAGGTTTAATAAGTTGAGGTCTTTATTTTCCCAATGTGTCCTGGCCTTTTTTCATGCTTTTTAAAAAATTGTTGTTATAAAGGTGATGTACAGAGGAGTTACAGTTACATAAATCAGATAAGGAGTATATTTCTTTTTGAACAGTTTTCCCCTCCTGTCCCCTCCCAAAAGCTGTAGAGTTGATTTTCAACAGAATGTCCAGTGAGTACCACAATGGCATTTGTTCTGCTTTTAAGCAAAACTACTGGTACTTAACAAAACAAAATGGATCTGGTCTGACAGGTTTGTTGAATTATTTCCCAGAAGGTTGTTATGATTGGACTCAATTCAGTGTGAAAATGATTTTTCTTAACATGGTGAAGAAATGTTAATAAAATGATTTGGAAAGTGAGCTTATCTTAAGGGGAGTTATAGAAGGTCAAGATGAAATGTGAGTGTTGACCTCCTATCCACTCACTGTTCATAGTGACTGAGAGTTTGGGATGAATCAAAATTCAGTGGTTTGCAATTGCCAAAAAATGTTGCACAGAAGCTAAGAAGTCCTGCAGCATGCTATAAAAAAGAAGAAGAAAAATTGATAACATTTTTCTGAATGCCAGGAAAAAGAGTTAAAATATTTTTTGAGAGAGAATTGTGGATGGAGGATTTCTTTAAAACAATGCATTACATATAGAGAGAAAGAGTAGCAAGAAAGCTACGCAACTCAGTCTTTAAAATTAATTGAGAGAAGAAGAATTGAATCCTTTGGCTAATTTAACTTTGATACTAAGTGATGTTTCTGTTTCACTGATGTCAATGAATAATTTGCATAAAAACCCTATTCTCATTCAATGTGTCATCACACCTGCCCCAGAAGAGTAAAATGCTGTTTCTTTTCTGTGTGAACAATAATGTATTTTAGGGAATAGGCAATTAATTTGTAAAAAATACAATATCTATTGAATTCATTACAAATGCAGAGGAAGGAAACACAAGGTTCATTGAGCCATCTATAGTAGGTAGTCCTTTGTTCCCGTAATTATTAAACAATAATGGGAATGTAGTGAGAGCAATCTTCATACCATTTCTGTGTATTTTGCAGAATTAGTCATGCATAATTGCTTCTTTACCCTGTAAGTTGAAGGAGACTGCACTTCACCCTTGGGAAGAAAGTCATATAAGGCATCTGCTAGCACTAGTGATTGTTCTGGGAGAAGGAAGAGGAGTACAGCATTCACTGATACAAATTCAACTATTTTTCTCATTCACGAAGAGATAGAGCCTTTGTCTTAAGAATTAAACAAGGAGTTTTCCTTATGGTATAACTTTTTCCCCCCTCTAATCCTGGGGCTTGAACTCAGGGCCTGAGCACTGTCTCTGAGCTTACTTTACTCAAGGCCAGTGGTCTAACCCTTGAGCCACAGCACCACTTCTGGCTTTTTCTGTATATGTGGTACTGAGGAATCGAACCCAGGGCTTCATGCATCTACCGACTAAACCACATTCCCAGCCCATGACTCTTTCTGTGTGTGAAAATATTATAGGAAATAATTAGTTATATAAGCCAGAAAGACATGGAGGGATATATTGATTTATTTTAGTTGTTTATGTTTTCCTTTTAGTGTTGTGTTTAAGAGGTTTTATATGCTCAATGATTTTATTTATTTTTTAATTTTTCTTTTGTGCTAGTACTTGGGGTTGATCTGGGTGCTGTCCCTGAGCTTTAGTTGCTCAAAATTAGTGCTCTACCACTTGAGCCACAGCTCAACTTCTGGCTTTTAGTGGTTAATTGGAAATGAGCCTCACAGACTTTCCTGCCTAGGCTGTCTTTGAATCATGAGTCTCAGATCTCAGCCTCCTTAGTAGTTATGATTACAGGTGTTAGCCACCAATTCCTAACCCTTCAAGGTTCTTTAAAATTTATTTCAACAATAGAGTGATGGGGGCTTGCTGAAATTCTGTTTGATTCTCATGTAGTCATTTTTTATAGCTTAGGGTTTTGTAGCTATTAGAATTAAAATATTTAAAAGGACTAGACAACAAGGATGCTGTATTACTCCATTTTCAAATACTACTTGAAAAAATTGAACATATGGTGCATTTTAAAATTGATAACTTTGGTTCAAATTCATTATTTTAATTATTTGCCACTATTCTTCTGTAACCATTTATGGTATTCACTAGACCAGATCCCTTGTCACTTTGTATACTTGTGCCTTTTTGCCGCGGACCGGGTTCTGTCGGGACGACAGAGGATACCTAGGGGAGGAACCTGGAATAGGATGGGGAGATGGCAAACAGACAACTCACACACAAGAGGAGTGGATGCTGAGTGCTGAGTGTGATTTAATGCAGAGGATAACAAACTTTTATAGCAAAAAGTCTCCATAAGAAACGACAAAAGGTTACATAATCTTGCTGCATGGCTTCATTCTTGGGCGGTCACCAGCTGATTGCCTGAAAGGGCAAAAGGTTACACAACCTTGCTGCAGGGCTTCATTTTTGGGTGGTCAACAGCTGGTAGCCTGAAAGGCACTTGTTTCCAGCTTATCTCTAAGAAATATAATGGGTTTCGATGTTTGTCACCATTTAACCATTATCTTATTTTTATAGAGGCCTTAATTGTCCCATAGGATTTTTCCTTCCTGTTCCTTCTTTAATAATAAGCACCAAGGAGACTTAGATCTAGCAAGTCTCTTAGTAAATGAGAGAGTAGTAGGAAGTTTTTTCTCCTAAGTAGTTATCTCAGTAATTGCCATACATTCCTTCTGTTCTAGTTGTCCTACAGCTTCTTGTAAGTTTCTTACAAACAATTCCTTCTGCTGAAGTGACTTCGTGAAACCCCCAACACTTTTATATTGCTTATGGCTTTTTTTCTAGCCTCCATAAGAGGGGGTTCAGGGTAGCACTTAACTCCGGTGAGTTAGTCATATTTTTAAGACACTCATCAGATATTGGAGTCGTCATCACTCTTAAGAAAGAGCTTTGTATAGGGAAATGTTGACAATGAGCAAGTACAAAGAGCAGTAGAAACAGTAAAAGATTAATAGGCACTCTTATGAGGAAAAGATAGGCAGAAACACATCTTTCCCAGGGGCTTGCCAGCCTTTTTCCAGGAGTAGGCCTCTTAGAAGCCCTATTCTCCAAGGTAGACTTCGGTGAAGTCCCAAAACTTGGAGATAGGTTTCTGTAAAGCCCCATTCTCTGAGGTAGACTTCGGTGAAGTCCCAAAACTCAGAGATAGGTCTCTGAAGTCCCTATCATGGTCTGATAGATGGTTTCCTATGCTAAGCAGACTCCACTGGAGTCGGCGTGGCACCTTTTGTTCATGTTTTTCCCCTTTCATGTATTATTCTCCATTTAAAAAAGTGCTAGTTATGAAATTCATCCTACTCATGGGCAACACTTCTGTCTGTTGTACTATATTTTTACTCTGAGCCCTTTACATTGCATTGAAACTTTGGTGTGGTTCTCCTATCAAACATCAAACAATCCCTGGCACATATTTGAATTTTTCCCAATTATAATATTCTCCATATGGCATTAGTGAGGAAAAAAAACTGAGGAAGAATGGCACACCACATAACTTTTACCTCCAAGTAGCACAAGATGTCGTGTGTCTGTTGCTAGTTACTGTGTCTTCCTCACCTTAAATCCTTTGCAAATCCCAAAGTATTATTATTTCCTCTTGCAATCATGTGAAGGTAGCTGTATTCCAGGTCTGCAAATCCTAGTTTTTAGCCCAGACTCTTAGCAGGTGTAGCAAATACTTTCTGAACCCATGATGGGCTCTTCTAATATGACATCAACTCTAGCTGCAGAGAAAGACAAGATTTTCCTGCATATTGATAGGTTGATACAGATAGTAATAGTGTAAATATACTCTTTATTAAAGATCTATAAAGGCTGAAAAATGTGGCATTCTTCTCCACAAAATATGTCCTTTTAATGATACCCTATCTCAGTAAAAGACATTCTGTCATCTAAGGTAGTTATCTCTGATTCTTTTTTCCTTTCACTACTTCTCTCATTCACATTCCAGTTGGTCACCAAGTCGTAATTACTTTACCTTCAAGAATCTTTCTCTATTCCTATTGCTAATGCTCTCATTACAGTTCCATTAGATGATTATAATAGATTTCTACTTGTCTCTCCGCCTCTCCTGTTGTCAGCTCTCTCTTTTCTACTCTATATCAGTACCTGCTGTCTTTTGCAAACACCACACATCACCTGAATGCAAAAGACAGAGAAGCAGATTTCACTGTTTAGAAAAAGTGCCTTCTAATGCTCATTGCTTTATCTTGTGTCACTCACTTCCCAGTACTGCACTTTCTAGACAAAAAGAAATAGCCATTCCAAGTTTTATCTTTCTTTTTTTCCCTTGACATGCATGCCAATACCTTTGGACCTTGCTCATCTCCTACTGAGCTTTGTACTTACATTATTCTTCCCTAAAGTCTTTACCTCATTGTCTACAAAATCTTTCAAACTCTAGCACAGATGTCAGCTTTGCTTTAAAGACTACCCCTTTCTGTCCCTTCCACATGCATTAATTGGATCACTATTTCCAAATACTAGTATGGTACATTTCTTTATAAGAATAATTATCATATTTCAGTATGCTTTTGATTATTTGACTATGTTTTCTTTCTTTCCAGGTTAAGAACTAGGGAATTGAGGTTTCTATCTTAACATTTGTATTGCTATCTCCTTCAAGATGAAAGAGTACATATGTCTATCCTGTAAGTAACATACAGAAATTGTACAGTGATATGTAGAAGACTGCAAGTAGATTCCTAACACTCACCCTATATGGAAATTAATTCATAACGCTTCAAAAATGTTAATATAAAATCATTTAAATAGGGATACAGGTGGACCCATTGCAACAATGAGATGTACAAGTCGTTATGTCGAAAACGAACTTTACAACTTTGGTGGAGGCGGAGGATTGGGTGGGTGTGGGGGGTAGGATGGGAAGGGGAAACAAAGGAGGAGGCTACAATGCTTGATAAGAAATGTACTCATTATCTTGCCCATGTAATTGTAACTCTTCTATACAGTATTTTCACAATAAAAAATATAAAATTTGTGCTGGGTATCAGTGGTTTATGCTTGTAATCCTAGATATTCAGGAGGCTAAGATTTGAGGATCCTAATTCAAAGCCAGCACCGACAGGAAGGTCTAAGTTTCTAAGTATGGTTTCTACTAATATTTCTATGATTTCTAATGATTTCAAACTGTGTCTAATGGTTTTCTGTCAATAAGTTATAGCATATTTTATATTAAATATCAGCTAACTAAATCTACAAGTAGCACTAATGTTTACCCCAAATAATCACAGAATGTAGATTTCAGTTTCTGAAACTTCTATAAGTTATCTAATCACACTAAACTTTTTATGATTTTGTCACATTTATTTCAAAATAATGTAGTTATTCATTACTATGAAAAATTGTCTCATTTGCTCCCTTTTTTCCTTGGCTACCTACATTTTTTTCTTACTTTTGGTTTACCTTTTCTCACCCTCCAGTTGCATCTTACATTTTTGATCCTGGCCTTTTGCATTTTTTGCGACCTGAGTATTCCTTTCTGCTACCTTTGCTATTTATTTTGTTTTATTTTGTTTTGTTTTGGATGTTGAAGTGTACTCTACCACTAGGCTCTGCTACCTTATTTTTCCCAAGCAACAATACATTTTCTTTACAACAAATCCTAATAAACCATTTTGTCCCACTGATTTAAAGATTAACTTTATGAAAACGATTCATAAAAAATTCCTTATCATGTCCATGTATCACATATTGAGCAAAGCAAGTGAGAATTCCACACTTAGACCTCCCAGGGTATTGATTTTAGCCAAATGGTTATAAGGGGCACTGAGTTTCCCCCAATAAAGAAAAACCATCAATTTATCTGGAAGGAAATAAAAATGTCCAGGTTCAACCACAATGCTGATTCTTACCAGCAGTCGATGGATGTTGCCCTTGGAGACCACAATGAAGACAATTTCTAAGTAATCGTCCTCTTCTACATCTGTGTTATTACACTAAAAGGAGTGGAAAAACCATTGCTCAGCTTGGGAGTTTTGATTTAGCTGCTAATGCCACAAAGCAAGGAGACATGGATTGCCTGCTCTTCAATAAGTTATTGCTCAGGAACCAAGCCTTTCACAAACATTCATGAGAGCTATCTGTGCATAAAGCACACATTTTAAAGGGGAGGGATTTACATTGCTATTCTCAAATGAAGTGATTGCATTATGCTTGCCACACTAAAATGCACACATTCTGAAGTGTTTGCATAAAAGCTTTGGCTTTAAAATGTATCTGGTCATGTGGAAGTGATTTTGATATTTAAAAAGTCTGTTAGAGGTGTGTAGCTCATGCTTATTTGCTGTTAAGACATATCTAAAATACTTACTTTGCTAGATAAGGGGTCCCAGGTAGCCTTAGTTAATGAGTTCACATTATTTTGCTGCATCATTCTGGAGGAAACAATTTATCATGCTGGGAAACTGTTCAGCTGTTCTCCAAGTACTTTTCTTCCTAAATTAAGTCTCTGCTGCCTGGGCACAGCTGCCTCTGTGTCAGTTATTTGCAACACCTTAGATTGACAGACATTATTGTTTCTGGTTTTTGTTGTTGTTGCTGTTAACCTTAGTGGAGCTTGAGGAACATTCAGACAGAAACCTTATCTAACTTGTCACAATTGTGTCTCATCACCTTCAAATAAATGGTGAGGATGAAAGCAGAGCATAGATAATAAGTAGAGGTCTTCTTAAAGCATTGTTGGACGACATTGGCCAAGAGGGTCTGGCAAATCTCTCACAGCATACGTTCCTATGTCATGTTCAACAAACTGAACCATTTTGAGAATGGTATGAACTTGTAAATTGCTTCAAACATCTTCATTCTTTAAGTTAAAGCATATGAGAGAGATAAGAGCATTGTCAAAGGAACCATTTTGCCCACCTTTGTGCTTAGACAGTCTTCACGCAATTGTAAACCTAAAACTTATGCTATAAGTCAGAATGGATTTTTTTCAACCATAGGGTAGAAGCTATAAGGACTGTGCTGCCATAAATGTAAATACAAATCAGCTGAGATGCCTGTGCTGCTCCCTGGGTGATGCACAGCAACAGGGAAGTTTCAGTTGGCAGTTACACTTGAGGTAACATAACCTGGTCAAAATATAAGGAATCAGGACCTCCTGTCTGACCATTCAGAGGTCTGGAATATCATTACCTGTCTTTGCTCTAACTGCTGCTCAGAGCAGTGAGACAGTCTCACAGCTGTCTGTTCCTTTACTAGTTGAAGAATGATTTTAGTGAAGAACAAAAGGATGTCTTGTTTGCCCTATGGCATTGTGGTCCAATTTATGATTTTTTATTTCAAGCTTAATTTGTTTTGTCCTCAAAGAGTTTGAATGCTTCAGGGATGTAGCCATGGCTTAACAATGGGTGACATTTTTCCTAACAGAATATTCTTCCTGAAGAACCAATCATCACTTGTATGGCTGCTACCCAAACCAAACTGATAGAAGAAAGAAGACAAAGAAATCATCTAGCAATACTCCTGAAATGATGAGCATTTATTATAGTTCTGGTAACTAAGGTATTATCTAACACTACTAAAGCATTGAATGATTCCCACAAGTACTTCCTTTTATTGTTTTCTTCCCATTTCAGATTATGACAATATTGTATTTTTCTAGTAACATCCAAGAGCATTTAGAATTTTAAACTGTTCCAAAAAATTGAGCCTGCCTATGATAATGGTAGAGGTGAGGCAAGGGAGAATCAAAATCAAGCAAAGCAAAGTCATCTCATATTCTCCTTATCTCAGAATGATTCCTCCACTCACACTCTCAGTTATAGATTTTTGCTTAAATTTTGGTGGAGAGCAAGTGAAAATATCCCCAAACAATCCAGTATGAAGGACTAAAGTACAATGATTGCTTGGTATTTGGGGCTGCATGTGTATGTACAGATTTATAGCAGATAAGAGGTGCATCTGCATATTCTACTTCTAGATTCATACATAAATCCTACTAGTGTGTATTTATGGGTGAAACAAAGACTGAAAGGGAGAGATATTATGGGGGTGCTGGGAAAAGGCACAGAGAGCAGAGTGCCATACAATTACCAAGAACATGGCCAAAGGCCTGGCATTTATTCCCTGGCATCTTCATATTCTGTTGAGAGGGAAGTTGAGTAAAATGGGTTGCCCATGATGTATGGACTGTGATGCTGAACTAAAAAGTGAGACATGACATGTCATTTTGAATTGTGAAAATGGAATTATATAGCACCCTGTGGTAAAAGCCATTTGCTTATAAGAAGAAAGGTAATTAAAGGTAACCAGGAAGGGAGAAGCAGTTAGGTGGAAATGCATCTTCTCCAGGTGATCCTCTTCCTGACAGGAAAGGCCAGAGTGGTGTTTGAGCAAATGGCACCTGGTGCGAATATTGATCTGAGGAAGTCATGCATAATGAGCAAAATCAGCATGGCTTAAGGCTTTTCTGGGTCTGCAGGCACCTGCCCTGTCTTAGTGACTCTTTGATTATTGGCATAAATTACTATATTTACTTTGATGTGCTTCATATTGCTTTGAAGATAATGAAATGAGAAGTTATAGTATAGTTATGGTTTCTAAATGAATGTCAAGGTCCCTGAGTAAACAGTGACATTATTAGTTTTTCTCTTGGTCATTAAAAAAGGGATATAACAATTACTTAAAATAAGAAGGAATAGAGAATAAAAAAGGAATAGAATATTATTTCAATACATTTTCATGTATGTCCCGATGAGAAATATATTTCTCGCCACATCTTCAAAAATGTTTAGAAGCCATTGACTTTGCATTCACAAACAATAGAGCAAGATGGAGAGGGGAGAAATCTCCCACATTGCTAGTGGATAATCATAAAATCTTAATTTGGCCCTAGCTGCACCACTGAAGATATGAATGACCATGTGCATTTTCTTTCCTCAGCTACAAAATCAGATCATTCCAAGGCCCCTTCCAGCTCTGAAATTCTGACCTGATCTTCTTGCCTTCAGCTCAGTGGTTGACATGGCAATAAGTGAAGAGTTGTTTGGAGCTTGAGGATGGAAAACCTTGCCCAGACTTGATTCTTTTCCAAAGCTTTCACTAGAAGAAAAGAATACCTGTCATAATTTTATCTCAGTACATGAACAAAAAGAGGAATAATGTTTCCTGTAAAGGTTTTTAAAAATCTGTTCATTTAGAACCCAAAGGCTTTCTATTGATTTTTTTGTATCTGGCTAATAAAACACTTATTAGCCTCTCTTAATTTCCTCTCTCCCTCTCCTTTTCCTTCTCCCTCTTCCTCTCTCTCCTTTTTCCTTTCCATATCTTCCTTCCTTCTCCCCTTTTCTTTCTTCTTCTTTCCTCCCTGCCACTCACACAGGATGAAGCAGCAGGCTATTAGTTGGCCCAATGTGCAATCTCAAGTTGCATAGAACAAGGACTCAAAGCCTTTACACTTTCTGAGTATGGAATTTACCTTTCATTTTTATTCATAAAGCATTGTCAACTGTGCCTTTAATACTACAGTGAAAACATAACTGGCTGGTAATGAATTTGAAATCTCTTATAAAGAATATCTTATGAGTGCTGGGGAAAGGCATCCATGTATCCTAAAAGTGTACCAAGTTCTTATTTTTTAGACTATGTTTACAATATTTAAAATCGTGGTTATTAAACTTTCTCTATAGATCAAGTTATTAGGATATATTTTAATATTATACATTTGCTTCCTTGGAAAAAAAGACACTGAGTCTTCAGAAGTGGAGAATGGATGAGCAGCAGGAAGAAACAAATGGTTATCAGCAGGACAAGAAATATTGTGCCAGTGCCCTTTTAAAAGATGCAATGGGGAAGCAATTCTTTTGTCACCATTTAAATGTTTCCTAAATGGAGCTTCTCTATGCTAATGGAAATAAATCTAGTCTCTGTCCCTTAATTGAGCTTCTATGAAAATCTACAGTTTGAGGAAACAGTTGGATTTATGTTCTTCAAAGTGCTTTACTTTAATGGAAATTTATTTCTAAAAGTAAGATAGTCAGAATTGTATATATATATATATATATATATGTACATATATATGTACATATATATATATATAATCACTTGTCTTATTCTCTCCATCCTGACACTTAACACAGGAAGTCAAAAGTTATCAACTGAAATGCTGAGCCTGATACATCATAGACTCACCAACTGCAAAAATGTTGCATTTAATACTGAAGGGGTCAGAGAAAGAAAATGCAGCTGCCTTCTCTGTTACATGTTGTCCAATTATTTTTGCTTTCTGGTCCCAGCTAAACAACATTTTCTCTAGATAAAAGTTCTGTATTTCTCCACACTTCACAATTTTCTATGCAAAGATGTGTGATATATTCTGGACAAGCAGAGCATGTGGTCAGTAAAGATGTTAGCACAGAGCTGAAAAAGTATATAACTGTATTTTATTTTGATTCGATGTTTCATATAATTACTTCAATAAAAATCTTTATCTGAGAATGTAATGGGAGATAGATTTCAAGCTTGGCTATAGAAGCAGTAGATTATGAATACGGGAATAATGAAAAGTACAACATCATATTTTTCCTTTGCAGGACTAGATTTAATTTTTTGAATATGATATATTTATTTCTATAGCACTTTTAAATGTGTTATATGTTTATATGTGTTAATATCACATGTAAAGAAGTTGAAACATAGTTCTGTGATTAATGAAAAAAATTTAAAAAATCATCTATTTGGTTATTTTTCCACAAGTTCTACAGGTACAAATCTCAATTACTTTTAAAGCTATCTTGCTTTGTATTAGATTAGAAAACCACTAATAGCTTTTGAGCATCAATGTCTAATATTTTATTCAGGTCTTGCTTAGAAACACATTGAAATCATTACCTGACTTTTAAGAAAGAGGGGTTGTTTTTCCAATTAAAAACAAACCCACTGGCATACCCTAGCTCTTATTTCTTTTGCCTAGAAATGCTCATTTGACTTTCAGATTAGAGCATAAAGGATATCAACCACAGAAAAGTGATGTTCCTGGAGGTGACATTTTTCAAAGTTGGTTGAGGCAATACTTAGTCACAAATTAACCTTTCTGTTTACATAGTATGGTCAACAAAGCAACCAAAGAATTCATAACACATAGTTTCTCAATTCTGTTTTGTACTTTAGAGATCATTAATTTTCTTTGAAATAGTGGCAAACAGAATGCTGAGAATGAGAATCACATAAAAAAATAGCACATTGACATGAAAGAACACAGATGTTACTTCTAGGAATTTTAAGCTAACTTAACCCAATTTGTCACAAACCAGCAAATCTCTATTCAAGTCAATTGTAGGATCATAAGACCTGAATTGTTACTAAGCATGTTATACCTTCGCATGATAATCAGTCATTCGAAACTGGAAGACACCAGTGATAAAATTTTTATTTGAAATGTTATCCTAAAAAGATAAACAGATGTATGGGGACATTTTGTGGCACTTGCTGGACACTGGTAGAATTCCCAGCTTTGGTCTTCATGGACAAATGTGTTTCAGGAGTTTTTCATCATTAATGATGCATGACCTTGAATCTGTTATCTCCCCTCCTTCCACTAAATAGGTATCTAAAGAAAATTCATTACAACTTATCTTGTCTATTGCTTTTCCAAAGTAGCTAATTCACAAAACGGAGATCATTTTGTAGTTTGGAACAATACAACTCTATTTCAGATTTAAAAGATGGATCTATGTGTCTCAGAAGAAGGAGATTAAGTATCAGATTGTCTTGGTATGTAGAATTCAGCTTGACTCAAGCAGACAGATGTTTTGGTAAGATCAATGACTATAACATATGATTCTTGGGCTTGTTTTCTAATTTTGTACAGAATGGCTTATGTCTATGGCCTACGGATGTGATTTTTCAATCTCACACTTGATGGAATAACACTGGAATAGCTCTATTAAGTTTTGTTACATTCATTTGAAATCTTAGAATAATATTCTATATGACATTACAGGCATGCAAAATTCTAAATCAGTGCATCAATCACTGATTACATTTTAATGGCCTTTTGAACAAACATAAAAATAAAATTTATAATCATAGAAATTCAGTGAGTTTATTTTGAACTTTTGGTTCTTTCAACAGTCAACATAAATTGTAAGCCATTTGAAAAATAAATAAGTGAATGAGTGCTTTAAGCCCACAAAGTTCTGAGTGAAAACAAAATGTTGAAGATAATTAGCTAAATATTTATGCTTAATATTACAATATTATATATATATATAATAGATTTTAAAAAATATGCAGTTGTAGGACTTTTTCCTTGTAGATTTCATTTATACATATATGTGCTAGCACAAAGGTTTGAACTCAGAATCTCACATTCTTGCTTGACTTGCTTGTTCATGTTACTACTTGAGCCAAACCTCTAGTCTGGAATTTTTCCTGTAAATTGTAAATAAGAATTTCATTGACTTTCTGACTGGATTGACTTCAAACTGTAATCCTCTAGGTTCCTGTAATCCTCTTAGCTTCCTGAGTAACTACAAAAACTACATGAGCCATCAGCTCTAGTGTCTTCCTTAAAATTTTCATAGAATTCTATAGATATACACTACTATGAAAATATGATTCTTTCAAAGTGAGTTTTATTAAATTGAATATAAATACTTTTATTTTTGTCTTCTGTTGTTAATATCTCATTTATTAACACTTTGAGTAAAGCAAGGCTCATTTGCTATAACAATGGCCATGTTATGATGTAATGGCTTACATTTTATACTTTTCAATCAATCAAAAGTTGTGCATGATTTATTAGAAGGCAAGCAAAACATAAAATTACTCAATATACCATATTCTGAAAGTCTGGGAAGTTTTATCATTTACCAGTGTCTTTCACAAATGTGTAAGGATGAAAGAATAAATTTCACAGAATTTCTTTTTTCTTTTTCTAATAATATGTGATACCCTATACTATGGCAGAAACATTTAATAGAATAAAGAAAGGGAAAGGATAAAGATTGACTCCTCATGAGGTGATACATTTTGTGGCTCAGAACAGAAGTGTTAGTAAGTGTGTTAGTAAGACTTTTGAGTCACAGTGGCAAAATACCTCAGCAGAACAACATATAGAAGAAATATTTATTTTGACTCAAAGGCTCAGAGGTTGTAGTTTACCATGGTGAGGAAGGCCTGCTAGAGCAGAGCAACTGACATTATGGTAGCCAAGAAACAGAGACAGAGAATGCCTGGGCTTTGGTGGCTCTCACTGTTTTCCCTTTAATCACTTCCAGGACCTGAACCTACACAATAGTGTCACATTTAGGGCAGATCTCCTTTCCTTAGTTAATGTTTCTGAAAATGCCCTCAGATATATCCAAGGTATGCCTTAGTACTCTTCAATTCCTTTACAAGCCAACTGAGTTGACAATCATATTTGGTGACTTTCTAAGAATAATTTGATGTCAGGAGAAATGGTGTCAATATCCTTCTATTTTTGAATATCTACAGTCCTTTCAAATGCCACAGTTATTTTTCTGGTAATTTCTATCTTCTGTTGATGATTTACCAAAGAATGTAATCACTGAGAATGAATGGACAAAGGGAACTTTGCCATATTACCAGTCACTAGGGACTTTTCATAGGACAAGAGTTTGTTTGCATGCCTTCATATATATGTGGATATATATATATATATATATATATATATATATATATATATATACATACATACATACATACATACATATAAACCAGACTATAGAAAACATACAATGAAGATAAGGGAAATTTATTGTGAAACATCATAAGATGTATATAGATAATTTATTGGTGTACTCTCCTAAGAATCCTCTACAATCCAGACCTCTTTTGCCTTTCTGCATTATGACAATGCAGATTGTCATTGTTTTAACTTCTTGGTGACAAGAAAGCTCTACAGCAACTCTAAGCATTGGTACTCATGTTACACAGTGTCAAGGATGAGAAGAAACTTGTAAATTGGGGTGGACTGGGGAGTAATGGAGTTCTATCCTAGCAGATATTCCTTCATCAGGGAGAAAAATGTTTCTGGGTACTTTCCAGTAGATAATCAATACTAGCTTCCAGGAAAAGTAGAGATTATTAAAATTCTAGCATCTTGAACCTCCTAGCACTAGGGCTTTGACATTGAGCAAGAAAGGTCTGGAAATAGCCATTGGGTGGTAGATGTGTCTTTGAAAAATTATAAAAGTGCTCCTCTCACTGAAGGGATTTTTTTAAAAAAAATCATGTTCAGTAATCAGAGAAAAGTTATTTCAATCGAGTTGAATATCCCTCCTTTATGGTTGCCAAAGACATAGATCCTAACCAAGTGCATAGGGGATAAGGAGTCCACGGTCAAAAGTACTCTCTGGGTAGGTAGTTGGTAAGACAAATATTGGTTTATATAGTTTCTAGCTAAATTAAGTCTTGTCAGAGTCATGGTTTAGCCTGCTCCTGTGACTTCACCATCCAATGGTCTAGTCTCTAATTGAGTAGGATTTCTCTCTGATGTATAACAGCTGGGTTATATTCAGCTTCTTCATCTTAGCTTTAACTCTTTGCATGGCTCTTCAAGTCTTTGACTATATGCTTAATTCTCATTCCTCTGTGTGTGAACTAGCCAAAATGAATACTGGGCTGGCTTTCAGTGGTTATACCTGTAACCATAGCTTCTTGAAAAGCTGAGAATGGGAGGATCTACATTCTGGGCAAGCATGGGCAAAACAAGAACCATTTTAAACATAGTTGTGTATAAGGTCATCACAAGCTATGTGGAGACAGGGTTTGGGAAGATGGTGGTGCTAAATCAGGCCAAACAAAAAAGACTGTGAGACTCTGTGGTGAGAAGCTGAACATGGTAGCATATATGTCTGTGGTCCCAATGAAGAAGGGAAGATTAAAGTAGGTGAATTGAGGCTCAGACCCCATGTTTAAAATTCATCAAATAGCCAGTGGAAAACAAAGCTGGATGTGAGCCTCAGCAATATTGTACCAGCTCAGCAAGTGTGAGACCATGAGTTCAAACTCCAGTCCTGCAACACAAAACAAACAAAAAAAACCAAAATAAAAGAACAACAAAAACAAACCTGAGGGACAATGTTCAAAAGTGTCAGGCAGAGGTTATTAGAGAAAAGAAGGAGTGGAAGGGTAAGCAGGAGGCAATGATGAGTTGATGTAAAGATTATGAAGCTAGGCCTCTGGGCTTCCCTTCCTACCTCTCTACCTAGGAGATTGAGACAGCAATGCACCTTGTATGTGAACCAAGAGAAAAGCTAGTGCTCCAGGACAAGTGGTAATGGACAGATTCCAAGTTATCAACTGAGGACAAGTGAGAGGGAAATTAAGAGATAAAAGGGAGCAAACTTGCAGTGAGGAATTCTAGGCATGGAAAGAAAAGGAGCTGGGTAGGATGAGACCAGTTTTGATAGGTGTGGCAGCTAGAGTTTCACTACCATTCCCTGGGATGCATATCTTCTAACCACTAAATGTGTTTGGGTGGATTGTTAGACACCCTTTCACCTGACTCATTCATAATGCACAGGGATTGTCATCATCTACTGAGAGGAAGTTGATAAAACAGCCCCATGCTTCCCTAAATCCAATGAGCACTGATGTGTTTGTCTTTGAAATACCCAAGAACATTCTCCAGTTACTACCTGAACATGACAGATTGTAAGCATTTTCTGTGGTAGTTCGCAGAATACATTCTTTGTGGTTTGTCTGCATAAGCTTCTTTCTTATGACAACCCATGTTTAGACAAAACACCACTTATTGATTAAAAAAATACTTTGAAGCAGACTCTTGGGTCTATTCACAATGACTGATCTAGGTGGGAAAATATCCTGGAATTGTAGTATATATTGTATTTTCAAGATAAACCATCTATGTTAGTCAGCTTTCTTTTGTTATGACAAAGTATCTAAGAGAATTGACTTTTAAGAAGAAAGATGAAGGTTCTAGTGTCACAGTAGGCCTTTCAAAGGCATGTAACCTACGACCTAACTTACTTCCAGTTGGAACTACATCCTAAAAGCCCTATCACCTTGCAATGGCACTACAGGCTGGTGACAGCCCTTAATGCTTGGGCCTTTGGGGAACCTTTAAAATTTAACTAAAGCACCAACTGAGCTGGAAAATTCATGGTACTAGTTATTATTGGTGCTAATTGCTAATCACAACAAAACCTTTTAAAATAAGTAAAGCTATAATAGTGTATACCTGGTTTAACCACAGCTTGGAATCCACACTAGGTCAATGTTACAATCAATATTCTGACCTTTCTACAAAAAGTAGATCTGAAGCACCTTCTATACAATGTTGCCTTTTGCAATGACAAATACTATATTCCTGAATTTCTCCATTTTTCATATCTCCATTTTCTTTTGAAGTATTTTGAAATAGTTAATAGGATCTTAACTTTCCATGCTATCAAGGATTAGTTTTGAGGCAATCAGCTGCATTCACAAATAACTTTATTAAAGTTCCATACAGTTGTGGACACTTATGGAAGAGTAACCTGGTACAATATTAGATGCTTTTTCAACCTGATGGGATTTCAACCCAATTATATTTGACAATATTTGGCAAAAGGCTGTTAAGGAAGAACAAATGTAGCAGTGTTTCGTGACTTATACTAAAATTTGTAGCATTTGTATAAACATAAGCTGATGCTTGACTTTGGAAAAGACTTTGTGCAAACAAGCAAGAGTTTGTTCTACAAAGAACAAATTGTAGAAATGTAAGTCATCCACACATATTGCATTCCCATTCCAAAATACTCAGAACCTGAGAGAGAGGGAGGAGACTAAGGCATGACCATAAGAATAAAATCTGGAGCCACAAAGAGGCTGCCTTTGCTACTCTCTTCTTCAGTACAATTTGACCATTTAAACTCTATCACAATCACCTTTTTAATCCTTTCCTTATTTGTTTTGTTTGTGTGTTACTGCATAGGGTAAACAACAGGTCACAGAGCAAAGACTGAAATAGATACCTGTTTTACTTCTTGAAGTAAATGTAGCAGTTCAAGAAAGGAAAGGTAAGGGAGTTAATTCATCATTCCAAAATGAAATAATCAGTTTTATGGTACTACGAGTTAACAGTATGTGATAGGTTCCCTAGCCTTCCCTAATGCCCTTCTTCTCTTTTTTTCTCATTTACTCAAATAAATTTAATGAGTTCACATCTTCATACTTAAAGATCTACTACACCATGAGTCATTTTGACTTTAAACTAGATGAAGGGATGCCTTGTTCCTGATCTCTTTTTCAAGTGATCTGCTTCTATTTCTCTTTCGTTCTGGTTCTTTTTTTTAACTCTATTCTCTTCTTCCTTTGAAGCCTTCTTAGTAAAAAGAGTTTTTGAATTTTAGCTATTTTCTCCTCTAACATGAGTCAGTTACATTTTGTCCTCTGTCCGGGAGGTTGTACACACTGTCTGGAATCAGACAGCGTATAAAGTGATCTACCTCCACCCTCCCAGGAACCTCCACAAATTTAGCAAAAAGAAGAGGAGAAAAGGATAGCATCTCTCTGCCTGTGGTTTTCATGTTTGTATCCAGAGATCACCACACTGTTTCATGAATTTAAATTTAAATTAGTAAAATTGTATTTGTCAGCTATGTAAAATTTTATATCATGTTAGAAACAAACAGGTGACTAAGCCAGGACAATTAGGAAGACAGTGAGTGTGAGAAGGGAAGTGGAAGGAATTCAACCCGAGTTATACTCAGTGCCAATCTGCATCTTCAGCAACTGCAGGGCCATCTTATGCATCTGGGTTTATGTCTGAGGTTAGGAGGTGAGGAATGAGTATACAGAGATGTAGAAAAGCTTGATCACGGTGATGGAAAACATGAGATAATGTCCAGTTTAATTAAAAAAGGTAAACTTACATATTAACCTCGTATATGTAAATGTCCATCTATGAAATACTGTGACTGCCATATAAGATGATGTTAAGTGAAGTGAACCCCAAGATAGGGACATAAATGTTTTTTTTCTTGCTATTGTTTTTAATATATTTATAATGTACTATGTGATTTTTTTTGTTTCTTTGGTATGTTCCTCCCCCACGATATAACCCCTGTTTTCACTGTATTTGATTCTGGTGCCCTGCAACTTGTATTTACATTTTTCTAATTTGGGGAGGGGAAGGGAAAAAACAAAATGCTTAAATAGGGATACAGGTTGACCCATTGTAACAATGAGATGTCCAAGACACTATGTTGAAAATGAACTTCACAACTTTGGTGGTGCAGTGGGGAGTAGTTGGGGAGGTGGGAAAGGAAGGGTTGGTAGGGAAAAAACAAAGTAGGAGGTAACAATGCTTGATAAAAAAAAATTTACTCATTATCTTGATCATGTAACTGTAACCCTTCTGTACAGTATTTTTACAATAAAAACATATAAAAAGAATAAAAATTAAAAAATAAAAAAGAAATACCATGACTATCAATAGGAAAAGATATGGAATCAAGTATTGTATGTAGTGTAGGTCAAATATCATTTTAAAATAAAACACCGCTTACTGATTGATGACTAATATCTATCTAATCCATTTGTTTCTTCTACAGTGCTAATGGGTAGGTTTAAAGTTGTTTATATTTGAAAAATGTACTTATGTAATAGGCATAATGCAAGAGGAATCTGTTATATGTTGGGGTAGATGAAACCAAATAATTTACTATTATGAAGCAGATGATATGTTTTTCTTAAATGGACTCTTCATTTAAAACAAAGAGAGTGAAATAAAAAAAAACACTGAGGCTCTTCGTGTATTTTGGCCAGTTTGCTGACTAGCATGCATATTTTGTGTTCCTGATGCATGCTAACTTTCATAACAACATATGCTGGGGGCCTCCACTGTAGCCATGACAGAGGAACTGACACTGGAATAGCTCATTCTCCATGAATAGCCTAAAACTGGGCATGGTACATGCAACAACTGTCTTAGACATTCAACAAGAAGCAACACAGACTGTTACATCCAAAAGAAAGGAAACACACAATGTGAGCCCCAGACTTTTGTGTGTGTGTGTGTGAAAGCAGCTTCCAGATTGCAAAGAAGGAGGTGGAGCTCAAGCTGGCCTTCTTGAGTTTGAAAGGCGGAAATTGGACTTCAGTGATATTGGTTAGGTTGGAATTTGTGAGGACAGGGATCACAGAAAAAGACAAAAGGAAAATCATCCTAGGAATAGAATTTATAGCTTAATATTAAGCTGAGATTATGTAAGAAATAGACTCAATGAAGTTAGGAAATTGAAAATAGAGCTTCTAGAGGACATGGATTTCTAAAGAGGAGAGCAGCTGTGACTAACCTGGAACCTTTCTAAACCGTATGGAAATTCCCCCAAAAATCTATCTCCAAATAATGTGAAACATACACATTAAAAACAGAGTGACTATAGACTTAGAATACAATATTATACAGAATAACATATACTTTCTTTAATAATTAAGGTGATATTAAATTGATTTACTGATGAAATAAGCCTCTATAGTCCTTAAAAGAAGACATAAAACACATTGCCTCTCAACATCATAGTGTATATATTATTTTGCTTAACATAACATCTTATGCTCAGACATAGAAGTAAGAAATTAATTGACGACTAAGGAAAATTAATATTTCAGAACCAAAGATTACAGGAAAGTTAGACATCTTACTGAAATTGTAGAAACAATATAAATATAATTGATTCAAAGAAAAGATGGCATAAGGAACCTCAATGAAAGGGAATTGGAAAGGTAGAGGAAAGCAATAGACAGGGTTATTATGAGTTAACCATAACATGTGTAGGTCTGAAATATCACAATGAAAGACATTGGTATAATTAATACACACTGAAAAGAATGAATGATAGATATTTGAAACAAACTTTGATGTGGAAGGGGTACTAGCTGGAGTGGGAAGGGCTAGCAGAGGGCAAATGAAGTCACGGTAGTTTGTATTCATGTATGAAAATAGAACAATGAAATCTGTTGAAATTGTTTGATGAAGGGGAAGTGGGAAGGAAGAAAGAATAAAAGGGGATAGGGTTGATGGGAATACATAGAATGAATGTGTAGAAATGTCACAGTGATCCAAAAAATTTATGCAAAAGAAATGATAATTGCTTTAAAAATCGTTGTTCAAAAATGTTTATGCCAGCTGGGTACCAGTGATTCTTTCTTATAATCCCAGCTATTCAAAAGGCAGAAATTTGACAAGTGAGGTTCAGAGCTAGCCTAGGTAGACAAATCTTGGACATTCTTATGTACAGCAAAAAGGACAAAGTAGAGACAAGGCTCAAGTGTTGAGTGTCAGCTCTGAAAGAATAAAGGTGACCAAGAGCATGTGGTCCTGAGTTCAAGCCACACTGGCAAAAAAAAATCCATATCAAATTTATTAATGATAGCCCCAAACTAGGAATAACTCTAATGTTCATCAAAAGAAGGACAAAATTTTGAATGTTTACAACAAAAGATGACTCAGTAGAAAAATTAAAAATAAATGATATGTGTGTACACATAAATTACATTGGAAACAATTATGCTAAATTAGAGAAATAAATTGCAAAGATATTCATTTACACCTTAAAATTACTTTTATAAGGTAATTTTATAATAGACAAAACTGAACTATTGCAGAAGAAATCATAAATCTTTGTTTCTGGTGGGGAGAGGAGAGAGGAAGATGGCTGGTAAGGGGTATGTAGGAACATATTCATGAACTATTCTTTACAACAACAGATTTGCACATCACATAAGTGAGTAAATCCCCATTTAAGGTTTGTGTAGTCTTGTGTCTGAAAATTACATCTTAATTAAAATGAAGATGCAGTTACGTTTCACTGAATTTATTTCTATTTGTGATTTTAGATATATCCCAGTGGTTTGGCAGCTGTAAGTTGAGTTGTATGTTTTTGTTGTTTTACCATTCTTTTTAAAACTATATTGCACTGTACAAAATGTTGTCCTTCAAGTCTTAGGTATATCTAATAGATATATAAACAATTTATACTGACCCACCTAATGAGAATGTAACAAACAGCTGCTTACAACATAAATTTAGATGGCAATGCATTATAGCTCTGGCAGAAGCTCAAAGGAAATAGTGATACACTCTGGAAAATGGTGAGACCCTACTGGGGTGCATTAGGAAATGTGCACTCCCATATACAGTCACTCAACAAGGGCTCTGCAAAATTAGCAAGGGTCATAGTTCTGACATTTCATTTCAGATCACTTTAGCAATTTTTACTCAAAGGTTCTGCTTCAACAAATGCTGGCATCCTTTTCTTTGGTCCATCATAAAAGGAACAATCTGACCTGAGAATTTTGCCAGAGCAGAGAAAAGACATTAAGAAAGAGAAAAAATGTAAGTCTACAATAAAAGGAGAAAATAAATGAATCAGGTTGGCACCACAAGGCTGGGGTAACTGCCGTATACCTACCTACCTACCATGACATAGTAAGCTACACAGACTGGATCCATTGATGTACTTTTACTGGGACAGTACTTTTGCCAACTTTTAAAGTATTTGCATGATCGAATCAATAGCTAGGCTATAAAAATTTGCTTCAGGCTGGCATTCCAGGTTTCAGTCAGAGAGTATATTTGAAACAATAGAACTATTTTCATTGCTTTGGAAGAAACAAAGGGACAGAGACAGAAAGACAAACACGTCACACAGAGGACAGAGAGAGGGGGACAGACTGACAGGCAGACAGGCAGACAGGCTTACAGAGAGTTGTGTGTGTTCATATAATCTAAAATGTTTGCTGTTGCAACATACTGCATTGGATAATGATTGAATTCTAATATGATATAGTCAGTTTTGTTTGCCTACACCAAATACTTAGAAAAAAATCAAGTCACTGAAAAATGTCTTTTTGAAGAAGAAATATATTAATTTATATTCATTTCCATTAGCTGCAGTACCTAGTGGGTGTTTAATAAGTGTTCACTGACAAGAACAAAAACAATTCTATTTATTACTCATAGCATTGTCTTCACCAGCCTTTTATAAATGTATTTCTGTAAATGTGATTTATTCTAAAAAAGAATAAGTTAAAATAACTGTAATATTCTAAACAATGTTTATGGCATATCATGTATCTCTTGAATGCTAATCTCAGAAAACAAAACTTCATGAGCTTTGTAGAGTTACAGTTTGTTTTAAAGGACCTGCCTTTTGAAGAAGTGAACTACTTATCTAGATATTTTTAGGCATCTTACTCAGCACAAATTCTTTCTGGAACTTAATCATATCCAACAATGTGGTTTTGTAGTCAAACAGCCAAACACTGATCTTATGTGAGATCGAGTATGTGATTCTGTGGGTAAGAGTGTGATGCCTAAGTTCAAAACCTAGACTTCGTCTAGGGAGAGTGGGATATATTGGCAAGAGAACAGAGATTTCCTGGTGCCTGTAGGCCAGACACTGGCTCTGCATTGTTCTTAAACTTAACAAAATGTATGTCCTGTGTAGAGAAGAGGAATCTGATCTTTGGACAGAAAGATGACTTCCCCAGGATGAAACATATCATAAAGAAATTTCAATTTGTCAAAAAAGGAAAACATGACGATGTAGTAAAATAGGAAACAATTATCCTCTCATGCAATCCATTCAGGAAGAAATCAATTTGAATAATACATTCCTCTGAAAAATTAGACCGTAACACTGGAGATAGGCCTCTCGTCTGTTTGAGTCCAGTTTTTTTTTTTTTTTCATTCATCAAGAATCCAGATGCAGGGCTGGGAAGGTGGCTCAGTGGTACAGCGCTTACCTTACATGCCTGAGGCCCTGAGTTCAACTCCTCAGCACCACATAAGCAAAAAGAAAAAAGCCGGAAGTGACGCTGTGGCTCAAGTGGTAGAGTGCTAGCCTTGAGCTGAAGAGCTGAGGGACAGCGCCCAGGCCCAGAGTTCAGGCCCCACGACTGGACCCAAAAAAGAAAAAAGAAAAAAAAAAAGAATCCAGATGAAGATATACTAGTGGTTTAGACAAAACCACTTCTCTGGCTATGAATGATATATTAATTGTTAAATAAAATTGATGCTTTGGGTTCACATTTTGCATTTTTAACACTGCTAGATCAAGTTGAACATCACTTTCTTCTTGAGACTCTTTCCTCCAGATGTGATGATGCGACACTAAGTTGGTTCTTCTACCTCTCCCCTTCCCATGTATTCCTCTTATATTCCTTTTATTAGTTTCTCATCTCTTCCACACTATTACTCTGCAAAACATTCTTCTACAATTTGTCTTACAATCCCTTTCAATGTTCTCTGCCTCCTCTTCCAACACTTGGTGGTTCTTCCTCAGATGTATGCACACAGGGCTTCTCTCCTATTCTCTATACTCCAAGCTCCCTCCTTAAGACCTTTACACATTTTCCCCATCTGCTTGGAATGCTTTTCCTTTCTTTCCTTAATATTATTTGGAAATGACCACCACTCATTTATATATAATAATCTTATGTGTTTATTTTTTAAATTTTAAAAAAATTCAATTTTTTCTGTTGTCAAGGTGATGTAAAGAAGGGTTACAGTTACATAACTAGGTAATAAGTATATTTTTTGGAGGGTCCGGTCATGGGGCTTGAACTCTGGGCCTGGGTGCTGTCCTTCAGCTCTTCATGTCAAGGATAGAGCTTTAACACTTGAGTCACAGTGCCACTTCTGGCTTTTTGCTTTTTTCTTATGTGGTGCTGAGGAATCGAACCCAGGGCCTCAGGCATGCAAGGCAAGTGCTCTACCACTGAGCCACCTTCCCAGCCCCATAAGTATATTTCTTGTCAAACTTGTCACCCCTTCCCTCATTTTTCTCCTACTTTCCCTCCCTCCCACCCCCCACACCCAAGTTGTACAGATCATTTTGTGGCCACACTCGTGTATACTGGTACTATTATAGCCCTTTAATATTCTAACTTTCTTTAAATCACTCTTGAAATAAATTAATGCACTAAAAAAGAAATACAATGCCATTTTGATAAATTAAATGATTCTTTCTTATAATTAAGGAAAATTAAATGCAATAATAACAATAATAAATAATCTTTTTCATTTCCCATTTTGGATACAATGGCCTCTTTTGTTCTTTTTCTCAACCTGTCTATGAAGTATGTTGATAACATACTATATTTCCTCCTTTGAAGTACCTAATTAGTTACCAGTTAAGTATTATATAGTAGAGTTGTATTTGTGTAGTAATTGATTTCTGCCTTAATTTGACATTTAACTTACTCATAGCTATGTCTTCCAAGCCTTACTCAAAGTAATTGCTCTATTCTGTAATCATGAGAACTCTAATCCTCCATTTCTTTGCCAACTTTTGCTACTTTAGTCAGAAATTCTATGTCTCTGTTTTTGTACACTGTTGTATAAGTTGGTCAAAGTCCTCATCCTGTATTAATGATATAATGTCTTAATTACAATAGCTGGCTAAAATTTAATAGCTAATGCTTTATACATAGAAAATCTACCCACTTTTTCCTTTTCAAAATATTTTGGTTCTTTTGTGCCTTTTATATTTTTTTCTTTCAATTAATATTTTAAATGACTTATCTATATCTATATACAATCTGACGTTTTGATCAATGTTTAAAATATGGAATAATTAAATCAGGCTAATTAACATATCTAGCACCTTGATTTTCACATTTTTTTGATGAGACATTAGAAATTTATTCTCAGTTTTGGAATATATAATACATAGTTATTATTAACTATAGTCAACCAACTGGGTAACTAATTTTATAATTAAGTTGCCATGTTACAGAGTAAAAACATAAATGTCAATACACACAAATACATAAAATCAGAATTTGATAATGATATTTGGGAAACAATGTTTTCAATATTGAGTATTCCACTTCATGAATAGATTGTATCCCACGATGTATTTAGATTTTATTTAAAGTAATAGCATAATTGTATACTTATCCATTAGAGAATTTAAAATATTAGATTGTTGATACTATTATAATTGGTAACTTTAAAAATGTTCCAAGTTATTTACAATCACACTGGTTTTTCTGAAGTCTTGCTATGATATTATTAATAGTCAATCTATAGATATTTTGATTTTCTGCACAGGATTACAATCATACTGGTTTTTCTGAAGTCTTGCTATGATATTACCAATAGTCAATCTACAGATATTTTGATTTTCTGCACAGGAAATTACATCAACTGAAAATGACTATTTTAGGTTTCTCTTTCTAGTTAGTATACTGTACATTTCTGTTTCTTACTTTTCTGTGCCCTTCATCATAAAATTGAAGAGAACCTATAATACTTGACATTCTTGATTCCAAATGAAAGTTATTAAAATCTAATTATTTGATAGCATGCTTGCAGAACTTTTCGTTCTCTTTAATCTTTTCCTTTCATTTCTTCTTTTCTGTTTCCCCTAGTCATACTCCTCCTCCTCCTCTTTTTGATTAGATTTTGTCAGATTAAAAAAGACTTAATTCTAAAGTTAGTTTTCAGAATTTTTATTCTTTATTTTTTAAGCAAAAATAGATTTTAAAACTCAAGATGTTTTCTATTTATTAGTGAAGTGATGTTTTCCTTTTAATAAAGCTATTAATATTGAATTTCTTTTCTAATGTCAAGCTAACCTTGCATTTGTAGCACATTCCAATATGATTAGGATGAAATGTCCTTTTTTGAAACATTTTATGAGTTCTATTTACCAGTACTTTTAAAGGATTTTTACATATATATATATATATTTATTTATTTTGTGAAATGCATGTTATATTTTTAGGAAGTTATTTCTAAGATCCAAATTTATTGAAGGAATTGAAACATGAAGTTATTGTTTTTTCCTATCTTTAGAAACTTATCTATGTTCTCATTCTTATTTTATCCCTGATATGTGTCAAATGTCCTGTTTTCATTAGTCATTTTTCTGACTAGCTTTCTCATATACATACACACATTATTTATATGTATTACTTTATCATTCATCAGTGTTGTATTTTCTTTATTATCTTCAAATGATTGTACAAAGGACTCAATTTAACATGTCAGTTTATGAGTACAATGTATCTTCATGTTATCCTTTTTCTAATTTGTTGAGATAGATACCTATATCATTAACTTCTAAACCAGTCTTCCTTTTAAATGCATGATTTTGACTCCATTTTCTTTTACATGTGATGCTTTTAAAAACAATATTTAAAATGTAGTTGACATATATTATCATTTTCATTCAGTTTAATATGTGCTTTTCTCTCATGATTTCTATTTAACATGGTCTTTCAAGATGCCAAAACATAGTCATTTTTTGTTTCTTTTTGTGCTTAGTTGTCTTTAAAATACTTATCTTTCATGCTACCTAATACATAAGATACTAGCCACATTTTACAATTGTTCCACTTAACTTTAAGAAGGATTTAATTGTATAGTTGCTGCATGCTCTGATTTCTATAATGCCATTTTATTTCTGTGTATCTTTTTTGAGCATTTTTGTACTGTCTCTCATTGGCTGAGCATTTGTATCTTTTTCCTTTTAGTCTTATTATATTATGAATTTTACTATTTTGATTTCCTGTAATTCTATGTATATTTTAAATTATACCATTTTCATGGTGATTCTTTTACCACTATCAATTTCTTTATATTTAATTGAATAGGAATATACTTGTCATATATGCTAATTTTTAATTCTTAAACTTTTTGTTTTATGACATTAATATTTAGTTACAGGTGCCTATAACTTTACTATTCTATTTGCTGTTTAATTCTTCTGTATCTTAATATTTGTGTATTTCATACCAGTTTGTTCTGCATTATTATTATTGTTGTTGTTTTGCATAATTATTAATTACTTATGCTTGTTATAATTCCTTGACTAAATCAACAGGACTATGTAATAACAATCAGAGGTTGGTAATGTCTTTCAAAAGCTAAGAAGGGTGTTCAAATATGTATTATATTGTTTAAGAGCCAACGTAGCAATAAGAAATAGAGTAACAAATCAAGAATAACAATACATGACAAATCAAATCATAAAATGCAATTAACATGTTTGTGATAATTGCTCATTTTATAATTGTTCATTTTATAAAGTAAAATGAACTTCTAGGAAGAAGAAAGTGACAGGAATATTTTGATCATTGTTAGAACAAACAAAATGTCTAATTAGAAAGTTATTTCAAATACTCAGGTATAGGTAGAGTTATGAGAAGTAGAATTTCTTACTAGAGTACATATTTTAGACTCAGAGCAAAACGTAGCTTCAGGTGGTTTATTCAGTGGCTTATTGTGAGAGAAAACCCAAAGATGGTGTTGCAGTGAGCAAAGTAAAGTTTGGTCACGTTGGCAGAAGTGAGGACTTTGTGTATCTCTTTAGGGAGTATGGTTTGTGAATGTTGGTGTAAACTGCTGGAACACTTAATTATGAGATGAATATAAAGCTAATTTTATTTTTAAAAGATCTCTTTAGCTGCCACACCCAACATGAACTAATACAGGCAGAATGGAAGTTGGAATATAGATTAAGAAGCAGTCATAGCATCTCTAAATAAATAGATGGTAGTCAAAATGAAGTTAATAGGAACAATTTTCAATGGCTTTGGAGGTATAATAGACAGAACTTAGGTGAAGTAGCTTACTTTTTTATAGAAATTTGATAATATTTGTTAGTGGAGAAGACGATATATTAGGAAAAAATACAGAAAATGTGAAAATTGGAGAGAAATCTGATATTCCATTGGGGATAAATTAAACTTAAACTTGAAGTATCTGAATCAAGGGAGCTTTTGTAGAATGAGAGTTCGTATCTCAATGAAGCCCTATGCTAAACTTAAAATTTGAGATGTCATCACTGTTATGTTTTTAGAGCTCTGAAAATTAATGGAATTACATCAAAGAAAAGTATTGAAAAAGAATAAAAAGTTCCAGGTTTTAGTGACATGCTTATAACCCTAACTTCTCAGGAGGTTGAGATCTAAGGATCAAGGTTTGATGCCAACTTGAGGAGAAAAGTCCAAGCTAGACTAATAAACTACAACAAAACAAAACAAAGCAAAAACCAAAGTAATACCCTACCAAAAACAAATAAAAATCTGGAAATAGATTTTAGCTCAAGTTGTCAAAGACACTGCCTAAGCCCTAGGTTCAAGTCCCAGGACTGGCACCAAAATAAATAAATAAACTAAACAAGAACAAAGAGAGGCATAAATGTGTCCTAAGGAGTTCAATATCTAAATATTGGATGTTGGAGAAAGATCACTCAGAATGGGTGGGGGGAGGAATTTTTGATGTTATATAGAAATCAAAGCATAAGAGAGTCCCAAAAAGGAGAGTGGAATAGAATCTGTTAATTTCTCTTTACAAAGGGGAAGATGGGTTTCAGGATTTTATGACCATTGTAGTCTTAAATCACATATTGAAGTTAACTATGAATTTTTGGATTTCTTAAACACACACTCAAATGATTGGACTACTGGGTTTCCCGGGCAATTCAAATCATTAAGACCTTTTGCAGGCAACATCAACAACAGCAGCAACAAAAACAACTCTGCGACTTTAAGATAAAATAGGCTATAATAGTCCGAATTAATTAATAAAATAGTTATTGAAAATCTATCCTAAAATTTGCTTGGGAAAAAAATAAGAAAATGCTTTTGATTTCTCTGTTACAGTGTGCAGAAGCAAATCGCTGGATTACAGGTTGCTCAAAGGAAAAATTATATTTGCTTCAGATTTGTCCATGTCCTGGTTGAACATAGTTAGATCAGTTTTGGTGATGATTATCTTTAAATGAATATCATAGAAATTCCTCAGATTTTAGCTGACACATAACACTGCTGGAAGGCTGATTGCAGTTAAGTAGTGAAACTCTCCTACTAGGCTTTTATAAAACCTCACTTCTGATAAGAAAGGCCAGTACTCAGAGCAGAAAATGTCTATTGTTTGCCAGAGCTTTAATTAAAACAAACAAGCAAACAACAACAAAACAACAAACCCCTATATTTTGTTTTCAATCCAATTTTGGAAAGAATACAGGAGAGAAAGCAAGATGTAAATTTTACAATGCCTTGGCAATGTATCCAATTCTCAGCCCAACAAAGAAGCTTATACGCAGAAAATCTTAACAGGAATAAAGCATGTAAAATAAATAAAAAGCTTCCAGTGCTTAATACCAATCTTCTTCACAGCAACTGGAACTGCCGATAAGACACCTACTCAGAGTAATGATGCATAATTTCAAAGCGTAATAGCCTAGACCTCATAAATACGGACAAATGCCATCTTTTTAAAGGAAATAGTTGCAAATGTGAAGTGCAATGTGCTGAGCCCTTTCCAAATGTATTTTTATAAACAAGGCAAAATGCCAAGGCTTGGTTTTTCCCAACAGGATAGGAAGAGCAAGAAATCTAACTATTATAGGCACATCCGGTGTTTGTCCATGTAGAATCATGTAAATGTTTACGTACTTTTGATTCATTATTAGTGGCTATTTTAATTGGGGTATAAATATTATAAAGTGTGTTTACAACAGATAAATCTAAGGAGGGCTGAAGTCATTTGCAGTACTAAAGCTCATTTGGGATAATTACAGTGCCCCTGAAGAATGTGTTTATGTATGACAAAAAAGAGGATTGTTAGAAGAAAAGTAGGGCTGGTGACACTCTAAAAAGAGCAGAGGCTGATCCTGCTTGGGTCTAGCTTAGCAAAGAGTGAGAACATTAATGAAAAAAGATTCTGTGAAATGGGGAAAAAAAAAGGAAAACCATAGTAGTTTCTGTTGCCAGGTTTACCTTATTCAGTCAAATTTCATGCAGATGACTTGCTGTAACTACAGAAATAACATGAAGTGATTCCATAAGATTATGCTGGCAGTAAAGATACTAGTATTTTATTGCACATTGCATTCTAGTTTACATTTTATGCAGAGGCAAATTAGACTGCAATGTTGTTTATCCTTTTTATATGGAAGGCTATTTTAATCTCATTCTTAAAGGTTATTATTAGTTTATATACCACTTTCTATTTTAGCAGAATGAGATGATTTAAAAAATTTCTGTATTTTCACTGAGAACCATATGACACAGTGAACTTTAAACACAATGAGTTAACAAGGGGAATTAAACAATTGTTTCCTATTATCTGGAAGGTCAAATTATAATGAGATTATAATTTCTTCCCTTCAGGTATTGTCCATTTGTAAACAAGTCTGGCTTGGGTTTTTATAAATGTGCTGTTGATTAGATTAATTTCCTATGAAACACAAATTTCTTTTCTTCTCTGACAGGCTAGCAGACTCTGCCAGTGTGGTGATTGTTCAAGAAAAATGCAGCATGGAAAGAAAAAAAAATGCTGCAGCAATGTGAAATGAGCCTAAAATGAGATTTAGCTGAGATTGAGGTACCTGTATTGTCATTTAAGAGGGAATTCAAGAGCTAGTATGCTCTGTGTTTGGTTGTAGAAAGTGAGAAGCAAGCATGTGGATGGAGAGAAATAATGTGCTTCTCCCTAGGCACAAGCTACTTTCCGAGCTATGTAGGGTATAAAGAGTCTGCAATGACTCTTATGCCCAGCCTGCATGTTAGCCCATTTTATGGTCTACCTTCTTGGGCCCACATCTGAGGGCATCTTCTCCTGCATTAGAGCAATCACAACATATTCCCACATAGAGGATGTTATCTGAAAACACTTGTCATTTATGCTACTTGCTTCAAGGTTTTCCTTTTCTTTCAACACCAACCCTTCTTTAAAGGAAAACTTACTCAGCCCTACCTGGGAGAGGAAAATCCCATCTTTGATAATATTTCCTGACTTTCTAATTATGGTTGAAATAAAATGCCTATTTTAATCTAGATGTAATAACAGATATTTTGCTTTTCCTGCCTTTCCCCTAATTCAAATTTGATTTACTCAGGATGGCTTCAAGGCTCTGGAAGTGATGAGATGTACATATTTCATTTCGTAACTCATCTTCTACCATTCACTTTGTAAAGAGCGAATATCAATAATGCTCATTTTCTTAAGGAAAGAGGCCGGAAGGTCTGAGCCCTTTCACACTTGTTCCAATTCTCTTCACATTCAAATATGATACCCTTTTCCTTTAAAGTGGTTTCAAATGTCAACATGGGCTAGTTAAATGTTGAGAACTGAACTTTCGTGTTTCATTAGTGTGTAGATGAAAGCCAGGAAGTGTGGTTAGAAAAATAGGTGCTTAAAAGTAAATCAGATTTCTATATTGGTTTTTATTAGATGATGGCTTTCATTTCCTTAAGAAAACTGAGATACTTACTGGAAAACTTAGAAACTTAGATCATATTGAAACCTTTTAATGAAAATAGAAGATTTCAATATTATTTGTTGGACATGGTTGTGTAGTGACACTGTGGGGACACTGAGATGTTACTTTCTCTAACTACACAAATGCATTTCTCTTATTCAAGTAATAAGAGAGTGGTAAATAAATCTTTATACTCAGTGATCCTTTTATGATGCTTATTTGCACATAAAATAATTTTCTCCTGTATTCTTTCTATACTCAGCTGGTTCATGCTTATGCTTCTTGTACATAATTCTCTGGTTAAATTAGGAAGAATTGAGCAGCTAAAATTTGAGAACAAATCTGTGACCCATTGGTAGGGGAATTTTCTTGGTGGAGGAACTATATGAAAATTACACATCATATAAGACCCCTCTATGTGTTTTATCTTGGATCACAATGGATTATAACTCATGGTTGGAAATAAAGACTCAAACAGATCTGGCAATGTCACTTGCTGGCTGTGTAAGTTACAGAAGATATTTAACTACCATGAATCTGTAATACAATCATATAAATTCTTACTTTTCAGGATCATTACATATCAAATGATTTGGAAAACACCCAACATTTGTACTATGTTGCATGTGCTTAGCTTAGTATATCCATGTATGTATGTTTAGTCTAACTCAGATGCATCTAGTTCTGGTTACTACTCTTCTCCACGAAACTTTTATAACATAAAATTTCATTTCCTTGACTTTAGAAGATTTCATCTTACATTTGACTTCTTTATGCCCCATGCTTGCATGTATGAGTATTGAATGGGGTGGAACTGTATTTGGTTGTAATACCTGCTAAGTTAAAAGAAGTTGCATGTTTGAGTGTCTACCTGGCATCATACCCTCCTCTGGGGTAATGACACCTCTTATGTCTGTTTTCTCTGATAATCACTATAGAAAATCCAGACACTTTGTCTCCTAGAAGGTTCCACAGAACAGATGAATCAGAATCAAAACTCATCAAAACCTCAACAACATTCTTCCAAAAATTTATATGGAATAATAGAAGACCCTCAATAGCAACAACAATCCTTAGTAGGAAGAACAGTGGTAGAGGAATATCAATACCAAACTTCAAACTCTATTACAAAGCCATAGTTATAACAACAACAACAACAACAAAACAGCTTGGTACTGTTACATAAACAGGCCTGACGACCAATGGAATAGAATTGAAGACCCAGAAGTGAATTCACAGACCCACTGAATCTTTGATAAGGGAGCAAAAAACACAGGATGGAAGAAAGACAGTCTCTTCAACAGACGGTGCTGGCAGAATTGGCTATACATATGTAGAAAATTGAAGCTAGATCCTTATATATCATCCTGTACCGGAATCAATGTAAGACCAGATACCCTGAAAATAATACAGGAAGGGATAGGGGTAATGCGAGGGCTCCTTGGCACAGGTAAAAACTTCCTACATAAAGACCCAGAAACACAACGAATCAAAGATTGAATGAATGGAATTGCATCAAACTGAAGAGTTTCTGCATGACAAAGGATATAGCTAGCAAGATCAATAGAAAGCCCAAAGAATGGGAAAGGATCTTTAGTAGCTATGCATCAGATAAAGGCCTCATATATAAAATATACTTAGAACTAAAAAATTACATCCCTCCAAAACAAATCCCCAAAGTAACAACTCCATTAATAAATGGGCTAAAGACTTAAAAAGAGACTTCTGCAAACGATAAATAAGAATGGCCAATAGACACATGAAGGCCCATGTTCAACAGCTCTTGCCATAAAAGAAATGCATATCAATACAACATTGAAATTCCACCTCACCCCTGTTAGAATGGCCATTATCAAGAAAACTAATAAAAACAAATGCTTGTAGGGATGTGGCCCAAAGGGAACACTACTACACTGCTGTTGGGAGTGTAAATTTGTTCAACCATTCTGGAAAGCAGTATGACGGTTCCTCAAAAGACCCCCCAATCCCATAATAAAGCTATCAAGACAACAAAATGTTCATTGCAACATTATTTTTTATTGTGAAAATAGCATACAGAGGGGTTACAATTACATGAACAATGTAACGAGAACATTTCTTTTTTTTTTTTTTAAATTTTATTTTATTTTATTTTATTTGTGAACATACTGTACAGAGGGGTTACAATTGCATGGGCAGGATAATACGTACATTTCTTACCAAGCATTGCAGCCACGAGAACATTTCTTATCAGGCATTGTTGCTTCCTCCTTTGTTTCCCCTTCCCATTCCCTTCCCATCACCCCCTGCCCCCACGCCAAAGTTGTAAAGTTTGTTTATATAATGTCTTGTACATCTCCTTGTTGCAATGGGTCCACCTGTATCCCTATGTAAACGATTTGTTTTTTTTCCCTTCCCCTCCACAAATTATACCAACATCAAATACAGTGAAAACAGGGGTTATACCATGGGATAGGGACATGCAAAGCAACTAAGAAATATCTTATAAATATGTTAGAAACAATCGCAAGAAAGAAAAACCATTTGAGTCCTTATCTTGGGGTTCATTTCGACTAACATCAATTTATCTGACCTTTTCTGCTTGTCTCAGACATATACTAGTTATTGCAAATAAGGGAAACCATGGGACCTATGTTTCTTTGGGCCTGGCTTACTTCACTTAATATAATTTTTCCAAGTCTTTCTATTTCCTAACAAATGGGGGAATGTCATTCTTTCTGATGGAGGCATAGAATTTCATTGTGTATATATACCACATTTTCTGGATCCATTCATCTACTGAGGGGCATCTGGGTTAGGTCATAAAAGAAATGCAAATCCTTGCTGGTGGGAGTGTAAACTTGTTCAGCCACTTTGGAAAACAATATGGGGGTTCCTCAAAAGACTCCACATAGAGCTCCCCTATGACCCAGCAATCCCACTTTTGGACATTTACCCAAATGCTCACAAACAAGATCACACTAAAGATACCAGCATGACTATGTTGTTTGCAGCATTATTTACTATAGCTAAGATATGGAACCAACCCAGATACCCCTCAGTAGATAAATGGATCAAGGAAAGGTGGTATATATCACAATGGAAATCTATGCTTCCATCAGAAAGAATGACATTGCCCCATTTGTTAGGAAATGGAAAGACTTGGAAAAAATTATGTTAAATGAAGTAAGCCAGGCCCAAAGAAACATAGGTCCCATGGTTTCACTTATTTGCAATATCTAGTATATGTCTGAGTCAAGCAAAAAAGGTCAGATAAGGTGACGTTAGGGAAGATATGCATTCAAATGTTTTTTTTCCTTTCATGCAATTGTTTCTAACACATTTATAAGATTATTTCTTTGTTGCTTTGTATGTCCCTCCCCCACAGTATAACCTCTGCTTTCACTATATTTGATGTCAGTATAATTTGTGAAGGGGAAGGGGAAAACAAATCGTTTAAATAGGGATACAGGTGGACCCATTGCAACAAGGAGATGTATAAGTTGTTATGTCCAAAACGAACTTTACAACTTTGGTGAAGGGGGGGGGGTAGAAGCATGGGGGGGGTAGGAGGGGGAGGATGGGAAGGGGAAACAAAGGAGGAGGCTACAATGCTTGATAAGAAATGTACTCATTATCTTGCCCATGTAATTGTAACCCTTCTGTACAGTATTTTCACAATAAAAAAAGAAATGTAAATCAAAACAACATTGAGATACCACCTCACCCCAGTTAGAATGGCTATAATCAAGAACTCTAATAACAACAGATGCTGGAGGGGATTTGGACAGAAGCAAATACTACTGCATTGTTGGTGGGAGTGTAAACTTGTTCAACCACTTTGGAAAGTAGTAGGAGGTTCCTCAAAAGACTCCACATAAAGTTCCCCTATGACCCATTGCAACAACATTATTTACTATAGCTAAGATATAGAATCAACCCAGTTGCCCTTCAGAAGATCAATAGATCAAGAAAATGTGGTATACATACACAATGGAATTCTATGCTTCCATGAGAAAGAATGACATTGTCCATTTGTGAGGAAATGGAAAGGCATGGAAAAAATTATTTTAAGTGAAGCAAGCCAGACCCAAATAAACATAGATTTCCCTCATTTGTAATACCTAGAATAAGTCTACAAATCTATAAAATAAATAAGCCTATAAATCTACAAGTTAATCCAGGGGATAGTAAAAAGCAAATAATTGCATATGAATATATGATTAATTAAACAACACTAAGCATTGCCACAGGAGAACAAAGGAGGATACTCTCAGGGGAGGATTACAATATCTCAATAACTATATCCATATGACCATATAAAATATGCCCATTGAAATGAACTACCAGAAATGGAAACAAGAGCTTTTTTAATTGTAATGTTTGCAGTTATTTCTTCTTCCTTTTTTATCTTCTTCTTTGGTTTATTCTCTGTTCACTGTTTTTGATTTCTGAAAACTTTGTCTTATATGTAAGTTTGTCTGATTTAGGGAAAGGAAGGGGAATCACAGAAACGGTGGGACAAAGGGTGAATCAATTCAGCAGTGTACTCATCAGACGCAGTGTTGGAAATGAACTTTACAACTTGGGGTTGGGGCAGTGAGGTTGAGAGAGGAAAAAGTGGAGAAAATGAGTGAGGGGAAGCGGTGTTATGGCTCAGGTGATAGAGGGCTCGCCTTGAGCTTCAGAACTCAGGGATAGCGCCAGGCCCAGAGTCCAAGCCCTACAACTGACCAAAAAAAAAAAAAGAAATGAAAATGAAAAAAAAAAATGAAAGGAAATGTACTCATTACCTTACTTATGTATCTGTAACCTCTCTGCATGTCATGTTTACAATAAAATTTACATTGAAAAGAAAGTTGGGAATGAAAGAACATCATCATAACATTCTGACATGTTATTTTTTTTTTAAATCTTCATAGTCTTTCTAAGAGTGTATTTTTTGGGGGAGGGGTCCGGTCTGGGGCATGAACTCTGAGCCTGGGTGCTGTCCCTCAGCTCCTCAGCTCAAGGCTAGCGCTCTACCACTTGAGCCACAGCGCACTTTTGGCTTTTTTTCTTTTTGCTTATATGCTACTGGGGAATCAAACCCAGGGCCTCTTGCATGCAAGGCAAGCGCTCTACTACTGAGCCACCTTCCCAGACCGAAGAGTGGATTATTATGTTTCCTATTTTAATTCAAAAAATCTAAATATTTTATATAATTTCATGCAGCTAATGAATTCAGAACCAAAAATAGGATGCAGAGCTTTATGCTTTAAAGTTGAATTAATTCCTACTACACCAAACAGATATTGTCCACAGAGAGCCATAACTTCAAAACCAGTAGATCTAACCTAGAGGGGAATAGACTCAAAAGAGAACACCAGCTGTAAAGATGCTAAATCAGCTGTACACCACCTGTCTCCACTGCTGCCTGCTTCCTAATTCCCTCTGGGTTTCTTCTCTGGTATATTCCCATAGAGTCAATGAATCCTCATTGGTCTTCTCCAGCATCTGGTCCTGCTTGTGCTTTTGATACATTTTTGCTTCATGATTATATCTTTTCTTCCAGCTTTTCCACTATTTTCTGAAGCTCCAATACTTAATGAAGACCAGATTTTGCCTTCACTTAGTGGCTTCAGACTCTTGAATGATAATATGTACCAACCCTACTCTACCACATGGTGGGGACAGGAGATGTAAGATCTACCAACCTTATTTTAGAATAAACTTTTTCAAATAAATCCAAAATAAAAAACTTCTGGGTAATTCAAGAAATATTATTTAATATATTATTATGTATTTACCTTGAAAGTATAATATTTAACTGCCCTTTAATTATCACTGCTAAACACTTAATGTTAATTAAGCTATGATTAAAAAAACCTTTAGGAAGATAAACTGTGATTAGTGTTTTTAACCTAGTCTTTCACTTGATCTTATTCTCAGCCTCTGTTTGTACATTCTTCAGGATTAAATAACTTTAGTTGTAATTATGGATTGTGGCTAACACATGTGATCTTTATTTTTAGATTAGTGTGGCTTCTAAGTGTGGCTGAGTCTCTAGAGTGGAAGTTTATAAAGCAAACTTTGTTTCATGTTCATAATGTTTCAATTTATAGTGAAATATTATATATTTTTTGCTTTGAACCTTCACTCTCCCCACAGTTGCTTGCTGAATAACCTCAACAACTTATTCTTAAAAAACAAAAACAAAAATAAAAACAGAGCAAACATGTTTCTTTTGACACATAACTGGCATTATCTTTTAGGAGTTAGCTATGTGTGGCCTAGATCATTGTTACTAGCTGTGGATAATCTGGCATATACAAAAGAACAACATATAGCGTGACCTACAGATATGGGCAGAAAGGGATTCTAGAATGTGAAATTGCTAGTAGGACACCATGACATTAGAAAACAGAGATGGTTTTGGATAATGACTACTCGTTATGTGGAGAATATTTCATGGGAAATAACCCAACAGGAGGGAGTAAAATAGTAAGTCTGAAGTTGAGAGTCATAATTGCATGGAGGGATGACAGGAAGGAAGCAGGGTCTCTGTTCTTAGAACTGAGATGTAAGCAAGATGCTGGAAACCTAAATCAAGGGGAAAAACTACCAGGATAGGAGTGGTGTTGAGCTTCAGGCCTGAGTTTATGTCTCTGAGAATGGGACATAAGATTTACTTGAGCAAAAACTCTACCTAGTCAGAAAATACATTGCGAATTTCAAGTGACCTTTCTGCTTGAAGATCAACTTCATTCTGGGAATAAACTTTGATGTAGAAATCAGCTGTGGGGGAGTGGAAACATGTAGTATATAGTAACTGATGCTAATTCAGTATTTTATCTTGAAATATGAAATAAGGATACAGGCTCTAACTGGCATCATGTCAGCCACCTGGTGGATGATAGGGAATTCCGTTTAACTGAAGCCATCATCTTCATGGTATGGGCAGGGAAGTTCAAGCCCCAGGTAATGGGCAAGCCTGAATTCCTAGAGGCAGGGGCGGGTACTTGGATGATAAGTTACTGAACCTGACAGTCCTATGACTTGAACTCAAGAGACTATCAAGTTTCCTGTGCTCCTGCTCCCTGATGCTGAGCCTATTCAGGCCCTAAGAGCTCAAGAGCCATTACGCCCTGCCTCCTGTCTCTGGCATCTCATTTCAGCTTTCCATTGGGGTTGATCTGGTTTACTGGTGTTGCTTTTTGTTTGCTCTTTCATTGCTTTACTACACTCAGTGTAGTGTACACCCAGCAATGTAGTATACACTCAGCAGTGTCAAATGTAGTCAAGGTGAGGCAGATCTTTGTGACCAGAATCAACCTGCAGCTGCAGACTCTTCAATAAAGATCCCAATTTGACCACTCAAAGTGTGGCTTCTCTGTTTCTTGTGACTGAGTTCCTGTACAACAAAAATAGCTAACTATGCAGATAAGTTGATTTGTGAATAGTTATGAGTTTTAATTTTGGAACTTTCCAGAGACACGGGGGTTGCCTGGATCTGTGCTGTTCCAGGTACTGCCCAGTGCCACGTTTGCATGTTCTGCTCTTCTTTCTTTCATTTTTTTTTTACATTGGGCTGCTGGAATCACCTTCTAGTTGGAAGACACAGTTTGTGGCATCAAGTATGGTCAAAGCTCTCTATAGTAGCACTGTCTCATTGTTTCTCTTAGAGGAACTTCTCTCATGTTTTCCTATTCAAGATCATCTAAATCACATTGTTTTGCTCCTATAAAAACTGAGATAAGATAACCAATAACTATGATCCTTCATGAAATCATGAAAATATTCCCATAGGGATGCAGACTCCTAGAGAGCATTATTGTAGGTTTGAGAATAAGATAGCATTTGGATGCATCAATTGCTTTGCTTTATAATTCTGTCACTACTTGACATTGTTTTTCTGCATTTGGACTGCCATTGAAATACATTAATCTAAATCTCAATCTTACAGTCATAATGGTAGCTTAGCATTTAGCTTGATGCTTGCTGACCCACACCTTAGTTTTAAAAGGTGCCCTTTCAAGTAACCTTTTTCTTTTTATAAAAACAACCATGTTAGTAACTTGCTATTGTGTACTTACCTTTGTATTTAATAATCCTTCTATATTGCAGCACTGTTGTCCCTGGCTTATTACTGAAAATTTAATAGTATTTAATTAAAATCTGGAAATGTGCTTTCAATTCTATTACTATAAAAGGAGGGGTGGGGAGGATTGCAGAAAAGCTCATCCTTAGCATTTGCATTATACTGGAAACTGTTAAACACTTAATCTTCCTGCGTAGTGGTTCTGTGCTTTTAAGAGGATTACATTATTAATTGTTTAATTATTCATTATGCTGCATTTTGCCATTCAGTACAAAAGCTTTTTTAAAATTAATTCAATGTTTTATCCTTCTTAGCAGTCTTTCTTTGTACTGGGTGCTCTGTTCTTTCATGATAGGCAGTCTCAGCAGAGATTCTAGAGGATGTCTTGTTGAAAGCTAGGCTTATAGTGCTAACAAATAGATCTTTTGCTAGAGCAATGACTCAACACACCACAAGGCCACTGAGTCTTGCCGGCACTCCAGAGACTGTGGTTAGAAATATGTCACCAGCAGGAGCGACATTAATCATAATTGTAGGAGTGACAGTCAGTTTCTTGATCTCATGGAGACAGACAGGCAGGTCAGTGTTTCAAGCAGTTTGTCCTTCAGGCAAGAAAAATTATTGGGAAGATTTCCTTTTCCTTTTTTTTTGTTATCGCTGGCATTTTAATTTAATCCCATCATTTTCCCCACAGTCTGGGCAGAAGTACAAAAGCTTCAGGCAGGCATGATCTGGCTCTTTTTCTTTTATTCTCTGCCAAAAGTAACCTTGGCAATTGATGGCTTAGGGAAAAGCTACCACACCCCTTTTCCTAAACTGTGGCTTTCTGTCATCATCATCATCATCACCACCACCACCACCACTATCATCATCATCATTATCATCATCATCATCATCATCATCCTCTCTCTTTCTCTTTCTCTCTCTCTCTCTCTCCTTCTCTCTTTGCACAAATCTTTTTGGGTTATAGAAGAAGAGAGTAGAACCAGTGACCTTAATGGAGACTGATGTCAGAATCCCTGCCCCATTCTCTGTGTTGATTGCAGGACAGTATACATGTTCCATTCACAGTAGTCAGCCTGTTAGGTCTGGTACCCCAGAAAAACTCCCAGAAAGGGAAAATACTCAAGATGAAAAAAAATAGCATCTTAAAGACTAGGCTTGAATACACACACACACACACACACACACACACACACACACACACACACACACATATGTATTTTAATGTTTTTTTCTTTCATGCATGTGTTTCGAATGCATTTATAAGATTATCTCTTTGTTGCTTTTTTTTTTTGTTGTTGGTCGTGGGGCTTGAACTCTGGGCCTGGGCACTGTCCCTCAGCTCTTCAGCTCAAGGCGAGCGCTCTACCACTTTAGCCACTGTGCCACTTCTGTTTTCTCAGTGGTTTATTGGAGATAAGAGTCTCATGGCCTTTCCTGCCCTGGCTGGCTTTGAACTGTGATCCTCAGATCTCAGCCTCCTGAGTAGCTAAGATTACAGGCCTGAGCCACCAGTGCCCGGCATTAAATGGAAATTTTAAGACCATTTTGTACATTCTTATTTACCTCATGAGAAAAGACTATTAATATTTATTTATCATTATGTAAAGGGGTGATTGCTTTTCGACAAATGTATTTGAATTAACTCCCAGTTTATTTGGATTTTTAATTCTTGAGAGAAGGGGAGGTAGAGAGAGAGAGAGAGAGACAGAGACAGAGACAGACAGGCAGACAGACAGACAGACAGAGAGAAAGAAAGAGGAAAGAATACACACCCTGATCGATCAGAAATATTCTAAACAGGTTTTATTTGTAATTTAATTAAATAATTTTGGTAAATTACTATCTTATGAAAGATTTAGACTTCTGTGTAATGTCATGACCTATATTCCAGTCTAAAGAATATCTGCTTGAGTTTGAGCTTACAATGTCAGTGTACATCATTAAGATGTTTATAAAATGTGTCACATTGAACTCTCCCTCCCACCCTCCCTTTCTCTCTCTCTCTCTCCCTTCACAAATAATTTTATTTATTGAAAAAAGAACTCTTATATTCAAAAATGTTTTGGTCAGTTGAGCCTTCCTTTCCTTTCCCTCCCTCCCTCCCTCACTTCTTTTCTTCCTCCCTCCCTTCCTCCCTTCCTCCATTCTTCCCTTCCTCCCTCCCTCCCTCCCTCTCTCCCTCTCTCCCTCCCTCCCTTCCTCCCTCCTTTCCTTCCTCCCTCCCTCCCTCCCTTCCTTCCTTCCTTCTTCCCTTCCTT
>NW_012267217.1:16143667-16178056 GCF_000151885.1 Dipodomys ordii
TTCCTTCCTTCCTTCCTTCCTTCCTTCCTTCCTTCCTTCCTTCCTTCCTTCCTTTCCTCCTTTCCTCTTTCCCTCATTTTCTCTTCCCACTTCTTTGCTTCCCTTTGCATTTCTGAAAGATTATACCTTTGACCTTGCCACTATATAGAGGTATGCAAAATTACTTGAGCAAACCATATTACCAAATGATGAGCAGAGCTTTATAACCTCATTTTTTTTCACATGAACAAAACACTCAAAGAAAACTAGTAAATTAATAATAATGGCCAATAGTGCAATAAATAGTTTAATACAGTCTATAGCTGAGATTTTTTTCTATGTGTATTTTATCCCTTTTATTTTCAGAAGTAATGTACCAATACAGAAATAATAACAGCAAAAATCACATTTAAGTTTACCTGCTCTGACATAGTTTCAGTTATGTCAGTTCTAGTTACGTCACTTTTCAGAGGTAGCCTGAACAATTACACATTTAGCTCAGAGGTTTGGAACTGAGGATTCTGAGTATTTTTGTTGAGCTCATTCTTTCTCTGCATTTTCATATAGAAATAGTAATATCAGCAATACCTTTGAAGGGCCTTTTGACTATTAATCAATTTTTTTATATGATCAATTTCCTTTTATCTGAAAATTTGTGCTTAAATGTTATTTACTTATAGCTTAACCAGAAGGGAATTTTGTAAAAATTTTAATGACAAGAATGTGTAATGCCGGGCGCTGGTGGCTCACGCCTATAATGCTAGCTACTCAGGAGGCTGAGATCTGAGGATCACAGTTCAAAGCCAGCCCGGGCAGGAAAGGCCATGAGACTCTTATCTCCAATAAACCACTGAGAAAACAGAAGTGGCACAGTGGCTAAAGTGGTAGAGGCTAGCCTTGAGCTGAAGAGCTGAGGGACAGTGCCCAGGCCCAGAGTTCAGGCCCCATGACAAAAAAAAAAAAAGAATGTGTAAGCATATTTTGTCAAAACTCAGTTCTATTGTACTTTCCTTAAAAAGAAATTATTGGAAAAACTTGGTCATATTCCATTTGATCTCATTCATTTATAAAATAAGAGTTACTGTGAAGTTTAGCTTTGTGTATAAATACAAAGCCCTGTATATACCATAGGGAATTAATTTACTTAGGTTATTTTTTCCTGAAGAGAAAGTAAAGTGAACTCTTTTTTTCCAAAAGAATCTTTAAAAATAACAAGTTGAAATATCTGATTCTTAACATAAATATATTTTTCCCCCTGGTAAGAGGTAGAATGGTACAGAAGATGATTAGTTTGAGGGGGGTGTGTGGTCAACAATGGGAAAGGAAAAGAGCCATGGAGAAGACCATTAACAGAAAATAACCCAGAAACAGAGCTTTGGCCTCAAGTTTTTGATATCAATTTCAACTTAATTCATGGGTCAACTTAATTGCCTTTGCTTTCTTGTTCCTGTGTGGCTTCAAAGTTTGTGCTCATTAAAGAATTTTCCATACTCTTTGACTTCCTTTTCCTTACTTTACTTCTTTTGAATACCATTTTACAGAATAAGGCAGTTACTTCTTTTTTGTAATACATTTTTATTGTAAAAATATTGTACAGAAGGGTTACAGTTACATGAGTAAGGTAATGAGTGCATTTCCTATCGAGCTTGTTCCTTCTTCCTTTGTTTTTCCCCTACCATCCCTTCCATCCACATCTCCCCATTCCCCCGTCCCTCCCTCCTGCCTCCAACTCCTTCCACAGAAGTTTTAAAGTTCTTTTTCAACATAGTGTCTTGTATATCTCATTGTTACAATGGGTCAACTTATATCCCTATTCAAGCATTTTGTTTTTTCTCTTCCCCTCCTCAAATTAGAAAATTAAGTGTATATACAAGATGCAGGGCACCGGAATCAAATACAGTGAAAGTGAGTTATACCATGGGGGAAGAACATACAAAATGTACATTTGACCATATAAGATGATGTTAAGTAAAATGAACCCCAAGACAGGGACACAAAAGGTTTTATTTTTGGTTGTTCTAAATATACTTATAACGTACTATGTTATTTTTTTTGTTTCTGTTGTGTGTTCCTCCCCCACTGAGAGATTTTTTAAAAAGACTCTTTCAATCTTTACCATGGCTTAGAATGAAGAGAGATTATTGGTAATCTTCATTCCAGTGTTCTGGAAAATGGTTTATATTTCTAACTGGAATCATTATGGTACGTTGTATAAGAATCCAGCTTACTGGTTCAATATATGCAGATCAATTAATGTAATAGCACATCAACAAGAGCAAGAATAAGAACCACATGATTATCTCAATAGATGCAGAAAAAGCATTCGACAAGATCCAACACCCCTTCATGATGAAAGCTTTGGAGAAGCTAGACATCCAGGGGACATTTCTCTATACAATAAAGGCTGTGTATTACAAACCTACAGCTAGCATTATATTTAATGGAGAAAAGCTAAAGCCATTTCCTCTAAACTCAGGAACAAGACAAGGATGTCCACTCTCTCTATTCCTCTTCAACTTAGTGTTTGAATGCCTAGCTAGAGCAATTAGACTAGATGCAAACATAAAGGGGATCCAATTAGGGAAGGATGAAGTAAATCTCTCCCTCTTTGCAGATGACATGATCTTGTATTTAAAGAACCCCATTACTTGAGCTGATTTGAAACTTTGGAAAAATATGAGGGCATGAAATTAACCCCAAAAACCAACAGGTTTGATGTATGCCAACAATGAGAAGAGTTCAGCAGAAATCAAGAAAGCAACTACTTTTGTAATAGCCCTGAAAAAAATAAAATACTTAGGGATAAACTTAACTAAAGAAGTGAAGGACCTTTATGAAGAAAACTTTAAAAACCTGAAAAAGGAACTTAAAGCAGATCTAAGGAATTGGAAAAACCTCCCATGCTCCTGGATAGGGAGGATTAACATCGTGAAAATGACAATTCAGCCTAAAGCTATTTATAAATTTAAGGCAATACCCATCAATGTCCCAAACTTATTCTTCAATGAAATAGAAGAAGCAGCCCAAAAAATTAATATGAAACAATAAGAAGACCCCAAATAGCAAAAATAATCCTTAGCAGAAAGAACAGTGCTGGAGGAGCAAAAATACCAGACTTCAAACTCTACTACAAAGCCATTGTAATAAAACAGCTTGGTACTGGCACAAGACTAGCCCTGAAGACCAGTTGAAAAGAACTGAAGACCCCAAAATGAACCCACAAACCTATAGACACTTAATCTTTGGTGAGGAAGCCAAAAAAATAGAATGGAAGAAAGACAGTCTCTTCAGTAAATGGTGCTTGAAAAACTGGTTAAACACCTATAGAAAACTGAAATTATATCTTTACATATCACCCTGCATCAGAATCAACTCCTAATGGATCAATGACCTCAAATTAAAAGCAGACACCCTGAAAATATTACAGGAAGGAATAGAAGAAATTCTAGAGCTCCATGGCATGGGCTGATATTTCCTTAATAGAGACTCAGAAACTCAACAAATAAAAGAAAGGTTGGACAAGTGGATTGCATGAAACTGCAGAGCCTCTGCCGGCAAAGGACATAGCTAGCAAGATCAGTAGAAAGCCCACAGATTGGGAGAAGATTTTTCACTAGCCGTACAATGGACAAGGGTCTCATATCTAAACTATACTTAGAACTCAAAAAATTAAATCCCCCAACAACAAATCCTCAAAGAAACAACAACCCCATTAATAAGTGGGCTAAAGACTTAAAGAAAGACTTCTCTGAAGAGGAAACAAGAATGGCCAATAGACACATGAAGAAATGCTCAACTTTTCTGGCCATAAAAGAAATGCAAATCAAAACAACATTGAGATTCCACCTCATCCCAGTTAGAATGGTTACAACCAAGAACTCTAATAACAACAGATGCTGGAGGGGATGTGGACAGAGAGGAAACTTACTACATTGTTTGTGGGAGTGTAAACTTGTTCATCCATTTTGGAAAGCAGTATGGAGGTTTCTCAAAAGATTCCACATAGAGCTCCCCTATGACCCAGCAGTCCCACTTTTGGGCATTTACCCAAAGGATCACAAACAAGGCCATACTAAAACTACCAGCACAACTATGTTTATTGCAGCATTATTTACCATAGCTAAGATATGGGACCAACGCAGATGCCCCTCAGTAGATGAGTGGATCAAGAAAATGTAGTACAGGTATACAATAGAATTCTATGCTTCCATAGAAAGAACAACACTGCCCAATTTTTTAGTAAATGGAAAGACTTGGAAAAATCATATTAAATGAAGTTGCACAGTCCCAAAAAAATTTAGGTCCCCTGGTTTCCCTTATTTGCAATAATTAGTATCCATATAGGATAATTCTATCAGATGACCAGAAAAGCTCAAAAACATGTACAAATGAGCATATAAGTTACTGCTAAATGAAATGAACCCCAAGATATGAACACAAGAGGTCTGTCTTTATTGTTACTGTTTTAATTGTACCATGTGATTTTATTTTTGTTGTTGTTGTTTCCTTTGTATGTTCTGTCCCCTATGACATATCCCCTGTTGTCATTGTACTTGATTTTGATACCCTGCATCTTGTATACACATATGTCTAATCTGGGGAGAGGAGGGAATAACAAAAGGCTGAAACAAGGACACAGGATGACCCACTGCAACAAAGATACCTAGTGGACAGTATATTGGAAAAGAACTTTACAACTTTGGGTGGCAAGGGGGGAGGCAGATAGGAGTGTGGGAGCTGGGGGAAGGAAGGGATAATGGGACAACAAAAGGGAAGGGGTAACAATGATCAACAAGTAATGTAGTCATTGCCTTACTCATGTAACTGTAACCCCCTCGTACAACATCCTAACAATAAAATAAAAATTAAAAAATAGAGCTTACTATTATAGGACTAATATTTTGAACTGTGCATAGATGAGTTATTTGTGGGTGAAATTTTGGTGTCAGATATATAAAAAACTTAGATAACATGTCTTCTAGCATATTAATTTAGCTATTTTATAACATTTTAAAACTTTAAAAAAAAGAAATAAGAAAGACAAATGACCAAGAAATCTTTACTTATATAGCAATCACTATCTCCAGTGTTCTGGGCAACATAAATGACACTGAAAAATTACATGCTGAAAGAAAAAGTTAGTACTCATAATAATACTCAACTAAAAATTGATGGGATATACACTTGGAGTTTCAGTGTCACTGGTAAATGGCAGGAAGCTGTCTGGAAAAGCAGTTTGCGAAAATAACCTTGGGAAATCTGCCTGCAGGAATCTGTGTTTTATGCTCCAGATGAGGGAGAATTTTAAGGCTAGAAGAACCCAATTGGATGTGTACTTAGTAAGAGTATTCTAGCAGCAGTGTTCAGGTTGAAGTAGAATAAGTGTACTGAGCTAAAAACCATTAGTAACAATTTCACTTCATCCAGGAGAGGATTGAAGGCTTGAGTTTCAACAGTGACAAATGTTGAATCCACAGTGTGTCACTGGGCAATATCGTTGACAGAATTAGCAAGTCTAGAAACCAGTTGTACATAGATAACAAGGTAAAAGGGATACTGGATAGCAATGGATAGTTCTAGTGGTTCTAGTCACTTAGAGTATGAATGAAAAAACCTATCAGCTTTGAAGAAGTAGAGGAATAGATTCCAGTTTTAACATGTAAAGTTTGAAGAGTCTGAGAATGACTCTAGAGTCAGAATGTGTGGCATACAATTAGTATGGAGTGGAATTGAATTTTAAGTGAGAAATGGAAATGGGGGATCCAGCAAGGTGGCTAATGTGTGTTGAGACTATCTAGAGGGCTTTCCTTAGGTAGCAGCAGAACCAAAATTAGATGTAATGAGTCCGGAAAAAACAACAACAATATTTATAGTTGAAAAATACCTTAGTATGTGTTACGTTTTGGAGGGCCATTGTTATTCTCACCTTTCTCTTTATGATAGGGACTTATGATTAGAAATATAAGCCTTTTCTAAGGAATCTTTCTCATAAACCCATGCTTTGTAGAAGTCCAAGTTTAGTATTCATTTCATTATTCAGAAGTTCTTGGTAATCAAGCAAGCCAATTTCTTCTACTATTTCATACATATATAATATTCATGCCATTATTGAGAAATTCCTGTGATTTTATTTGAACTTAAGAAAACCTCCTAAAATCAGTATTGACACAGCAGAACAGTTACAGTTGAGGGCAGAGGCATGCTTAAAGTAAGTTTGAATTAGTAGTTTCAATGAATGGAGTAAGAACAGAACCATTGCACAAATATGATGGCAACAAATATGGTTCTAGTCATACTATGGTTTACTTTGTCAATGGTTAATTTTTGTTCAGGCCTTACTTTTTGTAGTAGTAGGATGAATATTTAAGAAATTTCATACTGAAAAAAAACTCCAAGATATGGAAACTAACGGGAGGCTCCTTTTCTCCCCACATCTCTTTCTTTTTATCTTTTCTCTTTCTTTCTTTTCTTCTTTCTTTCTTTCTCTCTCTTTCTCTTTTTTATTTTTTAATTTTTTATTGTGAAAATAGTGTACAGAGAGGTTACAGTTACATGAGTAAGGTAATGAGTACATTTCCTATCAAGCATTATTGTCTTCTCCTTTATTTTTCCCCTACCATCCCTTCCCTCCCACTTCCCAACTACACTCCCCCACCCACTGCAGAAATTGTAAAGTTCATTTTCAACATAGTGTCTTCTACATCTCATTGGTGCAATGGATCAACCTGTATCCCTATTTAAACATTTTGATTTTTTTCCCTTACCCTCCCCCAATTATACCAACATCAAATACAGTGAAAACCAGGGTTATACCATGGGGGAGGGACATACAAAGAAACAAAAAATCACATGGTACCTTATAAATACATTAGAAACAATAGCAAGAAAAAAAACCACTTGTGTCCCTATCTTGGGGTTCATTTAGCTTAACTTCATCTTATCTGGTCCTATGTATATAGCTTTTGACCTTTTCTACTTGTTCCACACATATACTAGTTATTGCAAATAAGGGAAACCATGGGAAACCTATGTCACTTTGGGCCTGGCTTACTTCACTTAACATAATTTTTTCCAAGTCTTTCCATTTCCTAACAAATGGGGCAATGTCATTCTTTCTGATGGAAGCATAGAATTCCATTATATGTCTGTCTGACTATCTATCTATCTATCTATCTATCTATCTATCTATCTATCTCTTTTGACCTTTTGGTCCTCTCTCTTTCTCTCTCTCTTTCTTTCTTCTTTCTTTCTTCTTTCTTTCTTTCTTTTGTTTTTGGGTGACTTACTTGCTGTTCTGCTCATCCCTAGATATTTACCCATTGTCGATTATTAGACCTTATCCCTCATTGTGTACATACTTAATTCAGAAATTTATTACTCAATTCACAATCTCTTATGTTTAACTTCTTTAATAGTAATATTATTTCTTTATACCTATATACTATTTTTAAGTATTCCAATTTTAAGGTTTTTTAATTATTTTTTCCTTTTTCCTTTTTATCTTTTTCCTCCTCACATCCTATCCGTTTCTTCTCTCACTATCATTTCTTTATACTTAAATAATTTTTGAGTGTTTCTTTTTTAATTTAAATTTTTGTTTTTTTCACTTTTTTCTTGTTTTTTTTATCTTTCTCCTTTCATTCTGTTCTATCGACTTTCCTCTCTGAGATTAGGACTTGGTTAAATTCACTCTTTCCTTTTACTTCTCCACATCCCTCTAATCCTATTTTCCCCACAATTCTCCCTAAACCTATTTCTTTCTTCCTTCTTTCTTTCCTTCTTTCCTTCCTTTCTTTCTGTCTTCCTTCCTTCCTTCCTTTCTTTCCTTCCTTCTTCCTTCCTTTTATTGGTGATTCTGTCTTCTTTATCTTATGTATGGTGTATTCAAGGGAACATCTTTGGAAGTTTTGGAGGAAGGGAACAGAACTTGAAGGGGAAAGGGTGAAAAGTGCAGCAGTGGAGCTCACTGGATATTGATTAATGTGAAATATACAATTTGTGAGTGGAGCAGGGAGGATTGGGTGGGGGGGGGCGGGAGAGGATGGGATGGGAAGGGGAAACAAAGGAGGAGGCTACAATGCTTGATAAGAAATGTACTCATTATCTTGCCCATGTAATTGTAACCCCTCTGTACAGTATTTTCATAATAAAAGAAAAACAATTTGTGAGTGGAGAAGGAGACAGGGGCTGGGAGAGAATGAAAGAACAGAAAGCACTGTACAAAAGGAAATGTACTCATTACTTGACTCATGTAATTGTAATCCCTCCATATATCACCTCTATTGTAACAATAAAAAGTGAATTAATAAAATAAAAATAATTGACTCAAGTAAAAGATAAAACACAAATTTAAATATCATCATCTGTCTTAGTGATGTTCCATCTTATTGAAAGAGAATGTGCTATTTTGGGGAACTGACAATCTCTCAAGTTGATGAATACTAAGTAACTGGTAGAATGTACAATAAAGCTTTATGAGCCTTTAACAAATGACTGAAAGGGCTGAATGAAGTTTCCATATACTGTCCTCAACAGAATAGGTAATCATTACCATAAACACATTGGGAAATAAGTGTCCTAATAAATACAAACATTTCCCAGAATTAGTAAAGGACTAGTGGCCTGAAATGTAACTTGTGGATTCTATATTCTTCAGCCATATTTTTGCACAAATACTTTAAAAGTAATCATGTTGTCATCTGGGGATTTCTGTCTGAACAAAATAAAAACTGTGAAATTCCTTTGGGTAGAAAGAGAGTTACCAATTCACTGCATTTTCATTAATGTTGCATTTAATATGGGAAATGATGGACTTCTAATAATGGTGAGAGGGTACAGTAGAATATGATATTAAAAGATGAGAAAATGTCTCTCTTCTAAATACGGCTATAGCCTAAGTACAGTTGGCTGATCATAAAATGTGCAATTCAAGCTTTCATATGGGTATTTTAGATTGACAGTACCCTGGGTTAGTGGAGTGAGCTTCATTTACTGAGAAGTCATAGAAAGTCATGTTGATTGTCTGAGCAGGTGGCTGTACTTGAAGGATAATGTTAAAAGGCAGGAGAATAGAAAAAGTTAGTTCTTATTAAGAGATGTCCGTGCAGCCTCCTAACTGATGTGTATAACTGAAGGAAAAAATGATCTCACTGCAGGTTCTATCAGATTTTAAATATCTCTGCTTTAATGTAGTGAGCACCAGTCTTTCCATTTCACCCAAAACAAGAAAATGGTACAAGCAATTTCTTTCATGAGAGGAAATAGGACTAGTTGCGTATGAGAAATTGCTTGTAATCTTCTTCCTCTCCTCTGTTTGGAATTTTATACCTTTCTGTGCTCAGCTCAGGCAAGTGCTTATGTATACAGAGTGACACAAGTGAAAAAATGCTTGTTTATTCAATCTCAGAATGAATGTTTATTTTTCCATCATTATAGGTCAAAGACTATGCTAATATGCATAGTCTTTATGTATATTTTGTACATTTGGAATATACATATCTAGTGAGTTGATCTCTAGATGCTCAGTTCCCTCTGTCACACAAGGAGACCAACCAAAACTTGGCCAATATTTTGTAGCCGTATTTATTGCCATATGGCCATTTCTAAATTACATTTTGTTGTAAGTTAAGATTGTTTGAAGGAGTCTGGCTGGCCTCCAACTTGAGAATACCTTTCACAAAGGCTGATGTTAATGGGAATGTGATTTTCTGGTAATGTAACATTGTTTTTATTGTGTTAACTGGACTACTAGCTATTGTGTGCTGGAAAAAAAATACAATATATGATACAATGATCTAATGTGGCTATCTTACCAGAGATCTCTCTTTCTGCCCAAGTAATTCATCGAAACAACCCAGGCTAGATGACTTTTTACTATGGTCCGAATCACTTTTTAGCCAAGTTTCCCAAAACTGACATGGAAAATGAACAGGGGCATAGAAAAATATGTTTATCTTATTCTAGTGCCACCTTTATGTATTTTGTGGTTCCTGTTTTTTATGTGTGTTCACAGAACAAAGCTGTTCTTCAGCACAGTAGTTTTAAAGTGTGATGTCTGCAGGAACATCAGTATCGCCTGGGAATTTGTTAGAGATGTGAATTCTTAGATGTCAGTCCAGTCCCAGGGCATCAGAAACACTAAGGATGGGGCCCAGATGTCTGAACAAGCTTCCCCTGTGGATCCCAGGCTTATTCAGATTTGAGAACAGTTGCTTTATACATCTATTTTTAAAGTTATTGAAATAGAACGAAGATGAAATGTTGTACCCTTGGAGTTGTAATGTGTTTTCATACTGAGTCTTCCCTAGAACTAAGATTTTTAAAAAAAATCTCAGCATTCCTTTAGTAAACCATACCACTTCATATGGAAAGTAAACATGAATTAACAACAAAAAGCAATGATCTGGGAGAGTCAAGATAACTTTATTACAAGAAAGAAATGTTTAATCAACCCCAGTTTGTCTCTATTGTGGTCTAAGTAGTAAGAAAACAAAACAAATAAAATTAGAATTCCTGACTCACAAACATTTTTACTATACTTCTATACAGCTCAGCTAAAAATAACTCACTTGATTGGGTTGGAATTAAAAAAACTAATTTTGAAATATACATAAATATTCTACAGAAATATGAACTCTCAAGTAAGTCCAATAATATTCAAACAAAAATAGACTATACCTTTGTCTCTTTTTCCCCTACTCCTTAAACAAATCTGGGCCTTTATGGGCTTACCTACCCTCGAAATTGGAAGTGACCAGAATGGGAGATGATGGTTACTCAGTAAAAAAATGAAAAGTCTTTTCAATTAAACAAAATGTAGTGGTATGATATTTGAGAGATAACTTGTTTATACATCTCTGGTAATGCTAGTGGAATATATCCTTCAAGATGATAAAAAACTGGCTTATATTTTGCTCTATATTATCATGCTGTTGATATTCTGTAGTGTTTTAGTTCTATTGCTAGTCAGGCAGCATTATTACTTGTGATAAGCCATATCCAAACTGATCTCTTAATCAATCTTGTTTGTGAATGTTAAGTGTAGAAGAGACAATAACCAAGGGCATTAACTTTCTGCTAAAACCAGCAGTGTTAAATCTTATGATATTTAAAAGAAATCACCAAGCTGTAAGTCAGTGGCAGAAACGGGAATTGCTACTATTTGGGGACTATAAATTTTGGGATGTGAATGTGACTTACAGTCATGAATTTTCAGAAAAATTAAAATATTTAAAGTATCTAATCGGGTCACAGTTTATCCCAAAGCTAAAGAAAATCCAATGTGTTTTGTTTACTTCTGAAAGGACTTGAGGAACAAACCAAGATACAAGCAGCTACAAAGGTAAGAAAATATATAAAGTAAGCTTGACCACTTATTAAGTCACATTTTCAGCCTAATGTGGCTACATAGTCTCCACAAACAGATCTACTCACTTAAAAAAATGTATTTATGGCTAGTACTAATTCCAAAAGTGGTCCCTTCTGTGAGTAATTTGTAAGACATATAAGAAACAGATCACAGGAATGACTTCGAAAATCCTTGTCAAAAATATTGGTAATTTCTTCTAATGTTCAAAATCTGCCAAAATATAATATTAGCAACTAAAAATTCCATCTTATTTGATCAAGAAACCAAATATGTCATTTATTTCAGAGAGATTGACTCAAAAGTGAGATACTCAATACATCAAAAATATTCAAATATTGACTTCATTTTGAACTCAGTCTTATACTTCGTAGGTAGATGCTGTGCCACTGAGCTATACTCACAGCTACAAAATGGTGTTGCTCTTTTTTTAGTGTTGATAACATGGAGTGGGGAGTCATGTTGCCTGGGTGAAAAGTACAGTCCAACTTTTGCTATAGGAAATAAAACTGTCTGGAGTATTTTAGAATTCAAAGATTCTAGCCCTCTGTAGAAATATTTAATCTGTCATGTCTAGACTCATTGATGAGTTCACTTCTATAAAGTAGCAGTTACAGTTGGACCATGGAAAAGCATTGGAAGGAAGTTGCAATTGTTGTTTTTAGTATTAAATTGGTAGATTTTTGTGAAAAATGTCAATAACACTACTCTTGGAATTTTTCTTTTTTTAATTTTAATTTTTTGTGAACATACTGTACAGAGGGGTTACAATTATATGGGCAAGATAATGAGTACATTTCTTATCAAGCATTGCAGCCTCCTCCTTTGTTTACCCTTCACATCCCTTCCCAGCCTCCCCCACCCCCCCACCCAATCCTCCCCCTCACCACCAAAGTTGTAGAGTTCGTTTTCGACATGACAACTTGTACTTCTCATTGTTGCAACGAGTCCACCAGTATCCTTAAACGACTGGTTTTTCCCCTTCTTCCTCCACAAATTATATCGACATCAAATATAGTGAAAGCAGGGGATATACTGTGGGGGAGCGACATTAAAAACATTACAAACCAGTGGCTCACACATGTAAGCCTAATTACTTGGGAGGCTGAGATCAGAAGGATGGATCATTGTTAGCCACTAACTTAGGCAGAAAAGTTCACAGGATTTCTTCCTAACCAATATCTGAGTTCAGTCACATGAGTCTATCATTTTCACTATAGACAGTCACCCAGGCAGGAGATGAGATACTATCTTAAAAATAACCAGTACATAAAAGGGTGGAAGTGTTATTCAGTGATAGAGAACCTGCTTTACATAGAGGACACTGTGAGTTCAGAACCTCAGTACCACACACACACACACACACACACACACACACACACACACTTTATCAACCAAAGCAATTATTGACCTTGCGTGCACAAACCAAAGATAAGCCAAGTAGCTGAAACTGTTTTTTTATTGGTTTGGTGTGTTATTGGTATTGCCTATAAAGATACATGCTGCATGCTGATTAACCTCTAAAAGAATACTTTCTAAAACTTTAAACACAAAAATTTCCCTGAAAATTAATATTATATTCTTTTTTCTTCATTGTCTGCTGAAGACAAAAAATTTAAAACTGTTATAAATTTAAGCAGTAAAACAAGTATCATTTTATGATACCAGATTTTATACCAGAATTAAATAGTGAGACAAATATGATTTTATGATACCAGAGTTGGACAGTTGCCCCTATTTTCAACAAATAATCTCCTCTGATTCAGATTTGCAAAAAAAATTGGCTAAGAGTTCCAAATATTTTTGACAATTTTATGTCTCAAAGAATAAATCTGGGTTGGAATAGAAATGAGAAATTAAGTCTTAAATGATTTCCTATTGCTGTTATTAATGTGCATTTCTTGAGGCTGACTTGGAAATTCTAGTTAAAAATTTCTACTTAAAAGAATATATAAATATTTTACTGTACTGAAAAAAGCTTACATAGTGGAAAATAAGTAATAGTGGTTGTATTTCTCTGTCCTTTGATTTTCAGGGTTGGCATCCTATCTGAAAGAAAAAGGCATTTTTGCTTGAGGACACCTGCCTTATGCCCTGAATACTTGTCACGTATAATGCTCCATATTACATTACACATATAAATTCATTTCAGAATCTGTTACTCCACAATAAGACAGAAGTTTATGCAAATTATGTTTGCTTCTGTTGAATGGTTAAATTCTTTGTAGGTCTGAAATGTGATATTTCTTTTAAAATGAATATGTGAAACAGGTTTGAAAATGTGGTAAGGCTGAAAATTCAAAAACTGCATTCAGATGTGCAAAAATTCTTTGTAACTGATTTGAACTTTCTCATAACCTCTATCCACAGGATGGTAGATAAAATGAAAATGTATTTTAGTCTCTTTCGGCTTAAACTCGTCCTCTTTTGGATAAATACTGAGGCACTACAGAGCTCTACTCTGTTTCGAGATGTTTCTTCTTTTGTCTCTTAATTCCCAAGATCCCATGTGGGCCCAAAGGGGGGGCACTACTGTGCCCTTTCTCAGTATGTCATTGCTCTAAGCTCTCAGTATGAGCTTAGATCTTAGCATGAGACCCTGCGTGACCCTCTTGATTCCTTTCTAGTCTCTGTGACAGGTGCTTTGCTCCACTTGTGCCTTGGACATCCTACAGTCATTTCCTGCAAAGCTGGAAAGCTGGTGCTATGTGGGGGTACTTCTTGGGCCAAATAAACTTCTCTTAAGTGTGCTTTGTCTCTGGTAAGCTCTTGAGTATCAACTATGCTGTCTTTGCTTGGTTTGGGCCTTTCCTCTAAGTCTTTAGAGGAAAGTTTGCCAACCATCTTCTCACAATTTGCCACAGTTGGCCAGGGTAGCTTTCAATTCTTAGTTTCTTTAAATATCTCAATTGGAAATATTTCTACTGGAATCTCTCACAGAAAAGCCAGGTAGTTTTAAGGGCAATGATTACACATTTTCCTTTTTTTGAATTGGCAATTTTGTATGAGGTTCATTTCATGGTGATGCACGGAGTTCTGTGTGACATCTTCCTACTAGAGCACTGATTCTTTATGAGGCTGACTTCAGCCCATATCACCTTCCCCCTAAATTATCTATTGTATTTTTGCCACTCATCCTTTCTAGTCCCATGTACTACCAAGGCAGAGAACCACACTGGAATGTCTACTTTTGTCTTTCTTTTTAGGTGTTCCATGCTTAGGCAGAGCTCCTATCACCTTTTATTATTTTTTTTCTTCAGGAAGATTTTTTTCTATTAAAGATTTTCTCTTTTTAGAATGGCATTTCCTAGGGTGTTATGTTAGCAAACACTATACATGTATTTTCTAATATTTAACTGACAAAAATCATTATATCATTTTCAGGAAAAATTTCTGTGTCATTAAGTTAATACATCCTTGTGTATTATATGCTTTGATTCAGTAACTGCCAAAATGTCCCAATCATATGCAAAGTAAAGAAAATCTTAGACTCTTGAAATTTTAATGACAAAATATTTAAAGACACCTATTAAAAGATGTTTTATGGAAGCCTGTAACTGTCATAAACAGATGTCACATGATAGAGCTTTGAAAATTATGTCTACTAATGTTTATTTGATGCTTCTTTCTTTGCAAAGTGCTCTTACAATCATTGCCTTATTTGATCTCTGTGAAAATTTCTGAGGTAGACAAGGTAGATAATACGTATTCTGTGGTGTTCATGGGAAAATTAACATTATGAAGGGAATGCTCTGTATCACATGACATAGTGACATTTGTGTTGAAGCAAGGAAGAACTTGCTTTCTTGTTCTTAAAATGCTGTTTCTAATACTCTAAGATTTGCGAAAAAAATAAAAGCAATCAAACTTTATTAACTTTATTTGTTATAAAGAAAATTCCTACTACCAGTTTCACATACAGTGGACTTCTATATGTATGTAAGAGTCTGTAGCTTTGCGGCCTCAACCTTGTCCTAAAGCAATTGGGGCTTGTTTTCCTGTATTACTCAGAGCCCTAGATGTGGCTCTCATGCTCCATGATTCCCAGTCTTCTCTGGCTGTTCTAGTCTCCTCTTTCTTGACATTCTACTTGTTGAAAATTTGATGTATTAGTTTAGCCTCCTGTCTTTTGTTGCCACTCCTGTTCTGACTTCTATTTTTTCCTCATGTTCAGAGTTAGTATTTATCCTGAGTATATTTTTAGTTGTGCTAGTCCCATGGTTATTGAATCTACAGTCCTTTAATGTCCTATACAATTTTACATAAACCAATTCTTCTTTTATCCAATTAAGCCTAAATAAAAATTATTTTATGAAGATATTTTGGTCCATAGCTTAGGTGAATTGTTACATTTACAGAATACATTGTTTTAGGTAATCAAATATGTTGAGAATTCTCAGTCATTAAAGTTTATTTTTATTTTATTGTAAAAATATGTACAGAAGGGTTACAGTTACATGAGTAGGGTAATGAGTACATTTCCTATCAAGCATTGGTACCTCCTACTTTGATTTTCCCCTTCCATCCCTACTCTCCCTACCTCTCCAACTCCTCCCTCCCCCAACCCCTGAAGTTTTAAAGTTCATTTTCAACCCAGTGTCTTGTACATCTCATTGTTACAATGGGTCAACCTGTATTCTTATTTCAGAATTTTGTTATTTTCCTTCCCCTCCCCAAATTAGAAAAATGTATATACAAGATGCAGGGTACTGACATCAAAGCAGTATGGAGGTTCCTCAAAAGACTCCACATAGAGTTCCCCTATGACCCAGCAATCCCACTTTTGGACATTTACCCAAATGACCACAAACAATACTATACTCAAGCTACCAGCACAACTATGTTTATCATAAGATATAGAACCAACCCAGATGCCCCTCAGTAGATGAATGGATCAAGAAAATGTGGTATATTTATACAATGGAATTTTATGCCTCCATCAGAAAGAATGACATTGCCCCATTTGTTAGAAAATGGAAAAACTTGGAAAAAATTATATTAAGTGAAGTAAGCCAGGCCCAAAGATACATAGGTCCCATGGTTTCCCTTATTTATTATAACTAGTATAAGTTGAGAATAAGCAGAAAAGTTCAAAAACTATGTACATAAAGTTTATTTTTTGTTATGCTAAATTTTGTAGATCAAAATGTTATTGAAAATTAATAATGATTCAGTGTAAGTAGAAAAAAACACAAGTGAATCAATTCAGTTTATTACCATATAAATCAGCATCTTGAGGCAGAAATCAAATGACATAAGGAGGGGATTTTAACCTGGAGTGATATGGTAAGAGTACCCCCAATGAGCCTCATTCTATAGTATTCATTACTTTATGCAATATATGCATGTATATGTTTATAACATAATCTCAACTTAGAATCCATGCTGCTTTTATGAATTAAATTACAAAAAATGATGGCTTTGTTTTTCTTTTAGCTAATAGTTTCCCTTTCTGGCTTTGATGAAGCCAGTTGTCATGTTGGAGATATGGTAAGTAAATGAGAATGGCTCCTGTTCCATAGCCAGAAAGGGACAGAGGCCCTAAGTCCAGCAGCCTAAAAGGAACTAATTATAGCCATCAACCAGGCAAGTGAACTTGAAGTAGACACTTCCTGAGCTGTGTTTTTAGATGGGCAAGTTCCAGTCCCAGCCAACTTCTCCTAGGGGTCTTGAGCCAGAAAATCCAACCAAGTGTGCTTGATTCCTGATACATGGAAACTGAATGAAACTGTGTGTTTACTTAAGCTATTATATTAATGTTAATCAATTGCAAAGAAATTGATATTTAATATAGATGATAAGAGTTAGGTGGCATTTTAACTATCGGCCTCAAGGATGAAGATGACAAGGCAATTTTGAGTCTGGAAAGGAATAGCTGGCTAGAGCTGAATCCCTTAAGAGAGGAATAAACAAGGCAAACCAACATTGCAGGAGAGAAGAAGGGGATAATTCCTGCTCTCTTACTGCCTTTGAATTCACTGCTAGATATTTATTTTTCTCTATCTGAACTAGATCAGGAAAAGAAAGCTCAGCATTGCAGCATATAGGAGTCTAAGTCCTGGGCACAAAGAAGCATAGAGTGAGTATCCATTTCTTAGGGCTGTTGTAATAAATACAACAAATTGAATGCCTTTCAACAAGAGAAATTTATTGCATGTCAGTTTGGTAGTTTAGCTATTAGAATTCAAGTTTTCAGCAGTGCTCCCCTTACTCCCATCAGGCTCTTCCTAGTGATTTTGTAGCAATCTCTACCGTTCTTGCTTTGCAATGGCTCCATTCCCTCACTGTGTCATCACAAGAGGTTCTTTCATGAGTCTGTGCTTCGGTCTCATCTCCTTTTTTTTTAAAAGTCATTTTTAACAGCCATATTGAACCAGAGCAACCTTAGTTCCATATGACCTCATCTTAAACTTGATTACAACTACAAAGATTTTATTTATAAATAGTCATATTCATAAACCTTAGGGGTTACGGAAGTGCTAGGGGTTAAGAGTTGAACATAGCGCTTATTTTTTAAAGACAATAAAACATAGTCCATATGTGAGACAAATAGAAATGATCAAACTTAACCACATGGGAAGAAAAAGTATGTTTGAGGAACTTAGTTATAAGGTTGATACACAATGTAAACTTGGCAACAGTATCATCAAGTAAATGAGCAATTCCTCATCATCCTTGAGGACAGATTTCTTTTATAATCCATGCTTTGTAGAGCAAGAGCTATCAAAAGAGGAACAGAGGAATTGGCACAGTCTATCTGAACAGGATAGACTGAGAGGACAAGTTTGTTGCCTTTATTGAATGTACTGCCCTAAGCCTTGGAATTGGCATGCTTTTTATAAATCTATTCACACTACTAAAATAAGGCTCAAGCAATTTTGAATGCTATAAGAGAGGAAGCTACATCAGCTATGGTAACTCTATCTTACATGACAGAACATCTAGACTTTAGAAATTCATTTAATAAGGTATCACACATTAGTCAAATATTATATTTGTTTTCTCTATAACTTTGTCTATTTAGATTGGATCAAAGAATGTCTTCCAGAATATAAAGTTCTATGAATGTATACACACACACACACACACACACACACACACACACACACTGGCACATCTATAATAAGTAGGTTTATGACTTTTATAGGAAAAGAATCTGAAAGTCAGTTACATCATTTTTTGCATAATATTAAAATGCTTCTTTTCTAGGAAAACAATTGGATAACTTTCAAGGGCATGAAAGAGTAGGAAATATTCCATTCTTGAATGATTAGGACTGTCCATATTTAAATTTTAATTGCTTAATCTGAAAGACAACTTTGGTGATTTAAAGTTGCAGTGAAAAGCACTGCAAGCCTTCAAACCTACAATCAATTTACAAAAATATGCCAGTTCTGAATTTATTGACCATCTGTCAGTCTTCACTCACTACTAGCTAGCTGTCAGTGTTTATTATGTGATGCTCTCTGTAATGAGTCACTGCAAGGAATAATCCATATCTACATCACAATGATTAATGAGGTCATTGTCTACCCACAACTACCTCAACCATCATTCTTTCCTTCTAGGCTTGGGTAAATAGCAATCCCCAAATCAAAAGGAGATTCCCAGAGCCATCTTGAATCACAGAGTTCCTTGTGCATTGGGTTAATTTGATTGGCATGTGATAAATTCAGCTATACTCTGTCAAATCTCCTCTATGACAAGTCTCACGAAAGTGAAATCAATAATAATTTAAATAGACACTATCCTAAAAATTCATGATTTAGTGTTTACACACACACACACACACACACACACACACACAAGAAAAGAGAGACTGAGAGAGTTATTATTTGCCTATAATGCACATAGTGTTCAAAGAAAATAAATCCAAAACTAATAAAAGTAAAATCTTGGGAGGTTTTCTGTCTCTTGTCTGTTTTGTATTAGGACCACTGATAGATTTACAGCAGGAAGATGGTATTTTCATTATGTGAAAATCTCTTGAAGTAGAAAGGGTATAGACATTTAAGTCAGGTGTCTTTGAATAAAACACTGATTAGTTATGACTCATTGTACATCTACCATTCTTTGTCCAGCTGTAACATCTTTGCATGCAATATTCTGCAAGATAAGATTTGGATCTGTCAGGCATTCCATATCTGCCCCTGGACTTCATATTAATGTTGAAATCAGAAAGAGTTGGAAAAACTTGCAGCCCAAATTTTAACCAGGGTAACTTCCAGCATAGTAAGAAAATTCTATAATTTAAGCCTTTTCAAAAATGCTACCCTTGAGGTCAAAGAAAAGAAAACCTGGGATTTAGGTTGTGATATCAGAGAGTGCTTTAGCATATTTGGGAGGTACAAAGGACTTAGAGGACAAAATACAAAAGTAATTATCTTTCTAGATGGATGCTGTTCTAGTATGCTGTTGTAAAGGTACAAGCAAAACTATATTTGAGGCTAAAGATAAATTTAGAGGTTTCATATGGGAGACTGAAGGAGTTTTGGGAGGTTAATCATGAAACAAAAGAAGGAACATATACAGTCACTCCTGAATGATAGTTACATCATTACATTTATCAACTAAAAGACTATAGAATGTTCTTGGTATCCCTTTTTTTTTTTTGGTCAGTTGTAGGTCTTAAACTTTGGGCCCTGGCACTGTCCATGAGCTCTTCAGTTCAAGGCTAGCACTCTACCACTTGAGCCACAGCACCACTTCCAATTTTCTGGAGGTAAGAGTCTCATGGGCTTTCCTGCCCAGGCTGGCTTTGAACTGTGATCCTCAAATCTCAGCTTCCTGAGTAGCTAGGATTATAGGCATGAGCCACCAGTGACCGGCATGCCGTTCACATTCTTGCACTCATTAATGAATCATTAGAATCTTTAGTAATGAATAGCAAAATAGTGCCATCTGATTATTATTTCCTGAATAATCCTGTAGAGTACAGAGCCGTCTTAAGAGCAAGTTAGAAAGGTAGCACAGAAGAAAACTCTTGTCCTAGAAAAGAGGTCTTCTTACTTTGGCAAGGATGACTGAAAATTAAATGAAAATGAAAAAAAATCCAATACTTGAGGTAAAATAATTTTTATTCATGCTGTATGTATAAGGTGAGGGGCCTGATTATAGTGCTGATTCTAGTGTTAGATAAACTTAGATATTAGACATAAATTAATTATTTTAGTTTGAGTCATTTTGCCATTCAGTTTAATACCTTGAAATCATCACTTTTAGTGTTTGCATTTTATGATTGAATCTTTCTCAGATTTTTTCACTATTTAAATGGAAAAAGGCTGTAGGTTTTGATTGGCAGCTCTTATCTAACACTATTTTTCTATCAGGTAAACCTCTAAGAAATAGGTCTAAAGTTACCAGAGCCCTTTCTACATGAATAGTTTTGATATCTGGATTGAAGTTTGTAGAAATGCCTAAAATGGAACTTGGAAGTGATATACTGCAAGAGAAACTAATGATGAGCTGGGTTTATCATTGAACAAGTCTGTTGACTTTTGATTATGGGATCTCTATGTCTTGGTGAATTTACTGGATCCTACAAGTATAGAAACTTGAGTTTTTTTGTTAGTTTTCCAGAGACATCAGGATAGGAAGATAAAAAAACAAACAAACTAAACTCACGTTTTTGGTACAGCATTCACAAGAAGGTACCTTACTGATAGCTATGAAAATTGGAATGTTTATACAAGTATGATATGAAAGCACACACATGCACACACACACACACACACACACACACACACACAGTGGCTGTGGAGGGGACTGAACTCAGGGTCTCACATTTGCTTGAGGATTTGAGGTATAATGCAGTTCTTTTTGCCTTTTTTTGTTTGTTTGTTTTACAGATAGTGTCATCTTCTTTTGCCAGAGTTAATCTCAGATTACAATCTTCCTATATCTGCTTCTCACATAGTTAGGATGGCAGACATAGGCCATCATGAAAGCAAAATTTTATGGAAGCCAAACTATAATCAGAGTGTTGTTTGGGAAGAAAAGGAAAAGAAAAAAAAAGTAAAAAAACAAAAACAAAAACAAAAACTAGTTTAGCCATGCGCTGGTGGCTCACGCCTGTAATCCTAGCTACTCAGGAGGCTGAGATCTAAGAATAGTGGTTCAAAGCCAGCCCCGGCAGGAAAGTCTATGAGACGCTTATCTCCAATAAACCACTCGAAAACCGGAAGTGGCACTGTGGCTCAAGTGGTAGAGCGCTCGCCTTGAGTGCTTGCCTTGAGCTGAAGAGTGCAGGGACAGAGCCCAGGCCCAGAGTTCAAGTCCCACGACTGACCAAATAAAAAGAAAAAAAAGTAGTTGAACAATGCAAATATTTACTAAAAGAAAGTACATGACAGCATACAGATTGCCTTGGATGTTGATAATTTGTATCAATGATTTTGTGTTTTTGATCATGAGTAATGCTGAAGAAATGGTAGTCAAAGGAGTTGGACTGATGTTACACATTATTGGAGCATAATGTGGTAATAGAATTATCAGATGTTTTAGAACATAGTGAGAAGGGTTTTTATTTTTAAATGTTTGAATTGTAACAGAGAAATTTCAAGGAATCACATTATTCATCATTTTCTTTTTGCAGGCAAATAGGGTGAGATGTGGTCATGTAACTTACTCAGATGACATAGCTCATTATTATTAGGTTGAATGTAGACATTGGGTCTCCTGACTATTCGATTAGTTGTGCTTAGTTATTCTATTATCCAGATCATTTCTAATCTAAATAAACAGCGAAACACATCAGGCAGGAACAATTAGCTCGGTTTACTATAAAGTATTTGAAAGCTGAACATTATCTTATCAATAATTCATAGTTATTAAGACATTTCAACAATTTTTCATATTATATCAAGGGAACATGCTGCCATACAACAAAAAAAGGAAACCTTCCCACATTATAAAATAGGAAAAATTTGAAATTTGCTTATTCTTCACAGGGTATTTCATTGTATTTCTCAGAAAAATTGTGCTGGGGATTAGAAGCAAAGTCATATTGTAAAAGCAAAAGTACAAAGGCCTTGAGGAACAAAAGTATAAATTACAATTCAGGGACAAAGTAGAACTTCAAAGCATATAAAAATATGAAATTCTGCAAACATTTTCTAGGGATGAGGAGTTTCTTTTCTCAATTATCTATCAGTGTGCCAATAATAAATCTACTTGTAAAAGTATAAAGTGATTTCTTCAATTTCTTTTTGAGATGTACAATAAAAATAAGCCCATGGATTTCTTCAGAAACAACGTGACATTAAAACAAAAGAAAAGCAAACATGAGACAAATAAATATATCCAGACACATTTCTTATATTTCTCTGGAACACTCAGACAATGTTATTTGACTTTTCTTATTCTTGGTAGGTTCTAGTATCCTATTACTTATTAGATACAAAACAGTTACTTGTGTGGGGATGCAGTTTTTCCTTTTTACATGCCAAATGGTAATGCAGTTCTAAAAATGTTTTTTCAGCAGACGCTGTTTTGATGTTTTAAACAATGGTATATACAGATGAAAGTATTCCCCCATGCTTGAATGAGTTCTTTTTCTAAGTATTGATTGTGCGATAAGTTCAGTAACTATTAGTTTATTTATAGTTAGCAATAATTATTGATTTATGACTACATATAATAAATGTAGAAGAAATCAGAAAGTTACTATGTTACTATGGCTACTTCCACAGTAATAATTATATATTTAAAATATTTAGCAGAATGCTATATGATACATATGTAGTAAAATAGGTAGTATACTCATTCAAATTAATATTCATTTCACTAAATTGCCTATTCTCTAAGGAAAGCTATAATCTACTTGTGTTGCAAAATTCTGAGTGTGATATATTATTATTTTTACTATATATTTTTATTGTAAAGATACTGCACAGAGGGGTTACAGTTACATGAGTAAGGTCATGGGTACACTTCCTATGGAGCATTGTTACCCCCTCCATTGTTTTACCACTACCATCTCTTTCCTTGCCACTTCCCTAACTCCTCCCTCTCCTCCAACAAAGTTGTAAAGTTGTTTTCAACATACTATCTTGTACATCTCATTGTTACAATGAATCAACCTGTATCCTTATTTAGCATTTGTTATTTCTCTTCTTCTCCCCAAATTAGAAAAATATACATATGAGTTGCAGGGCACCAAAATCAAATACACTGAAAATAGAAGTAATACCATGGGGGGAGAACATACAAGAGAAACAAATATACTATTATTAACTACAATCCTTATGTCATACTTTAGATCTTCTGACTTGTTCATCTGGCATACTGTTATTTTGTAAATTTTAGCAAGCATTTCCCTAAATACTTAACAAAGAATAAACTATTGGGTACTTGAACCAGCCATGGTGGTTGGTCCATAACTGTTGTTAAGTAAATTGCCTCAGTAAAATTATTATATAAAAGATAAATGAGAAACTGGCACTTAGCTTCCAAAGACTACTTCTCAAGATACTTGTTTGCTAAAGGAAGTGATTAGCTAAACAGTAGAAAGTTTTGTCATACCAGATATTTTTGTTGATGGAAGGGGAAATACGTACTATTTTAAGATCAGTTCATGTCTCCATTGATGTTTGCATTTACTTCCTGAAATCATGCATTTAAGAGAACACACCATTATCACCTGATTTTTTACCAAAAGAGCATAAACTCACTCCAAACACAAGAATATATTGGCAAGTTTGCATTGTGACCTAAAATGTCATCTATTTTGGAAAATGTTCCATGTGCTGCTGAGAAAAACGTGTATTCTGATGCTGCTGGGTGAAATATTTGGTAGATGTCTTTAAATGTAGTTGATCTATGCAGTTGTTTAGATCTGCGGTTTCTCTGTTGAGTTTTTGCAGAGTTGATCTATATAATGGGGATAGTGGTGTTTTAAAGTCCCCAACAATTAATGTCTTTGTATCTATGTGAGATTTGAGGGAAAGTGGTGTTCCTTGGATAAATTTGGGTGCTCTGTTGTTTGGTGAATAGATATTTAGAATTGTAATAACCTCCTGAAGGAGAGATCCCTTAATTAGTATATAGCGACCTTCTTTATCTCTTCTCACTAATTATAAATTGAAGTCTATTTTATCAGATATTAGGATTACAACTTCCACCTGTTTATGGAGGGCCATTTGCTTGGTAGATTTTGTTCCAGCTTTTCACTTTTAAAATGTTTGTTTTTATGGGCTACATGTGAGTCCTGAAGGCAGCAGATAGAAGGATCTTGCTTTTTAATCCAACTAGACAGTCTATGTTGCTTAAGTGGAGAGTTAATTGTAACCCCTCTGTACGGTATTTTCACAATAAAAATAAATAAATAAAATAAAACCAACATGAAAAAAAGAATATATTGGCAAACCATTGTAACTAAACAGACTCCAAAATCAGTAGTCTGTATTCTTTGAGTGTCAAGGTTATCAATGACTTCACAGGTAGAACAATTTTTGTAGATTCTGGAAGAATAAGGAAGCATAAACCATGCATAAAGTGCATGATTCTGGATTGAAATTTTGGAGCAGTCTGTATTTTGTTTGTTTATTTTGCTATGAAGAACAAGGACCTTCATGGGACAACCACTGACATTTGAGTAAGGCTTATTGATTATGTTACAATACAGTACTGATATTTGTCTCTGATTTTGATAATTCCAAGTTGATTGTATAAAAGAATGATTTTTGTTCTTCAAAAATGTATATGACAGTATGTAGAAGTGTAGAATTTGAAATAAATCTACTTTCAAATTTTCAGAAAAATATAAGTATTGTTTATATTAGAATACTATACAGAATAAAATTAAGGAATCAGTGTTTATATGATCATTTGAATTATTTTCTTGCAAATTTTGTCTGTCTTAAATTATTTCAAAATAGTTATCACATGGTTTGCATCCAACAGACTATTTTTCATAATAGTTTATTTTATTAAGATAACATTTATTGATCTACCAAGAACAAGACACTATGCTGGTTTTTCTACAAAGTATTTTAAGGGAAGATCATATGATATTGTGAATTGGACATTGCTCAACAACTTAAAAGATAAAAGCATACATACTCATAGAGTAATCATTGAACTGAGACATGCTGCAGTTACATAGCTAGGAAATGGAAGGGATGAAATTTGAACTGGATGGTTTAATTTTATGTCCAATAGTCTCTTCATCATACCACACCATCAATATACACGAAAGCAAGTAAATGCATCCTTTAAGAACAATGTGAGCCTTTAGAGATAAATGAGTAGAAAATTCTTTCAAGAAGTAGTTCCAGTTTTTAGGTGATATTATGTCATTGAAATTGTAAAGCCCTGAAGTTTGTAAATTCATGTTTTTTTTTTTTGTCAGTTTGTAAATACATGGGTTTTTCCCTCTGGATAAATGATGTAGTTGAGGCATTTACAAAGTCTGGCATGTAGGGTATTTTGTTGTACAAATAACTATTTTTAAAAATGAAAGCTTGATATAAGAAACATAAAGGCACGTTAGCTAACAGATGACAAAGAGAATCAGAAGACTTGGATAATAATAGTATAAAAATTAGAGGATGTAGCAACTAGACATAGATTTTTATTTCAGTGTTACTCAGCCAAGCATTTCATGTAGCTCCCTGACACTTTGACTGTCTTTTAATTGATGCTTGACATATTTATAGATTTTGTGAAAGCTCAGGTATATATTATGTTTGACTGTGGCCTTTCTTTATCTACTTTGGCATTCAACCCCTTCTTTCTGCCCCAAGGTATGAGTTATGCTCTTACTGTGACCAAATCATTCTTCTCTCTGTAAGTCCTTAATAAATTGTACTTTGTGCAACCTTAGATTGTCTGCTCTTTTCTTCTGTCTTTGGTTGAACCATATGCTAGATTTTTTTTTCTAAAGCACAAAGTTTCCTTAAACCATATTGCATCAGGCAACAACCTGAATTGCTATAGAGTACTGACGGGAGAGATCATCTTTGAAATAAAAGTTGAAGGTAATTGCTGAGCACATTTTTTGTAGTAGAGTCCTGGGTATTTCTGGAAAATTAAACACAGACTTCATGGGACATCTAAAGTCCTGTTATCAATCAGCTGATGGTTCTTTGGTTAAGGTAGAAAGCATGAATAGGCAATATATAGTTTTGTTAGTGTGAGCGGCCATGAGTCTTGAACTCTGGTAACTGTTAGCTGGTGCCGAGGGCTCTTCCTTTTGCTTTCTGGCAGCACCTGGCAGCCTTCTGCCACTCTCCTCTTTTGTTAGCTGCCCACAGAATTACCAAGCTGAGGTGCTGACCACTTTCATTGTCAGCATTACCAGATCTTAATGCAACCATGTCAGCCTTCTCTATGTCAGGATGCAAACAACACAAAAGAGCACTCAGGACCTGTTTTAAGGTACCCAAGTCCTGAATGCTCTACACATTCCCCAAAGGAGAGATAAGCCTCCAAAATGAAATTGATACCGTCTTTCTGTCCCCAGTACCTCCTATGTGCATTGTAGCAGCATGGAACGCCCCTAACACTCTCCATTGTAATACATCCAATTATTTTCCTTGCAATTCAGGAGAGATGACGAATGTTTGTACCTCAGGATGTAAACGACAAGATAGAGCACTCAGAACTTGGGGGCCTTAGAAGAAGTTCTGAGTGCTCTACACCTTCCCCAAAGGAGACACAAGCAACCAAAGAGAAATAGACAGCATATTTCTGTCCCCAGCAGCTGCTGTGTGCATCCTAGCAGGGCTCAAACACCCTTTCACTGTCCATAGCCACAGGTCCAAATTTTTTCTTTGCAATTCTGGAAGAGCTGAGGAGTGTTTGGGAGCTCAGGATGCAAATGACATGATAAGGCATTCAGAATTTGGGGATCTTAAAAGAGAATTGCATAAAGGCCCCCAAGTTCTCACTGCTCTACACCTTTCCCAAAGGAGAGACAAGCCACCAAAGAGAAATAGACAGCATCTTTCTGTCTCCAGTATCGCCTCTGTGCATCCTAGCAGGGTTCAAAGCCCCCCTCTCTGTCACCAGGCACAGGTTGAAATTTTTTCCTTGCAATTTTGGGAGAGCTGAGGAGGGTTTGGGCGTTCAGGATGCAAAAAACAAGATAGAGTACTAAGAATTTGGGGCCTTAATACACTAGAGACATCTTACTTCAATAGGTTTATCTAATAGAGATAAAAGAATTAGAAGAAAAACAGGCAGATATGACCTGTGAATCCACTGGACTTAGGAAAATACTAACTACCTTATTCTCCAAACTAAGTCAGGAAATCATGATTTATCTGTTTTCCATTAATAAAAGTTCGGTGTTCATACAATCTCAAGAGAAGTGTAAATATAAGTGTGTCTTTACTAAGGCAATGTGCAATACAATAGGATGAGTTAAGCCATCTTTCCATATGGGCACAGTGGTCATAAAATCAAGGACACAACATGGTTTGTAAGATTGGCAAGTACTCAATGCTCTTCTCTGGTCAGTTTGCACCATCTTTAGTATTCTTTCCCTACTTCCTGGTCCCCAATCTTTCTAAAACACCCAAGTAGATACACACTCTCTCTAGTCATCATCCTTGCATTTGATTTCCATTTTGTTATTTACTTTTGTCTCCAGGGTATTTTTTTCTTAGAAATAACTGATGATTAAATGTTTCCTTTCATATGTGGAAGCTAGAATTAGCCAATAAATGGAAAAATAAATATGTTAGGTGGCATGCAGATGTTTACAAATACATTAGCTTAAATATGGTAGATTCAAAGGAGATCTCAAATACTGTAATTCTTTTAAAAAATCTCAAATACTGTAATTCTTTTAAAAAGTCAAGTCAAAGCCCAACAAAATAAGCACCAGGAAATGAAAACTTGAAAGGAGTGGAGTGTGGTGAAGAGGAGAATGTAAACAAATGAAGAGAAATAGAGGAGAAAGCAGTAAAGAGTTCAGTGTATATCCTACAAAATTAAGAAAAGTGAGGGAATGTGTAGGTTGGGAAGGATGGCGGGAATGTTGAAAGGGGTGACATGGATCAGGATGCATTGTATTCATCAACTGCTTTGTTAAATGGCAACTCCTAGATACAACTACTTAAAGATAATAAATTAAAGAAATGAAAAATAAGGAAGAGATTTCATAAATGGAAAAAGAAAAGCGAAGTGTTGCTGGCTGTATTTCAGATTTGTCAGCTGGTGGTAGACGGTTTGGAGAAGGCACTCACATCTGTCCTCTGGTATCACTGCAGGTGTTCTCACTGGCTCCTTTTGTGTGTAAGAACATCCCACATTTTCTCTGTGGCCTTCAAGTCTTGTCTCTAGTTTCTATGACAGAGGTTTCTACATTTCCCTCTTTGGTTTGTTAGTTCACTGGTAAATGTCACTAAGTTGTAAAGAAAATTTATACGCCAATCTTTGCAAACTGATAGGAGATATTTAGTAGATACAAACCATTATTTTCCTTTATTTTTTGGTTTTAAGTCTTATTTTTCTTTTAGAAATAGTAAACAATATGAATTTGTGAAAATCAAACACAAATTCCTGTTTATTAACAGCTGATTATTACTTTACCCCATGGTATTTGCTTCAGAGAAGTTCTCATTACAATTCTGTTAGCCTCAGGTCTGCTGAAAACCATTCAAATCCTTTAGAAATTTAGGTGTCAAATCCCTCTAGATGTATATTTTAGCACCCTAGTCTTGTTTGAATCATTTATTCCCTTTGGACCTTTCACTGTCGTGCTTTTAATCACTTTTCCTTGCAGAACTTGACTATATTTTTTATTCTATTTGACTAATAGCCTTAGTTGTTTTTTATTTAAATTTTATTCTCTTTGCTCTTCTCTGTAGAAATTCACTTCTGCCAGTTTCTGTAAATATCAAGGGAATACACAGTATATCAAATGAGCTCCTCTCCCCTTAAATCACAGAATATTTTTGTGATGTGTTGGTGGGGGTAGAGGTATTAAGACTTGCAACAGGATATGAAAACAGTGCTTGGGTTAACTATCATCAGATTTCTTTCAAGTTAAAGATCTATGTGATCTTTACACAGAAACGTAAACTCCAGTATATTTTGTTCATATGTCTATTTTTATAACAAGATGGAATTGTTTACTATCTCCTACTTTTGTTCCTTTATGTTATCGCAGAATACAGGGACTGTGTGCCTAAACAGTTATTATAATGCTAGCCCCATTTATTAACTACATTTTCTTTTTTGTATTCATCCATTCAGAACCTTTGTGTATTGTATTGCTATCCATTTTGTCACCCCCCTTTTTTTAAATATTGCAATGCTAAGTTTGTATAATTAGTCATTTTGCTGCTCTCCTGGTCTTGTTTGTTTGTACACTTCCCTGATTTCCATTTACAGTTATACTGATAGATCAAACCGCTAGCAGGATCATGATGTCTCCCCTTGAAATAGTTGTTTTTCTCTTGGGTTTTGAATGTAGACATTTGCTCAGCACATTCATACTTTTTGCTGCAGAAAGGCCTCCTTCCGGTGTGTGTGGGGAGCATGTATGAAAGAAGGATGGCAGTTGGATCAAAAAGCAGCTGCTGGATGGCAAATGGAGGACACAGCCTTCAAGTTTGTGGACAGAAGGACACCGCGAAGCAAAACTCAAGCAGCGAGGCATAGCTGTGGAACCTGGGGACATGGCAGCCAGTTCCACCACATCAGGAAATCAGTGGCTCATTTTGAAATTCAAAAGAGCGAACTTTGCTATCTCTGAAGGCAAGTCTTTTTTTTTTAAGCAAGGAAGCAAGCAAGCAAGCAAACAAATAAGGTACGTTAGGTGCTTGGTTTGTAATCCAGGATAGTCTGCTATGATAGGCAGATGACCAGATTACTTTATTCCAAGAGTAAAAGGGAAATGATCACACACCTGAACCTTTCAGTCTCCTACAGGTCAAAAAGGACATTTAACTTTAATTATGTAGTGCTATTTCTTTCAGTAGATTAGCAAAGGCACCTGTGACACAAAAATATTATTGTCTTAGAGATAATTTACAGACAGATTTGAATAAAACAAAAAGCAAAAACTTTCAGGCACACAATTCTAAAAAAATATCCACTTCAAACACACCTACAGTAATATACATGAGTTTAGATTTTTGGCATCTGAAATTATATGCAAAATTTAAGGTTATATATGTATATATATATATATATATATATAAAATGAAAAGCTAGAGACTGATGTTTGAGATTTAAAACTTCAGAAGTCTTTTATGTTTCCTCTTTCATCTCTAAATGAATGCCTGTTTATTCAAGGACATATTTATTAAATTTCAAGTTTGTATATGCCAATGTGCTAAAGCAAACATATCTTGGGAGAGTAAAAGAAATAATTCTAAATTTCTTATGATGCTATACCACCTTAGAAGACTAAGTAAATAAATAAACCTATCACTAAATAAACCTATTATTATAATAAGCCTACTATTAAAATAAACCTATCAATGTACTGTCCTTTAAAAAGGGGTACATATTAAAATCCCAACTATGAACTGTCAAATAGAATGGCAGTGTTTAGGACAAATAGAAATTGGAAAAATGTATTAGATGTATTCTCTGTATGAACAGTGGCCAGCACTATTGAGACAGTGTTAGGACTATCCAGACATCATGAAATGCTACAAAAGAGCCTCAGACTCTGTGAGACTTGTATAAGTGACACAAACAAATGCAGTTCGGGATTACACTAAGACATACAATGGATTGACTTTCTAGAAAGATGGAAATGTCATCTGATGAAATACATCTTTCTAAGAGGAACTCTGTTGTTGGAGAAACCAAAGGAAAAAGAGGTGGAGTAAGTTGCCGGTCAAACCCAAGAAACCCTAGGGAAGTGAAATGAATCTTCACAGGTCCTGGGGTATTGGTCCACTGAAGGCTCACAGGCCAGCTACTCAGAATTAGGTAGAATCCTTAGTATTCAAAACTTGACTTAAGAATTCCATTTCCTGGAGACAGCATCCTTCACTGAGATTTGGTGATGCTGCAGAGAACTCTGGACTACTTGGACCAAGGAAAATGATTGGGATCCCAGAGGGCAAAAGCCTCCTTATATGAAAATTGGTCCAAGGAAACTGTTATATACTTTATTGCCTACAGATATTGCTTCTGTGCTCTGAAATTTTGTTTCATAGAGACCGTTTAAGCCTAATAAATAATAATTTAATTTAAACTCGTATTAAAATTATGTATGTGTGTATCTGTCTACTCATTACTCATCTTTATATCAGTACTTATCTAATCTGACTTATCTTTATATATTCTATCATATTCTAAATGTACATTACTAGACTGAAGAGAAAGGATTACTAATATTTTTGATCTACTATCCATTATTTCTATCCAATTTATATTTCAACTAACAATGTCTGGAAGTTCTTCTCTATGACCTCAGTCCCTTTAATTTGACAAATAGAAATAATATATTGCTATTGCCATGGATTACATTTTTGTGATAGATTATCATTCTTAAATTTACACATTGGTCATTTATTCTTTCCTCCCTTCCTTCCTTCTTTCTTCCCTTGCTCCCTCCCTCCCTGGGTCCTTCCCACCTTTTCTCCTTCCTTCCTTCCTTCCTTCCTTCCTTCCTTCCTTCCTTCCTTCCTTCCTTCTTTCCTTCCTTTCTCTCTCTGTCTCTCTTTGTGTCTCTCTCTGTGTCTGTTTCTCCCTGTCTCTCTGTGTCTGTGTCTGTCTGTTTGTCTCTCTCTCTATTCCTTTCTTCTTTTTTTTTTTTTGTCTGTTCTAGTGCTTGAAGTCTGGACCTGGGCACTGTTCCTTCTTTTGGCTTAAGGTTAGCGCTCTACCACTTGTGCCACTGGCATTTCTGAATTCTTTTGAACAGTTCATTGCTCAGACTGACTTCAAACCACGATCCTCAGATCTCAGCCTCCTGAGTAGTTAGGATTACAGGTATAAGCCACCAGTGCCCAGTTATCTTTTCTTTTGTATGTTTCTTTTTTTAAAAATATCTGATTTTCCCCACAGAATATTCATATGTTATCTATATATTAACAAATGTATTTTGCAGAATAGTAATATTAATCATGTACTGAATATTTGCACTCATTCAAATATTTGTTGAATTCTTGATACTAAGCATTCTGCTAAGAATTGCTAATTCTCAGGTCAATAATTGCATTCTAATTTTATAACATTGACTATCCTTGACTTATTTTATTTTTCTTTTATTGAAATAATATCTAACAATCTTTTCATTAATCATAGTTTTCTTCCTGAGAGTTGTTTATCACTTGAAAAATAGATATGTGCAAAACTAAATGCATTGCCTAGTATTATGGACCATTAAAAAAAGAATGTCTCCTAAAGTTTGTATGAAGCCACATAAGCCAAGTACTAAACACTTTTACAAAATATTATAGATATTGCCATTAATTTACTGTTTTTCGAATGATGTCACCATACTTTCCTTACAGTGAGATACTTTCTTTTTTTTTTAATGTTTCGAAAGGTCACTTGTCTTACAACTTTCTACATTCTTCTTGTCATTAATTCAGTTAATGTTTTTATATCCTTTTTAATCAGATTAGTTTTATTTCCTAGATAATCATCCATTTTACCTATGTCTTTGCTTTTTAACAAATAAAACTTACATATATTTATGGTATATTACATTGTGAAATACAGATACATTATGCAGTGGTGGTTCCATGTAGCTAATTTACATTTACATCATCCTACATACTTAATTTTTTAAAATTGAAAACACTTTTAAGTGATTTTTCTGCATTATAATGCAGTGTTGTTTGCTGTAATCAACATGTAAAATGCACCTGCTAAAATTATTCTTTCTCTCTAAATGGCTTGTATCCTTTAACCAACATCTCATCCACCCAATCCCACCAGGGGTCCTAGGTAACCAGCATGGAAACTACTTCCATGAGCTCACTTGTTTTATTCTACATATAAGTGAAATCATGTGGATTTTCATTGAACAAAATGCCCTCTGGATCCATCCATGTTCCCCCAAGCAAGAAAATTAAATTTTAAAAAACCCACACATTTTATTTTCATAAGTAATTCATTTATTATATAAGATTTCCATGGATCAAGAGACCAGTCACAGCTACTGTTGTTTCCTAGTCAAGCTATGTTCAGGGCTGCAATCTTATCTGGACCTGGAGATGGTGATAGTTGTCAAAAGTGAGTTCTTGCAGCTACAAGATTGAAGCTCTCAACCTCTAAGAATCTGCTAGTTTCCTACTGTCTTGCTTTTTCCATATCTCTTTTGATAGTCTAGTAGAACTAAGTCATATAATATAACATAATCAAGTAGTGCTTATCATCTTTGTCAGATCCTAATGATTAGAGGGAACTTTAGAACGTATTCACTCACTGGAGGACTGTTGTAGGTCAACAAAACTACATATTTAACAAACTGATTTAGAATAAAAGTTAATACAATGTAATCATCCTAGTCCATGGTTTTGTAATCTATGGTTTCAGTACTTAAGATCAACTCCAAGATAAACACATTAACTGGGAATATTGTAGAGATTAAAAATTTGTAAGATTTAAATTTTAGGCCCTTCTAAACAGCATAATGAAATCCCATACTATCATTTTCCACATTGTCCAAGACCTTAAACACCCTTTTGTTCACAGTAACTTGCTATATATATTGCCTGCCTATTAGTCGCTTGGTAGTTGTTCAAGTATTGCAGGGTTTGGATTCAATTAATCCTTAATTTAATTCATATGTGTAGCCAAACACTAAAGTAGAGATCCTGGAAATTCAGATACACTAAAGTGAAGTGATAAAAGTTCTTGTTTAAGTTGAAAGGTGAAAGTAATTTACTTCAGAAGAAAAGAAAATATACTGTAATTTCAAAAAATCTACTGTAAGTTAATGGTAGTAATAATTTATCCCGAATACTTTATAAATTAAAATTTTCTTTTTATGTATTAAAGAAAAATAGCAGGGCTGGGAAGGTGGCTTGGTGGTAGCGCGCTTGCCTTGCATGCCTGAGGCCCTGGGTTTGATTCCTCAGCACCACATAAGCAAAAAGAAAAAAGCTGGAAGTGGTGCTGTG
>NW_012267217.1:16178106-16209322 GCF_000151885.1 Dipodomys ordii
GAAGTGGTGCTGTGGCTCAAGTGGTAGAGCGCTAGCCTTGAGCTGAAGAGCTGAGGGACAGCACCCAGGCCCAGAGCTCAGGCCCCATGACTGGACGCAAAAAAGAAAAAAAAAGAAAAATAGCAGTATCAGTACTATCCATGATTTCAGCTATCTTCGTGGGGGGAATGGGGGAGTCTTCAAATATAACTTCATAAAATGAGGAGACATTATTATTTATGAACTAACCTAGAGAGTGAATAATCTTTTCATATTATAGAGAATACCATGGTAAAACTTGTCAAAGGGCTAGAGTTCAAAATGCTTATAAATCAAGATTACCTTAAGGTATTTCCTAATTATACACATATTGAATTGGGTTGGGCCACAATATTTGGATATAAAGTGACCAATGTCAAAGTAAAATACAAACAACTTTGATAAATATTTTTAATCTTTTGAATAATATTTTTCTTGATTAGCAGTAGATATTTAGGAAGGGAGGTGCTTGAGTTTAATGTATTGTTATGTTTTATCATTTTCCCTCAAAATTCTGCTTTTACATCATATAGAAATGAATAAAACACATTTTTATTACATTCAATGTTAAACTCAGTATTTTTGAGAGCAGAACTGACAGAGTTAATATTTCTTAAATTATATATTTGAATATATCAAAAATGGTCTGTTGACATGATCAACAAACCCTCTAAGGTACAAACATGGAAATAATTGTCAAATTTTACTTCTTAAAATAAAGACCATAATTTTTGCCATAATTTACTCTGATCTCCAGGATATTTTAGCTTATATTTTAATATTCCTCTTTAGTTTCTTAAGCAAATGCATATTGTTAAATATTGCCACAAAACCTTACAAACTCAGTTTTACTCTAAGTAACTGCTAACAATTTTCTTGAATGAAGGTATGTAATTTTATCTTTTGATATTTGAGAATAGTGGATAAAAATTTTATTTAACTTGGATGACTAGTATTTTTATCTATTTTCATTAGAAATGGTTTTCAGTCATCATGATAAGTACAGAAAATGATGTATTTGTGACTATGAGAAAATAAAATAATGTTAATGCACTTAGAGCTCTTCATTGACTTCATGATTTTCAATTGAGATAGTGGGTGTCTCCAATCTTTTCCAAGCCTAGTGGAGGCAATTTAGTTATTTAGAAAGCTTCTCTGGGTATTTGGATATCTTGATAACATTTAGATAGCTTCAAAATAATGTTCTGTTTCTTGAAAATCAAATAAAATTCTTCTGAAGATGGGAATCAATTTTTTCCCTTATCAATAAGGAATCGGTAACAGTATAGTGACAAAAGTTTTTAAAAAGCTGCTTTCCTGAAATCATCTAAAAGCTTTAAAATAAAAAACTGAAAAAGATAAATTTTTTTTAATTTGTCAGTGAAGAACATAATACTTGAGATCAACAGCTTATTATATCCCAATTGTATTATTTCTTACTTGTTTTGGGTGAGGTGATTCTTGCTAAGGGTTTGAACTTAGGGCTTTTGAGTTTGCTAGGCAAATGCTCTACCACTAAATCCAGCGTCCAGTTTTTTTTGGCATAATTGAAGGTTGTTTTTGAGTAGAAACTCACTTTTTTTTTTTGCTTAGGTGTATGCCTGGATTGAGACTCTCCTATTTTAATTTGCCATAGTAGCTGGGTTGGCATACATGCCCTGTCATACTCAACTACTGGTTAAGATCTTGTCTCTTAAACATTTTGCTCAAGATGACTTTGAATCAGAATCAATCTGCTCCCAGGCTCTTGAGTAGCTAGGATAACAGGTATGAGCCATTAATATTGACCTGAGCTATTGAAATCCTATTCAGAAAGTTGTTACCTATTCCTGTATCTTCCCGTGTTTTCTCTATGTTTTCCTGCAGTCATTTTAGAGTTTCAAGTTTTACACAGATCCATTTTAAATGTATTTTAGTGTAGGGCAAAAAATAGGGATCTAGTTTCAGTCTTGATACGTGGATATTTTTACATATGCTCCTGGATTTCCCCCTTCCTCTATTGGTTGCCCATCATCTTTCTTCCTGTCGTCTGGCTTATGTATCTGTACCTGGCAATTAAAGGTTAATATTACCTATAGTTTATTCTAGGGTATGTTATGGTTTTATTCTATGTTCTTCTCCTGAGAAAACTTATCTATGCCATGACTTTAGTTAGCACATTATGATCCCTAAATATATATCCCTAGCTCATTCCACTCCTTTAAGGTTAAGATCAAAGTGACCAACTGCAAATTTAACAGACCTACATCACTATGTTCAGGAATTTGACATTTTATCAGATTTTAAAATGACCTTTTTTGATCACACTATTTTCCAGTCCAGAAAAGAAAATGACAGTTTATTTATAAATCAGAAAAGGAGAAGACCTCTTCCACTCTCCCATTACCTCAATGACCATATTTATCTTTGTTAATATCTCATGAGTTAATTTTATCTCCATTAGCATTCAGATACAAGTTACTCTGATCTTTTATTTAAAATGCAGAATTACCTAATAATAGGTCTCTGATCAATGAGCTATTATTAACCTGAGGAAAAAATAGAAGCCCAAATTCTTAAATTTGCCAGCAAAGTCTTTATACTTTATTCCATTTCTACTCATGGAAAGTCTGTGGCCTCCAACTTGATCTCTGCTTTTCTTTAAACGAATGTGGAATACCAAACATGTGCCTGGTTATCCTCTCTCCACAGAGGTTTCTGAACAGGGTGTTTGTCATGAATACTTCTTTCCTCTTTTCCTGTGTGTTAACTCATTCACCCTTGATGTCATAGACAAATTGCTTTTCAGGAAGCTTTTCTTGATTCCAGTATAAATTAAATATATATTATATATTCCTTCACAGAACTGAGATTATTTCAGTTCATCTATTTTGATTGGTAATTACATACCATCAGTATGATGATTTGATTAATATATGACTCCCTGACCAGATTTTAAACTTTCTGGGAATAAACACTGTGTAGTTTTGGCTTATCATTTGTATCAGCAGCTTATAACATCATAGTTATCACATTGTAGATATACTTATATATATTTATGTAATTAATAAATTAATCTTGGTAAAATGATGCAAGGCAGAAAGATAATCCCTTAAGGTAAATGAACCTGGAAATTTAGCAGTTCAAGATACATGTACGTAATTAGTTAAATTCCTGTTGTCAAATGATTTAAAATATTTCCTATCTATTCCTCTATCTTAGCATCTGTCAAGGATGAGTTTACATTAGACAGAGCAATTCAAAATTAATAGAAGAGTTTTTCCTAATGCCAACTCACTATCCTCTATCCATGGCCCTAAAGAATAACCTAATCCAGCTGGGAGTTGAAATGAGATGGGTTTAGGCTATGTGACGTATATTTGATAGGAGCTCTTCACATAGTTGTGATGCAGACTTCCTCCATAATCTCAGAACCAATGGTATCTATGTTTATTACAATAAGTAGGAAATCAGTGACCTCCATAAGTATACAGGCTGGAGTTAAGGGTTGGATTTTTTTATCATAGTTTGTAGTCCACCACTTAAGTCATGCATCAAGATTTTTTTTTGCTGGTTAACTAGAGATAAGAGTTTTGCAAAAATTTTCTGCCTGGGCTAGCTTTAATCTTCAATCTTGAGATCTCAGCTTCCTGAGTAGTGAGGATAATAGATATGAACCACTGGTAACCAGCTAAGTTAGGACTTTTTAAGTAAATTTTGCTAAAACTTGGGATTCAGACATTAAGAAAAGCCTGGAAGTTGAATTATATTTGAATTGACAGTGAGACAAACTAACCTTCCCAGATGCATGTATTTATATTTTAAGGTGGAAAAGACTTGAGATTCTGATAATACTCCTCTGTTGTAAATTTTGGTCTTCCTTTTCCTCTGGAGAATTTATTTATAGTACAAGGATTTAGTATCTAGAACCCTTTCCACTGTATTTCTAATGAAACTTTCTCCATTGAGAAATTGGCCCTTATGCTTATGGAAATTGATATAGTTACATATTAATACCTTTCTATAAGTGTCTGACTTGTGTGGTTATTTCTGTTCTTTATTTACAATACCGATGTCCTAAGTGTAGCATATACCTTGGTTCTGCTTCAGAAACTTTTATGAGCATTTAGGACAATATTAATTAGTATAGGTGCTTCAAAATTAAGACCTTTCCAGGAAAAGAAAAGTACCTGTGTCAAGTTGTGGCAGTAAAAGAATGTATCAGAGGGCTGGGAAGTTGGCTCAGTGGTAGAATGCTTGCCTCCCATGCATGAGGCCCTGGGTTTGATTCCTCAGCACCACATAAGCAGAAAAAAATCTGGAAGTAGCGTTTGTGCTCAAGTGGCAGGGTGCTAGCCTTCAGCTGAAGGGCTGAGGGACAGAGCTCAGGCCCAGAGTTCAGCCCCCAGGACCACCACCAACAAAAATGTATCAGAGATTACTTCAATAAGTTTTTGAGTCAGTTAAGCAGAAAACTTGTGGGTCTACACTTGGTCAGTGCTATACAAAGAGACAGATTTTGAAAGTATCTTTCAGAGGTTTACCTCTGTAAATATTGTTAATGATTTAGGTATGGAATATTAGAAAGAAGGAAGAATAAAAATGTATCTTTTCGGTGGCTCACGCCTGTAATCCTAGCTACTCAGGAGGCTGAGGTCTGAGGGTTGTGTTTCAAAGACATCAGGGCCAGGAAAGTCTGTGAGGCTCTTATCTCCAAATAATTACCATAAAACTAGAAGTGGTGCTGTGGATCAAGTGGTAGAGTGCTTGCCTTGAGCTGAAAAGTTGAGGGAGAGCACCCAGGCCCAGAGTTCAAGCCCTATGATCGACCCCCCCCAAAAGTATCTCTTTATGTAATGGGCTGATTGGTTTGAATTGACATTTAGAAGATGGATATAAGAAAGAGCGAAGGAACGAACATAATGAATTCAGTACTTGAGAGCTTGACTTTAAAAAAAATCTGGTTTATTGAAGTATAATTTACATATAATAAAATACATTTTTCTCCCTTTAACGGTTCAGTTTTATGAGTCTTGAAAAACATCAGTAGTCCTATAACTACCATCAAAATCAAGACAGAGAACACATGAGTCACATTCTATGTTCTCCACGTCCTTTCCTTGTCAATCCCCTTTTTCTGCTGGCAGAACCTGGAAAATACTAACCTGATTTCAATCTCTCAACTTTTGTCTTTCCAGAATGTCCTACAAATGAAATTCTATTATAGAGCTTAAAAAAAATCTGGCAGCCTTCATTTACCATATGTTCCTGAGTGGAGATCCATTGTACAGTTGAAAAGAAAAAAAAATCTTCCTCATTCACTATTGGGGGATATTTATGTTGTTTCCAGTTTAGGGCACATGTGAGTAAAGATACTATAAAGATTTCTGAGTAGGTCTAAACATAGAGAAGAAATCTGGGCCAATTAAACACAAATAGCTATGGGCACATAGGGAGTATGCAGAACCTATGAAGTATGTGTGGTGTTAGATGAGTCAAGGGCCAAAAAGTAATTTTTAGAGCTTCTAAAAGGCATCCAAGAGAGCAGTAACCCTGAAGGAGATAGAAAAAAAGCATGGCAGGGGGGATGTAGTATGCACCATAAAAGGTGTTGAATCACAGAAATTCAGGGAGTCAGGTTAAAAGAGGTTGAACAATGTTTAAAAGAAGTGCAACGAATGCCTCACAAAGCAAAAACCAAGTTAAAGTTAACAATGCCAAATTGAATTGGGTATTTCCATTACTAGTATAGAGATGAAGTAAGAATAATTTAACATGGGGCATCAAAGTCATTTTTCAGTCTAGACTAGTGCCTTCAGATAGATAGTTTCTGGTTCTTTTGGGGAGAGAGTGGCTGTTCTCTTGTGTTGCTGTTTGGACTCATTGCCATCTTGCTGAGTCTTAGGTATAAAGAGGGAGATGGACAGCCCAGTCAGGTGCTTTAGCATTGGCCAGATCAGTCCTATCTCAGATAGATGAGAGTTTCATAAAAGAGAATTTACCAAGTCAGAAGTGAATAATTTAAATGATGGCTTTTAGATGACTGAATTCTTTCAACGAACATGTGAGTGAATTTAGTAACGTATACAAGCTCAACTGAACTTTCATTTGAGACTAAAGCCCTGGCTGACATTTTGTCTGCTTTATTGTGACAGACCCTGACTTTGTGATCAACAGAAATTGCAATATAATATATAGTAATCTTTCTAGGCTGTAAAGGCCAATACGTTTTGCAACAAAAAATAACATACATTCCCAACTCATGATATAATTTTAGTAGCTTGATATTGGTAGCGTGTGGATGTTTCCACCATTAAAATTGGTTAATAGTACCAGGCTCTGGTAGCTCATGACTATAATCCTAAGATTTGAGGATAATTGTTTAAAACCAGCCCAGGCAGAAAAGTATTTAAGACTCATCTCCAATTTAACAAGCAAAAAACTGGAAGTGGTGTAATGGCTCTAGTAATAGAGTGTCAGTCTTGCACAAAGAAGCCAGGCTAGAGGATGAGGCTCTGATTTCAAGCCCCAGTACCAGCACATGAAAAATATTGGCTAATAAGGCTGGGCACTTCTTGCTCACACTTGTAATCTTAACTATTTGGAAAGCTGAGATCAGGAGGGCTGCACGGACAACTAATAGCTAGATATAGTGCTGTTCACCTGTTATCTCAAACATATTGAGACTGAGATTGAGAAGATTCGGTCTTAGGCAAGTCAAGGCCAAAAAAATCCCAAGACTCCATTTCAGTGGAAGAAGCTAGGGATGGTGGGGTGCACTTTCCATTAGCTGTAACAGATGTTATAAAAGGTATGAAGAAGGTAGGTTGCAGTCTAGGTACAGACCCAGTCAAAAACAAGAAAAAATTATATTAAGTGAAGTAAGCCAGGCCCAAAGAAACATAGGTCGCATGGTTTCCCTTATTTGCAATAACTAGTATATGTCTGGGACAAGTAGAAAAGGTCAAAAGCTATGTACACATGACCAGATAAGAAGAAGTCAAGTGAAATGAACCCCAAGATAGGGACACAAGTGGTTTGTTCTTTCTTGTTATTATTTGTAACGTATTTATAAGGTATCATGTGATTTTATTTTTGCTTTGTATGTTCTTCCCCCATGGTATAACCCCTGTTTTCACTGTATTTGATGTTGGCATAATTTGTGGAGGGGAAGGAAAAAAATATTTAAATAGGGATACAGGTGGACCCATTGTAACAATGAGATGTATAAAACACTATGTTAAAAACGAACTTTACAATTTAGGAGTGGGGGAGTATACTTGTGGAGGTGGGAGGGAAAGGATGGTAGGGCAAAACAAAGAAGGCAACTGTGCTTGATAAGAAATGTACTCATTACCTGGCTCATGTAACTTATGAAAAATGGGAAAAAAGAACCTATCTCAAAATATCCATTGCAAAAAAAGTGTAAAGGGGTGAAACAGCAGTATGACAACTGTTTAGAATACATGGTCCTAATTTCAAATCATAATGCTGTAAAAACAAAGAAAGAAAAATTTTATATGTTTGCTCCCTTAGAAGAGCTGGTTGTTAAACGCTTGCAAGAACACCACTGCATGCAAAGTTCAATAATTTAGCAACCAGGGAGTAGAATTTTCTCAGAGAGTTGGACATGAGAGCTAAGTTTCAAGGAATGAAGATGTGTGTCTGCAAAGTAAGAACTAGCCTCATGAAGTATTGGAGCAACAGACAAAGGGTACCAATAGTCAGGTTGAAGATTTCTTAGCTCACTCATGTCTAGGATCAGAAACAATCTCTTTAGAGAGGTGTGCCTGACTGAAATATGAAACTAACATGGCAGGTACCAAAGCATTATTAAGTTCAACGTAAAATGATCATAGACTCATGAGCAATGTGACATTTCCTGTTTTATTTTTAAACAATTATTATTATTAAATCACCACTTTATGTATAGCACTGATACCTAGCATTTTACTGAGAACACAATTCCAATTACTGTGTTTTTTAAAAAACTGACCGAATATAGTGGAAAATTGTTTCAAACAGAAAACTTTAGAATATTAGAGATTCAGTTCTGATGAAAACAAAAAATGCTATCAATTCCCTCCATTAATGAAATTAGCAAATGAGATGGGTCTAATAGCAAGTAAATATGCAACATCCATTTAGATTGTTTCTCTTTAATGTGAAATATTCTGTTTTAAATTCATATGTGCTTTTAATGATAATTGTGAAATAAGCTTTGCTATCTTTGTATTAAAATTAGGGAAGCATTTTATTTCTTTCTAATTTTCTTTATTAATTACAGCTATGATTATATTACTCATCATTTGTGGTAGCAAACTGTTGCTACTAAAAAGATTGGATAGCAGGGTTCTCCAACATTATAGGATAAAGAACATATAAAACCAGAATGTTGTTGTTGCTAATATATTAGTATTTGAGGAAATATAGCCAGCCAGGTTAGTGCTGTCAGAGGTGTTTGTTGGTGTGCAGGAGAGAATGTAGTTCATAGACAGAAATTTTCAGAAATTCCAAAATCCCAGAGGAAGAAAAATAAATATGATGAAGGAAACACAGAAGCTACAGAAACTGGAGAAATGGGCACATTAAAAGTACATTATTTTTTCCAAGTCTTTCCATTTCTTTATGAATGGGGCAACAGCAGTCTTTCTAATGGAAGCATAGAATTCTATTGTGCATATACACCACAAAGCAAAGTAAGTCATACCCAAAGAAACATAGGTTGCATCAAAACAGCTTGGTACTGGAACAAGAACAGACCTCAGGACCAATGGAATAGAATTGAAAACACAGAAATGAACCTACAGACCTTTAGCCATCTAATCTTCGATAAGTGAGCTAAAAAAATAGAATGGAAGAAAGACAGCCTCTTCAGTAAATGGTGCTGGCAAAACTGGTTAACTACTTGTAGAAAACTAAAGTTAGATCCTTATCTATCACCCTGCACCAGAATCAACTCCAAATGGATCAAAGACCTTGGAGTCAAAGCAGACACTCTGAAAACATTACTGGATGGAATAGGAGAAACCCTAGGTCTCCTTGGCGCAGGCCGAAATTTTCTTAATAGAGACCCAGAAACACAACAAATCAAAGAAAGGTTGGACAAATGGGATTGCATGAAGTTGCAGAGCTTCTGCATGGCAAAGGACATAGCTAGCAAGATCAATAGAAAGCCCACGGATTGGGAGAAGATCTTCACTAGCCATACAACGCCAAGGGTTCTCATATCTAAAATATAATTGGAACTCAAAAAATTAAATCCCCCAACAACAAATCCTCAAAGAAACAACTGCCCAATAAATAAGTGGGCTAAAGACTTACAGAGAAACTTCTCTGAAGAGGAAAGAAGGATGGCCAATAGACACATGAAGAAATGCTCAACCTCCCTAGCCATAAAAGAAATGCAAATCAAAACAACATTGAGATACCACCTCACCCCAGTTAGAATGGCAAAAATCAAGAACTCTAATAACAACAGATGCTGGAGGGGATGTGGACAGAAGGGAACCTTACTTCATTGTTGGTCGGAGTGTAAACTTGTTCAACCACTTTGGAAAATAGTATAGAGGTTCCTCAAAAGACTCCACATAGACCTCCCGTATGACCCAGCAATACCACTTTTGGGGATTTACCCAAATGTTTACAAACAAGACCACAATAAAGCTACCAGCACAACTATGTTTATTGCAGCATTATTTACTATAGCTAAGATATGAAACCAACCCAGATGCCCCTCAGTATATGAATGGATCAAGAAAATGTGGTATATATGCACAATGGAATTCTATGCCTCCATCAGAAAGAATGACATTGCCCCATTTGTTAGGAAATGGAAAGACTTGGAAAAAATTATATTAAGTGAAGTAAGCCAAGCCCAAAGAAACATAGGTCCCATGGTTTCCCTTATTTGCAATATCTAGTATATATATGAGTCAAGCAGAAAAGGTCAGATAAGATGATGTTAGGAAAATGAACCCTAAGATATGTATTCCAATTTTTTTCTTTCATGCATTTGTTTCTAACACATTTATAAGATTATTTCTTTGTTGCTTTGTATGTCCCTCCCCCACAGTATAACCTCTGCTTTCACTGTATTTGATGTCGGTATAATTTGTGGAGGGGAAGGGGAAAAACAAATCATCTAAATAGGGATGCAGGTGGACCTGTTGCAACAATGAGAAGTACAAGTTGTCATGTTGAAAACAAACTTTACAACTTTGGTGGAGTTGGGGGAGGATTGAATGGGGAGAAGGGGGGAGGCTGGGAAGGGATGGGAAGGGGAAACAAAGGAGGAGGCTACAATGCTTGATAAGAAATGTACTCATTATCTTGCCCATCTAATTGTAACTCCTCTGTACAGTATTTTCACAATAAAAAATAAATAAAAATTAAAAAAAGAAACATAGCTTGCATAGTTTCCCTGATTTGTAGTAATTAGAATGTGCTTATAAATCTAAAAGTAAACACAATGGATTGTAAAAGACAAAAAATATACTTGGAAATAATAAATGAAATTGGACTCTAAACATTCACATAGTGAGACCAAAGGAGGCTATTCTTAGAATTGGATCATAAAGGCTCAGTAGCTATATGCATATGATCATGTAAAATGATTCTTATCGAAATGAAGTCTAAGAAATGGAAGCAAGAGGTTTTTCTGTTATTTTACTTTTTGTGTCCCCATGCCCTGTTGTCATTGTCTTTTATTTCTGTGCTTTTTGTCTTGTATATAAGTTTATCTGTTTTGGAGGGAGTAAGGGAGAGCACAGAAATTGTGGGACAAAGTGTGAACTAGTGCAGCAGTGATACACATTAGCCACTATTTTGAAAATGAAGTATACAATTTGTAAGGGAGAGGGCTCAGGAGGGAAAATAACCTGGTAGTAAATAAGTAAACAAGAGGTGACACTGTTCAAAAAGAAATGTATTTATTACTCAACTTATGTAACTGTAACTCCCTGTACACCACCTTTACAAAAAAAACAAAACATGAGTACATTATAAGCCAGGAGCTGGTGGCTCAGACCTGTAATTCTTGCTATCCAGGGGGCTGAGTTCTGAGGATTACGGTTCGAAGCCAGCCCAGGCAAGAAAGTCCATGAGAGTCTTACCTCCAATTAACCACAAAAAGTTAGTAGTAGAGCTGTGGCTTAAAGTGGTGGAGAGCTAGCCTTGGGCACAAAAGTTAAAGGATAGTGTGTAATCCCTGAGTTCAAGCCCCAGGACTCCCCTTTCCCCCTAAAAGAAGTACATTATGTGATTGTATGGAAATATCATAATAAAACATTTTGCTACATTCATTTATGCTAATTACATAAGGAGAAAAGAAGGATGAGAGAGCTGGGAAGGTGGCTCAGTAGTAGAGTGCTTGCCTAGCATGCATGAAGTCCTGCGTTCTGATCCTCAGTGCCACATAAAGAGCACAAGCTGGGAAGTGGTTCTATGGCTCAAGTGGTAGAGTGTTGGTCTTGAGCAAAAGAAGCTCAGGGACAGTGCCTAGATCCTGAGTTCAAGCCCCAGGACTGGCCAAAAAAAGGATGAGACTAAAACATGTATTAGAGAAAATGGTGTTAAGGTTCTAGTTAGACTCAGGAAGACCACAGGATTTCAGTCATGGAAATAAATTCAAGACTAGCCTCAGGAGAGCAGTGGCCTGGGAGATGTTGATCTTGCTGTAGAATATTAGGCAAAGTATTTTCAGGCCTATGAGCTACAGTTAGGATTGTTCTTTAGAGATTGATGCAAAGCTGATGAGGTAGTGAGAGTTCAAGGTGCTTAAATATAAAGAAAAGGCAAATGAGTTTGATGGTCTTGGACTATAATTATTTGCCTCAATTGCCTTGTACACCTTATAAAATGAGTAGTGTTATCTGTGCTGCAAATAAAAACATGCAAGAATATTGATTCAATTTAAGCCCAAAGTCACTTTTGTCAGGTTTTCATGATTCTTTAGAAAATGGCATCTACAATAAAAACTTAAAAATGTTATTTCATGATCCTTCAATTGGAATACAATTTATCTAGCAATCTTGTATTAAAGCTTGTTTCTGAGCTACAGACACTGTTTATACATTGATACTTGGATTTAATTAACAGGTTGTTACTTCTTTAAGTCGATGAAGTTCTTCAGAGAATCAAACTGGATTTAACATCAGCCCCAAATCCCAGTGACTCAGACATAACCTCTCTAATCAACTCCATTGTCATTGTTACCTGTCCATGTATATTTTGCTACTGGGGTCTGAAATCAGAGCCTCAATTTGTTAGGTTGGCATTCTACCCCTGAGCCATAACTCATGCTTTTTCATGCCCTTCTTGGATTTATGCTTGAGGTAGAATATACCTACTTTCAGCTTCCCTTCATTTCTAGGATTACAGCCACATGTTCCCATGTCCAGTAACCTTCAATAGAGATAGAATCTCTATTGAAACTTAGCTCCCATGTAGCTTGAGATGGCAGCTGTATGCCACCATACTCAGCTATGGGTTGAGAAGTTGTCCCATGAACTTTGATTCATGGGCTGGCTTTCAATGACAATCCTCACAATCTCAACCTCTGAAATAGTAAGCATTGCAATCATGAACTACCAGTGCCTGCTTTGCCACTACTTTTTAATAACTTTCCAAACAGCTTTCAACCCATGTGTTAATGCTAGCAAACACTAATGTTTATTTTTCAAGTATTATTTCTTGAGACACCCTCGCAAAATATGTTCCTTAAATTATATTTACTGCCTCTGAAATATCACTTTCAAAGTACTTAACACAGGGAAATAAAACAAGAAACTTGACTTATAAAATTTCTGATTCTGATAAGCTAGGATACTAAAATGAATTTCACAAAAAATCACTGTGTATGTAACATAATGAAAGATGACAAAGTCTAATAAAAATATTATAGACAGCAATCATCATAAAAACACAGATATTCTAATTTCTGGTTCTGTATCCCATCTAATATATTGGCTTTCTAGTAGAGAGCAAAAGAAAATCTCCTCTGAATGTTTTAGAAGATAATCAGAAAACTATTTGAAGGGTATTTTCTAGTGCGTTGTTTTAAAAAGACTCTCAGCTACAATGTTTCCTTTGTCTTCAAATATTTAAAATTCATGGGATCCTTCTTGATATCATTTAAGTAGGTACAAGTCAGCAATGAGTTCAGATATTTCCGGTGAGTATTAAATTTGCTTTGCTATTGCATTTCAAAATAATAGGTGAAGTTGGTGATGTCCAAGAATATGCCATCTTTAACTGTTTACTTTTGTAGGCAGAATAAGCTTGGCATTAACTGTCAATAGAAAATTCAGTAGCTTTAAAGAATTTATATAGTGCCATCTATCTGCCTTTTCTATGAGCCTTTTTATGCAGCCATTTAATGAATAATGACATTTTATTGCAGACGGAGTTTACTTGTTTGACTACACAGTCAAGCATTAGTCTACATTAAGCTTTATTATCTGTTTTTAGATGTTATAGTTCCTATGGTTTTAAAATACATTCTTGGCCATTCTCCAAAACTCAATACTATTTTAAGATCAAGGGTTCTTGCCAAATCCAGGAAATTTATAATGAAATGAATACTCTCTGCTGTTATCAAATGACAGTATTTCCTACCAGCTATTGAGGATTATAAATATAGCTTTTTATTTAATTGATAAACAAGTAATTCTACCCTAAAATAAATTTGAAGCCTTTGCCTTTTTCTTTCCAAGATTTTTATGGATGTTCATTTTGCTGTGTTAAGTAATTTATAATGAAATGAGATTTAAATATTAAATAATTATACTGTGTTTCCTGATTAGGTAAAAAACCACCACCTCCAAGTAGGGGGTGGGGAAAGATGCTAGAGAGGGACTGAGGATGGAGACAGAGTCTTTTTAGAAGAATTTTTTAGATTTTTGTCATCAAATAATTTACAAGCTTTGATGTGGGTAGAATAAACAAAAAATGCTTCCTATTTTACAAGACAGTTGTTTCTTGGATATGGTTTTAAGAACTATAAAAAAGAGAGTAATACTAATGAGGTACACAATGATTGACTAGGATGTTCTCACTTTGTTAACCTGGCCAATCACATTGAGCTTAGTCTCATCATCACAACAGCTCCTAGCAGAGAAAATTGTCAATAATCAGAGTAAATCAAGGTAGAAAATTGATGCTTTTTGGACACTTGAAACAACATAGGTCATGATGCCCTTCAAGAGCACAATAACTAGATGATCCACAAAAAGTACTGCCAATTTGATTGTGAAGTGTCATTTGATCATTGTTAAAGCTATCAAAGACCTTAAAACTAGATAAAGTATTGTTTCAAGATGGTCATGGTCCTGGGATTTAGTTTTACTGTCTCCTTTTTGCTGTTTCTCTATATTTCTATGCCAATGAATGTGGACCAAACAATCCTACATGATTGGAATTGCATTAAGTAAGTGAGGACATTTCTCTCCATTTCAGCAGCAGGATATATGTGCTTGTTATATGGTTCCCAGATATAACCCTGGGCAGAGATCATAGCCCTGTAATAGAAAAGTGAGTACTTCTGGTTCAAAATCTCATAAAGGTTTGCATGATTTGAAGCAAGGCACTCAGCTTCCGTAAGTCTCAGTTTCCTTTTTAGTAGGTTAGACATGCAATATACCTTATCAAATTTAAGTGAATATTTGTTATACAATAAATTACTAGCATTGGCTTACCTAAAAAGTACTCAATCTAGTCTATTTTTTTTGCAATTGATGCTGCTACCAATTTTCCTACCTTGGAATTCATCTTCTGAGAAGTTGGCAAAGAATTTGAAACATACAGAAGGACAAAAATGAGGCAAAAGAAATAGCAAATAAAGACATACATCAAAATAATAAAATATATGATGTCCCAAGGAGCTCTTCATTCGTGGACATCAAGATAAGATTCAGGATGGAAAAGTGACAAATTATTAAGTTATCGCATATAGATTTTCCTTTGCCTAAGAGCTATCTCTATAATATTAGAAAGAACAGTCTCTTTAATGTGTTTCATAACACCTTATGGCTTGAATGTATAAACAAAATTAAAAAGTGTATCTAAAGTGTGAGATGTACTTGAAATCTATTTGTGATATGTGTTCTAAGTGCTAGGGAAGTGAGAGTCATGTGATCTGCTCTGGAAGTATAGTATTTCATTTCTGGTATGATATTTAGAGTGATCTTCAGCTGCTGAGATAGTACATATAACAAGTTGGATACTCCTCACATCAGTGGTCAATGACCATACAACAGAACCACAACCTGAGCAACACTACATGCATGGGTTTCCTGGGGGCGTTATTCTGCTGCTCTGTAAATATCCTGATTAAAGCTTTTGAATCACATTGTGTCCAATTCAGGAAGCCTCCCCATATAACACTTACTATTTATATTTCAGACATAACATTATACTCCTACAGTCTAGAAAATAATACAAATTGAGAAAGTAATACCTATGCATAACACAGTTTTATAGATAACATATCATATCATAATATTTTTCATACTTTCAGTGGAACTTGTGAAACCTTGATGCAGCAAAACATCTCTGATATTATTATTTTTCCACTGAAATTATTTTTAAGTCTATCAGTATTTTTTTCAGAATAAATAAAAAATTTATTTCACATCTGGACATGAGGAGTTAAATATATATACACACACCATATATATTTATATATAATTTATATATGGTGTGTATATATATATATGATATGTATATATATGTTTGCATATTTTCATGAATTTCACCATCGTATTAAAATTAGGATAGCCAAGCACTGGTGGCTGATGTCTATAATCCTAGCTACTCAGGACACTGAGATCTGAGGATCAAAATTCAAAGCCAGCCTGGGAATTAAAGTTCCTGAGATGCTTATCTCCAATAAACTATGCCAAAACAGCTGGAAGTGGTGGTGTGGCTGAAGTGGTAGAGTACTAGTCTTGAACAAAAGAAGCTCAGGGACAGTTCCGAAGCCCTAGGACTGGCACAAAAATACATAAGTAAATTAGGTGATACTATCTGATAAACAACAGTAACAAGATGTTCTTATCATTTATGTATTGATAGCAAATTTGAAAACATTCATATTTTAGTAATTTGGAGATTGGAATTTACATATTAAGCACAAGAGAAGTATCAATGATAAAGGAAGAAAAACTAATAATCACAAGGGAATGAGCCAAATCAGAGCATGACTTTAATAAATTAGAGTACATAGTTCAGAATTGAATTTTGTAGTATATATACAATTCTAAGAAAAATATCATAGAGTTGGGTTCTGAAGATGACACAATGAGGAAGTAAAATTTCATCAAAGAAATTATTTTTATTCTAGATGGGGCCCCTGTATTAGTGTTGTGTGTATAACTCAGGAGAGAAATGAGGAAATTTATTATGATAAATCTACAACTAATCATGTCCACACAGAACAACTATGTAAGACAGAAAAATTGAGTAGGATATTGAAAAAGAGTAGGATTTGTCAGAGAGAGAATAAGTACAAAGATGGTATGACTGAGTTTGAAAGTAGTGGTGCATGTTAACAAGCATTGAGGAGCCCGACACTTCCACTAGCAGCTAACCCTAGGAGTTATTTCATGTAAAATAATTTGCTGAACCTCTCCTTAGTAATAGTGGATTTTGGTTAGAAACAATATCAAAGGGATTTTTGGAGTAAAAACATTATTGTAATCAAGACATTATTAATTTGGATAATGGATGTTTTCTCACTCTCCTTTCTAATTATGGAAAATTGTTACACAAGTTACAGAAACACCTCCAACTTTCTTTTATGTTTTATTTCTTTTGCTTTTGGTTGTACATGGAGTACTAACAACTGCTAAGACATTTAATATTTTTTGCTGCTAAATACATCTGACCCTCTTTAAGAGACTGGACATAAATACTAAATAATCAATTGTAAAACATGACAGTATGTCTTTCAAAAAAGAGAAAGATTTTCATTCATAGTAAAATTGGTCATATATATGTGACATATATATGTCAAATTTATCATAATAAATTTCCTCATTTATCTCCTGTGGTATATGCATGACACTAATACATCATCCCCATCTAGAATAAAAATAATTTCTTTCATGAAATTTTACTTCATTAACATGTCATCTTCATAACCCAACACTATGGTATTATGCTTAGAATTGTATGTATTATAAAAAATTCAATTTTGAACATGTACTCTAATATGTTAAAGTCAGGCTCTCATTTGGATCATTCCCTTGTGACATATATACATACACACACACACACACATACACACATGAACTATAGTCACATATATAGCTCATATATATAGTTCATATATATGTATATATCACACACCACACACACACACACACACACACACACACACACACACATATATATATATAAACTGGTCATATATATGACCTACTATATATTATGAATGATAAAGTATGTATAATAAATAGATTTTTATGAGTTTCTTAGATGGTTAACTGAAAGTTGTACCACCTTATTACTAGTTTAGATATTTAAATGAATAAAACCATTGAATGGATTTCATTCATTTTAGATTTGCATTTTGAAGCAACTGTATAAAATAATTTTAGTTTTGGTACAATAGATATTAAACTGATATTGTTTAGCCAGCAGGCTTAGTAGCTTTTTAAGGAAGCTCCTGGAACCTAATGAGAAATCCCTGTCATCAGCACAGAGGTAGGCACCCACCCTTCCTGTGGAAAGAAAATATTCATTCCAATCATTTGAAAGCTGTATCAGAGTATTTTGAAATAAATTAAACAGAAGTAGAGTTAGAAAACAAGTATCTTCCTTGGATCTTGATTGGAATTTAATGTAGAGAGTTCATTTCTACCTGCTCTGATTCTCACAGTGGTATTATGCTTGGGACTTTGAAGAAAACTTCATAGCCTGAGACCAGTGCTGAGATCACATAGCTTGGCCTATAGTGATTACTGTCTATAGAATCAAAGGCCAACTGCAGATCAATGCTACTGGCAAAGGCTTGAATTGTTCTCAAATATCTTTTTTTTTCAGTATGGTCCAAAATTTCTACAAAAGGCAAGTAAAATAAAATAGGGTAGCTGATGGTCAACAATGGAACAGCTTTATCTGAGACCCTATTTTTCTCTTAAAGGATATTTTGTTGAGGGACCCAGTTCTGTGGTATGCCAAAGTATATTCTTTCCCATGGAGGTGCTCATTCTTTCTTTTCTAAGTGGAATTGTTTGAATGTATTTGAAGTTGTCGAAGACACCTTCAGCAAAGACAATCCTCCTCTCAAGTTGAATTATTTAGAAGCACTCTTCTCAATATAAATACTAGAGGTACTAGTACTAACAGAGGTACTTTATCATATATCATCATGTTGTGAATGCAACTTTAAAACCAGCGTGAAAACAAACAATAGGATTGGATCAGTTAATTGAAAAGTTCTAAAGCCTGGTTAATATCTGTCTAAGCCCCATTCAATAGCTCAAATGATGTCACTCACTTCTAGCTTTGTATTCTGTTTTCTGCTCCATTTGTCTCAGTCCTCATGCAGCTCCACTTTCTTTGGACTAAAATGATACCCTTCTTTACCCCTTCCTAAAAAGCCTCTTTAATACCCAGAAAACAATGGGAAAAAGCAATCAATTCCTAATGATTATTTATGGTGAAACCATGGCCTTCTAATGTACAGATTTTTTTCTCCAATGACTTAACAATTACGTGACAGTTATCAGTGCACTTTAGATCCCTAATTTGATCTGATAGTTATCCCATAAAGTAGAGCTGCTACTATTACCTTCCTTTCACAAAAATCACCATCCAGAGAACAAAGGGATTCAATATAGTTTCATCCTAGATCTTGTGCACCTTCCCTTCTACCATGGTGTCTCTGAATTGTTCTTGAAATGAGGTGACGTTCTTGTAGCCACAGGAGCCTAGTTTATGATTGGGGTTGGGTGCACTGATCTGGCATCTTCCAGCTGTTCATTTGATGTCAGACACCTCTTGTTTCACATTTGAAGAGGAAAGAAAAAAAAGGCAGACAAAAATAAATAAAACAAAGATACATTGACAGATAGTACTTTAAAGGAAAAAATGAGATGAAACAATACAAGTAGACAGGGGAACCGAACAGAATATCCTCAAAGGCCTAAGTGACATCTTTCGTCTGGCTTTAAAATAGTTAAAAGCAAAACATTTGTACACTCTCAGAGCAGGACTGAGAGCTGTCGTAATCACAGGACATTCTTGTACTAACAGTTGTATGAATCTGTGAGTAGTCTTAAACTACTAAAACTCTGTGTCAAGCAAAGATGGAGTGGCGAAATGAACCTAGCTATGAAGAAAGGAAATATTTAAAAAAATTAAATTAGAAGCAATCAGAGATGAAAAGGAAGGAAGGGAAATTTTAGAAAAATCTATTTTACACTATTTGAACCTGTTTAACCTAAATATTTTGGACATGGTAATCTTATCTAATTATTTGTTTAGGATGAAAAGAACTAAGGGCCTTCAGGAAGAAGACATTGTTTTTGGAAGTGTAGGAATGGACAATGCTGATTTCCAAACCTAAAGTCAACAGCAAAAACTGTGAAAGCTTTGGTTAAAAATGCAAATGTTCCAGGAATTTCCAGAAATGTCTATGCATGAACATTTTGATTTACACTTTGCTATGTGGCCAAGAGGAATTTAAGATGTTACTGTATTCTTAAGTAAGTCTGTCCTTTGTCAGAATATTTGGTGAATTCTCATCAGAAAGAAATATATAGGATATATATAGGAAAACCACATATATAGGAATCCACATGTCTAGTAGAGCAAATGTGTTGAGAATTAAAATTGTGCTATGTAATTCTCAACAGACTATCCATAATGCTATCAACATATGCAAAATCTCTACTAGCATTTTATCTGTGATTCAAATAAATTATGACTGTGATAAATGCTTGTGTATTTTTCCAGAACACTGATTTGTCACTTTCATATAATGTTGTCAAAAGTGGAGTCAAACCCGATGTTTTGTCATTGTCAGGCAACCTGACACGTTTTAGCAACCTGCTAATGCTTCTATGAGTATTGCCTAATGTGTTTCTGTGCTTATTTTGAACTTTACAGCAACAGAAATTAATGGTAAATTTCAGTATGTGTATGACACTTTTCATCTTCAAAATGTTTTAGAAATATTAACTAATTTATGCCCCTCTGCACAAAATGTAGCACAAACCTGGCTAGTAGAGGGGAAGGAAATCTGTCAGAAATAGGTGGGAGCTGTTGCACAGCACACCATGGTTTCTGCAGACTCAGCACTTTGTCAGCCTGCCAGTGGACTGACAGAGAGCAAATATAATTTGGCAAGAAATGGCAAGAGAATCCTAGAGTCGTCAGAATGGAGGCTGTGGAGAATTCTCATTGCAGAGACCATTTATGTTAGCTGTATGTAATATATATATATATTTTAAAGAAATTTTGGTATAAATTAATCAATATAATAATAATACTAACAACAATAACAGCAGCAGCAGCAACACAGCAGCTCCAAGTCCAAAATCAAGGAAACAGGGACTCACCCTTTGGCAATTATTCATGCCCTACTAAAATGTCTTGTTTACTTTTCCAGGGAGGAAAATGCATACTATTTAAATATGAAAGGATTTTGATTGCATGTCCATGTTCTTTTGTTTAGCCACAGTAAAACTGAAAGTTTTTATTTGTTGTGGCATTATAAAATATTCTAGTATATTGTGTGTTTATTGAACCCTACGTTATCACGGATTCCTCTAACTCTTGAAAATGGTGCTTTCTGTCAATCTAAGTTATATTTTATATCACCTGGGTCTAGTTGTTCAAAGCCAGGTTCATATTCTAGTGTGTTTTAATATCTTTGATTGGCCAGTCTTAATAGCAAAGGCAAAATTTAAATGAGATACGTTTGTGACATTTTCTTTGCATGAGTAGTCTCAGATTGATACAGTGATTTCTTTGTTCTCAACCATGCAATCAAAAATACATTAGTGAAAGAATGTACAGGATAGTTAGCATTTTCCCAAAGTTACCATTTATAGGAGCTTTCCTACTTACCCTTACAATTCTATTAGAATTGTTATTAGGAAGGCAGATATCAAAATAATTATAATTTAAGTCTAGCCAAAACATAAAGTTAGCAAGATCCCATTCCAACCAATCCAACCAATCATCATGGGTATCAACCATCATGGGTGTGATGGTCAGCCATACCTGTATGTCATCTTAGTTATCAGGAAGAATAAAGAGGAGGATCACAGCCTAGGTAGGCCAAAAGATAAATACAACACCCTATTAAAACATTACTAAAATATAAAGAGCTTGTAGTATGTGACAGTATCTCTGTCTAGTCAATCCCTGAGTTCAAATCCTAATACCACCAAAATTAGTCTTCCTTTTGTAGTCGCATAATATGCACTGAAAATATATTAAGAGCCTAATAAATATCTGTCACTTTACAAATTTCCTTGTTTCTTTATACTTTCCATAACTTTTCATTTTTTCTTTTTTTTAATTGTGAAAATACTGTACCGAGGGGTTACAATTACATCGGCAAGATAATGCTTACATTTCTTATCAAGCATTATAGCCTCCTCCTTTGTTTCCCTTTCACATCCCATCCTTTCCCCGCCGCGCCCCCCCACTCAACCTTCCTCCCTCCCCCCACTACCAAAGTTGTAAAGTTCGTTTTCGACATAACGACTTGTACGTCTCATTGTTGCAATGGGTCCACCTGTATCCCTATTTAAATGATTTGTTTTTTCCCTTCCCCTCCACAAATTATAACAACATCAAATACAGTGAAAGCAGGGGTTATACTGTGGGGGAGGGACGTACAAAGCAACAAAGAAATAATGTTATAAATTTTCTTATATAAAGAGCATTGCGATTGAATAAAACTATTGAAGCCTCTATTACTGAAAACACTTGTTCTCATATCTTGGATCTTTTTCAACTTGGACAGTTTCTTTTCTAGCCTTGTTCTTATTCTGCAGACCTCCCAACTTTAGAGTAATATTATCTTCACCCAAATTCTTATTTCTAAAGACATTTCCTCCAAAAGCTGTTTTGCCTAGCTTACATTCACTGATTTTTTTATTCCTTTCTAAAAACATACATTTGGTTTAGGTCATGACCTCTGTTTCTAATCATAATGTTCCTCTCCAGTGATGATTAGATGAACTGGTATAAGGCAGTCCTTGCCTAGATCCCCTGGGGTTTGATCATTTCTCAAGTGAGCTTATATCCTTGGCCCAAAAATTACACTGAAGAAAAGGACAGTTACTGGAAAGAGCTTAGGTGAGCCAGAAAGCATTTGTCCCCAGTTCTCCTTGATATCTCCTTTGGAGCCATAAAGAAAACTCACTTGAGGATGAAGCTGACCGTTTATACAGAAGAAACAATAAGAAAATTCTTGGAAAGTGTCTCTAAAATGAACTAATCCTAATATAATTGATTTCCAACTCATATAAATGAGGTAATTATGTTTTGCTTTTAATCTAGACAGTTTCAGTGGAGTTGGTTGGTTGGAAGATTTTCTTATTTTCTCTATTGTGCAGCACTACCAGCTTCGTCATTCTCACTGTCAGGAGATTTGGTGTCTGTTCCCAGATCCCGCAAGCCCATTCTGCCTGATAATTTGGGTAGCATTATGGAGTTGTCAGGGATCTGAGAGTCACTTCATCTACTCATCTGTATGATATTTGACTCTTTGTGTCTGAAAATGACCTCTGAACTCTGCTCTGACAGGGAAGGAATAGTTTTTGCTTTGAAAGCAATGTTCTTTTTTTTTGGAAAAAAAACAAAAACAATAACAACAAAAAACTATGCTGAGCACTTTTAATCAACTTTTCATTGGCATTTCAGAAATGTCAGTGTTGCTATTATTATCCCTGTTATGAGGTTGAGGTCATACAGACTTAGAGAAATGGAGTAAATTGTTCACATGCAATGCTAATAAATCTCATTGTCTACATGCTGTAGTGTGAATGCACATGTCCCTCTCAAATTTATATATTGACTCTGTTTACCAAGGAGTTAGACTGTAGGAAGTGATACTTGTGAATTGGGTCAGATGCTCTTTTAAGCTATCTAGGGGAAGCTCTGATGTCTTTTGCCCTTTTACCCATCTTCCACCTTTATCTGGTGCCTTGAGCATGGACTTCCTAGCCCATAAATTCACAGGAATGGATTTTTGCTCTGAGAAATTACTCACTTCCTACTTTTTCTTGTTGATTTGCATAGTAAGTAGGACACCACACTTAAGTTAGTTTTGCCAATTCCTAAGCTGTCTGACATTCTTTCTAATTATCATTCTGAGTATGGTGTTAAACCGGTTGCTAATTCATTTGTTCTTGTCTTTCACAGAACTTTTATCACATTACATCTTCTTTATTTCCACGTTGCATGAGTCTTCATTGACTCTAATTTTAAATAGAAGTATACTATTTGTCAAGCATGATTCCAGTAACTTGGCAAAGACAATTCCTATATAATTAGCAGTAAGAAATTTGATTTCTCTCTGAGACTAAAAATTACCAGCAGGGGCAAGATCAAATGATATCATTTCTGATCTGAAATATCATAAATATCTAGAATATGTATTGTATGTATGTATGCATGCATGTATGTATATATGTGAGAAAGAGAAAAGACAGGGAGAAATAGAAGGGACAAAGATAGTTTCTTCCTTTTTTTTTTCTGTAGGTCATAATCAGTCATGAGCCTGGATTCTGGGCCTGGGCACTGTCCCTCAGCTCCTCAGCTCAAGGCTAGCACTCTACCACTTGAGCCACAGCACCACTTCTGGCTTTTTTCTGCTTATGTGGTACTGAGGAATTGAACCCAGGGCCTCATGCATGCAAAGCAAGCACTCTACCGCTGAGCCACCTTCCCAGCCCCACAAAAATAGTTTCTTTGAGTACTAAATATCTGTGAGTATGTGAATGTGTGAGTGGATGTATGTGTGTCCACTACATTCGAGCACTTCTACCCAGCATTATATTTTACAGTATTTCACAGTTTCAATATTTCAAATTTATAGTTAGGAATTTTCAGAGTTTTCTGTCTTTACATTGTCTTTATAAGGGAATTGTCTTTATAAGGGAATAAGCTCCATAGAGTCCAGAAAAGATTCAGAATTTTTATCTGTCTTATACTCTGAATTAGTTTAAAAGTATCAGACTCTTTCCAGGAATTGGCTAAAATTTCAACACATTATTTTTGGAAGCAATGAGAATTCCAGCTTTCTCAGCCCTTTTCAGGGTTCAGTTTTGATCTCTAGATAGGATGCTGAGCCAGCCTTGCTAGATCCCAATTCTTTTTGTCTTCAAAGTTTCCTTCGTATGGCCAGAGAATCACCATGATACTGCATTTGCAGTTTCCATTGTGAATTCCTTCTATTCCTGTCTATTATATATATGTATATATATATATATATATATACATATAATATGTATGTCTTATTTTCTTATATTTTTGGTTTTTTCATACCTTATTCTTCCTATATTCCTAGATCATTTTTTTCAGCCAAAGCAAATAACTGGTTTGCAGCAATTCTGGTCAAATAATTTGTAGGATCCTGAGTTAACTAAAGACTTTGGTATGCCAAACAGAATGTAAGGTAGAAGCTAAGCAATGTTTACTTACTGAACAGGGAGGTTTTAGGGAAAGGTTACAGCACTGAGCTGAGAATGAGGATTTATAGACAACTGTAGAAGAGATTTATAGACAACCTTCCGTACACATGAAGTACCAAGTCTAACACAGTTTAGTGTTAATTCTGTTACACTAAAATTTTAACAGACTGCTGTGGTCAAACTTGGTTGGAGAATTTCCCTGTGATGATTTGAAATGTTAATTCTGTTACACTAAAATTTTAACAGACTGCTGTGGTTAAACTTGGTTGGAGAATTTCCCTGAGATGATTTGAAAATGGGAGTATCATATAACCAAATTGTAATATCATTTTTAATAAAAAGATTTTAGAAAAGTTCCTAGTGAAGTAGATGGAAGAAAAAAATGAATTTATATCTATTAACTGAATAACAAATTCATCATGGTCATATTCACCATTTCAAGTAACAATATATTGTATTAACCACTTTCAATTCATATTTTGTTGTTGCTATTGTTTTAGTTTCAGGAACTGACTTAGAATTTCATTCCCCCTCTTAGTTTCCTTGTTCATGACTTATGGCTGAAGATCTACTACAAGAACTATGCTTCCAGTCCAGAATTTTGTTAGTTAATGAGAGATCAAATCTCTTGAAGTTTTTGGTTTTGTCAGGTTTCGGACTATAATATTCTAGGTCTCAACAACATGACTAGCTAGGATTACAGATATGAGTCATGGGTGCCTGGCTATGGTCATCATTTTCCTTGTCTGATTTCTTCTGTTACTACCTAAATGTTGATCTTCACAGCTTATATCTCAACCTGCTACCATTTCTAATATTCACTGGTATAAATTCTTTTTATTAAATGAGAGTCACCCTTAGTTTATGCAAAAGTGACAGGGATAAGTTTAATCTGGGTTTAATAATAATATTAAATGGTATCAGCACTGTAATTTACAGGTTCATTAATGGAAAAAAAATGATGATAGTGCCCAGGCCCAGAGTTCAAGGCCTGGTAAAAAGAAAGAAAAAAAGGAAGAAAGAAAGGAAGGAAAGAAGGAAGGAAGGTAGGAAGGAAGGACCTCATTTAATTCATGCTGAAACTCTAGATGTCATTCTTTTGTCTCCACTCCTCATCTTAATATACATCCTACCAAATGATTATCCATCAAGTATTTTCCATGCTACTGTGAAAATGTATTTCAAATCCATCTCCTTTTGGCAAATCTACTGCAACCACCTTAGTCTGCTTACTCAGAAGTGACTATGTAATGGCACCTACAAATTATTTTGTTGTTGTTATTGTTGTTGTTTTTGTTTTTGATGTGATAAATAGTAAAATACAAATTACACAGTGAAAAATTTTTATAGAAATCTTATAGTTGAGCAGGTAGTCAGTTGTAAAATATTTTTATTTTGCAAAATCATTGGTGTTGAATTTGAAAAACAAACCCAAACACCCTAAGCCTGGGCTTTTATTTTATTTTTTATTTTTATTTTTGAGGTGCATGTGAGAAGCGAGGGTGGAGGTCTGCCTGCTTCTCACTCAAGCTTCCACAGAGGCCTCCTAATGTGGCATCCTCCATCTTTGCTTAACTACTTCCACTAGGTCTCACTGGAGCTCAGGGTTTTTTTGCAAGCGCATATAGTCCTATTATAATATCTGCACTTGGTAACCCTCTCAATAAGCTCTTGTTGAATTATCAAGAAATTAACATTCTCTATCAGATATTACCACCTTTTGTGATATTTACCCAGCTTGTGTCCTCTCTCTGTCCTCGCTCACCTAGCATCAACCATACTGGCCTTTCCTTTCCCAGTCTTTAATTGTCCTCTGGATCCTCCAGTTCTTGCTAAAACAAGGCTTCCTCCATGGCAGTTTCTGAACCCTAGAATAGGCAGGGTCTCACATCTTTATATAGCTGTATATCTTCTAAAGGGTCTCTTGAGTATTGCACTTGTTTGTGCAAATATGTATGTGTTTTATAGCAAACACTTCCTCCATGCGTATTGCTGTTGAATTGTACACCCTGTGTATTCTAAAATACATTCCTTGTTCCTCTTATTTTTCACTTTATTCATCTTAAAATTGGGAAGACAGATCTTTCCTTAGGATATTTCTGTAAGTACTAAATGTATTAATTGAAAGAGTTATAATTCTTAGTTCTCAGAAACAGAACTGAGAGATTTATTATACCCAATTAGTTTAGGATTTGGAAAGCTACGAAGTTGCAAGATTTGTAGTGAACATGTTGGAGGCCCAGAGGAGCCAGAGGTGTGGTTTCAAGTCTGAGGACAGAGAAGACTGGTGTTTTCAAGTCAACCAGTCCGGTGACAGTTCGCTCTTATTCAACCTTTCTGGTTTCTATTCAGGTCTGTAGTTAATTGGAAGAGAAGCACCTGCACTACAGAGGGCACTCTGCTTTACTCCATCAATTCAAACGTTACCTGCTTCAAAAACACTGAAAAAGACAGAGGTACAGAATAATATTGCTCAAATGTCTGGGCATCCCCTGGCCTGGTCATTAATAGTTACATAATCATTAATATGGTATCTAGCACATGTGGAAGATGGATGATGTTATAAATGTTATAAAAAGAATTTTGGTATACTTGCTGAAAAGCTGAAAAATAAAGGGGAAAATAAATGAAGGGAGAAAGCAGTATTCATGTTTAAGCAAGTTCACATACTCTCAAATGTCAGTGAAATATTTTATATCTGTCACCACCATAATCTGGTTGCTACTCTGGTTTGTTATCACTCTTAGATCAGAACTTATTGAATTAATTTAAAAATGGAAATCCTACACTGGTCACAAATGTGTCTTTTCTCCATCTCAGGTATAATATACCATTTCTTCTCACACCCTTATGGTCAGAGGCTCTCTAGTCCCCTGTCTCACTAGTGTTAACCCTTTTTATTCTTTCTCACAATAAGTATACAATATTGCTACTTCCTTGCAAAAACACCTATGGCATAGATAGAGACTTGATATGGTGATATGACATTTAACGCCTTTAAATGCTGGGCTCCCATTTGCTTTTCAGTCTCATTTACCTTGTCCAAATATACTCTAGGGATCCTATCCCCTCTCAGGGGAAGATTACTTTCTTTCCTTCTCTACTTGAATCTCTACTTGAATATATAATAAATGTTTGAAAATATATAGATAGCTTGTACTCTTCAGTCTGTCCTGTTTCTCTCTTACTCACTCCCTTTGCTGACACCCAGGCATTCACTGCATTATATTCCCTTTTTGGTAGCAATCTGATACCACATCTGAAGACTTCCCGTAGGGCATGTGAAGAAGGCAGAACTTCCATTTATCAGCCATCTGTCAAATCTTCCCTTCACCAGTAGTTGTGAGTGACAAAGAAGATAAGGATTCAGTAAGAAAAATTGCCCTGGCAGAGAGAAACAATTTTTAATATTGTACCTGTTCAGCCATCCAGAGCATGAGGTGCCCTGACACTTTTTAAAAAATCTTTTCTTTTGTCATGGGAGATGGGAATCTTTTCTTGTTGCTCAGGCTGGTCCCAAACTCCTGGGCCAAGGAAATTCTACTGCCTCAACCTTCTGTCTAGCTGGGACCACAAATGTGTTACCACACCCCTCCTTGTTTTGTGGGGGGTTTGTTGGTGATTGTACCCAGGAACTTTTCCGTGTTAGGCAGTATTCTATCACTGAAATGTACCACCAGTCTTTGTTTCTTTCTCTCTTTCTTCCCTTTCTCTTTTCCTTTCTTTCCTTTTCTCTCTCTCTCTCTCTTTATTTCTCTCTCTCTCTTTTTCTTTCTTTCTCTCTCTCTCTTTCTTTCTTTCTTTTTGTATTTGTGCAGGTACTGGGGCTTAAACTCAGAGTCTATCGCTCTTGTTCAACTTTATTCTCTCATGGCTGGAGTTCTGCCACCTGAATCATGTACTGAATTTCAGCTTTTTGTTGTTTAACTGGAGAAAAGAGTCTAATAGTTTTGTCTACCTAGGTTGGATCTGATCTCACCCTCCTGACTGGTGAAAATTACAGATGTAGGCACAAGCACCTCTCTCTGCCAGATCTTCTTTACCTCCTTTGGATTCAGTGCTCAGTGAACTTTAGCACTGACACATACACTTCAGAAGATAGAATACACATATATTGCATTTCTTTTTGTTGTTTATTTTTCAAACATGTTAAGAAAGCTTCAATCACAGAGATGGGAAGCATTGAAAGGAACATTATTTTCTCTGAAAGATTCTATGTAAAAGAAAATAACAACAATAAAATAAGTATGAATGCCTATGTTGTACTTCTTATATATATTGAGTGAATTGTACCTACTGTCTTATTAAAGATGTGTACTACATCTAACAGGTGGGTGGTTTAAGACTTCTATTTCAGAGATGAAGGGATGATTTTTACTGATATTAAGAGAAACAGAAAAGATGGGTAGAGTAGGAGGAGACAATATACCACCTTGAAATTCTATTAGTTCTGTAAATGAATTATAGCAATGTTGCTGCTCTGCCGTCTTGGGGGCCTTAGCATTAAAAGAGACAGTTGCCATTGCTATGAGATTATAGTTTCAGAGCAGCCTAGCTTGACTTGAGTCCCTGATGAGGGGTTAAAAGAGAGCAGGAGGATTTATGCCACCATTGATTTGCTCACTAAATTAACCATTCCGGCCTTTATATAAAATCACTACTTCTCCTGGCATTGTACATCTTTCATGTTAAGGTGCTAAGACAAGAAAAATAATACCATCTGCCCAAATAGAAAAAAAGTTAATTTCACTGCAACTATCTTCTTTGTAGTATAAGATCCTTGATTTAAGACCTCAAACCTTCAAAAGTATTGTGAATTTGGAGAAATAATACATCAGCTAAAAATCTACCAGCTTAATACTCATACTCCTTCATCCCACCAGGCTTTGTGTGATATGTAACAGAAAATATCTTTTCATTAATGCAGTTGATAAAGTTAAAACTTATCTCGATTAATATTCTCTTGCAAAAACCAGGAACTGCATGGATTTACTCTACAGATTTGTCCTAGCAGATCTAATTTCTTTTGTGCTAACAATTCAGCTGATGCAGATATTATTTAATAAGGATAATTGTTGGTGAAGGGCTAGAGTGGTTAGTATTCTTTCCATATCTCTGTTGGAAAATCTACAAATGCAGTTAGAATCTCTGACACTTGCAGATGACCTTCAGTAATGTGGGGATTTTTACAAATCAGGTTCAGGGAAATGGTGCAGGAAATAGGCTGTTCTATTGTTTAAGGCAATGAAGTTTTGTGGCAATGATACATGCTAGATAATCAGATGAAAACCTGAAGAATAACATGCAGATTTCTGATGTGCCACTTCACCTTTAAAATGGACTCATTGTAATGAAGCATCAGTAAACACATTCCTTTCATGCATAATTCAAGCTCATTTATTGATTATTAATACACCAAACTAGAATCTGAATTCAGGGCCTCCACATTTGCTAAGTAGGCACTCTACCAGAGTCTCCTGAAAATTTTATTTGTTTGTTTGTTTGGACAGATCTCAAACCATAATCCTCCTCCAATCACTGTCTGCTAAGTAGATAGGATTTCAGGCTTGAGCCACCTAACTTCATTTAGGTTAACAAAAATAGCCTTCTTATCCATGTAAGATCAAAATGCCATTTGCTTTACTAGAAGAGCTAATTCAAAGATGCTCTATAAAATTAGATTTTTTTCTCCAAGACTGATCATTTGCTTTTTTCATTGTCTTATCCCATCCTTAATTTTAATTTCCATTCTTTAAGTGTGATAATTTTCTCCCATTGTTCCTGCTGAATAAAAGTATATTTTCCCCAAGCTAGATTTGTACAAAAATAGAATAATTAATTCCTCAGAGGAAAATTGTATTTTAAAATGATTTATTTATACCTTTTTGAATAGACATCTGAGGATTTTAATCATCTAAAAAATGTATACATTAGACAAGAAAGCTTGATTCTTTCTTGGACAGTTCAATGTAAATTAGATTTGTTCTTGTTTTGCAGAATCAAATATTCTCAATGTAATTGTATATATTGAGTGCTCTTTTTGTCTTTTTTCCCAGGCAAGCTCTCTACAACTGAGCTATAGCTCTAGTCTTAGGTTATGTTTTCTAGAGAGGCTCAAATTTAGAGAAGCTCAAAGATGGTCTTTTAGGGGAAGAGAAAGTATTTTTCCTTAAAGTGTTTCATTTTCTTTTCTTTCCTTTCCTTTTTCCTTTATCTTTATTCTTTTTTTTTTCTAGTTCTGGTGGCTTGGACTCTGGGCCTGTGTGCTGACTCTGAGCTTCATTTCTTCATTTGCTCAAACCTAGTGCTCTACCATTTGAGCCACAGCACCACTTCTGGCTTTTTAAAAATAGTTTATAGTGTCTCATGGACCTTCTTGGCCAAGGTGGCTTCAAAACATGATTCTCAGATCCCAGCATCCTGAGTAGCTAGGATTACAGGCTTGAGACATCATCACCCGCTTTCCTTTCCTTTCCTTTCCTTTCCTTTCCTTTCCTTTCCTTTCCTTTCCTTTCCTTTCCTTTCCTTTCCTTTCCTTTCCTTTCCTTTCCTTTCCTTTC
>NW_012267217.1:16212407-16237635 GCF_000151885.1 Dipodomys ordii
GGGGGGAGATGGGAAGGGATGGGAAGGGGAAAGAAAGGAGGATGCAACAGTGCTTGATAAGAAATGTACTCATTACCTTGCCCATGTAATTGTAACCCTTCTGTACAGTAGTTATTTAAAAAAAAAGTTATTCAACAGAACAGAACAGTGAATGGTGTGGCAGGGATGAGGGGTAGTTGGCAAAGCATGAACAAATTCCAATTAAGTGTAAGCAAACTGTGGACTCTCACTATTTACCACGTCATTAGCCCTTGTGTACTTGGAAATTGCTAAGAATATATTAAATATTTTAATTACAAAAAGGCATATATAAGGTAACAGACATATGATTTAACCACTCCACAATACATACTTCTATTCAAACATCTCTCTCTATATATATGTATATACATTTATACACACCTATAAGTTTGCAATGAACTTATATAACTTCTGATTTGTAAATTAAAATATAAATTTGAGAAGCTACTCAGAATGCATATTTTTTGGTTGTGTAAATGAAGACTGAGCTCAGTTGACCTCCTTTCATGAAATGTCTCCTGAACTTGCTTTTACAAATTTCCATGGGCTCTCACCTTTGTTTTGCCTGTGGAAATAATGACATATCTTTAAGGATGGCATTTAATTCAGAATTCAAGAGAAGAATGACTAGTAATAATAACAACTAATTATAATAGTAAGAATAATCTAGTAATCTCTCAAAATATCCTCAAATCATGCCTTATTCTTTTGCATAGCTGTGGCATTGAGATAAAAGTATTGAATAGTGGTAAGATGTCTTTGACTCTTACTTTTTACTCTGAATGTTCCTGAGCTTCATTGTTTTATAATCAATAAAATATATCCAATGACATTGTAATCACAAAGCCATTGTTAAAATTCAAAGAGATGACTAAATAAAACATTTTATAAGTGGTGAAGTTCTACATGCTTTTGAAAGGAATGTTGATATTCCCAAAGTTTTACTATCATTCTTGAATGTCTTTTGTAAGCTATGAATTTGATTTCATTTTGTTATCCAAGAGCTTCAGATGATGGTTCCTACTCAACAAATATGTGCTTTCAAATTAAGTGAATAATTCAAAAGCACAGGTTTGGACAGTTAAAGCACTCACATTAAAATCCATTTCCATAGTCTCTAGATCCAGCATTCTCTCTACCACCCAGAGTGAGACATTTGCTCAGCAAACACTATGATAGCAGGAATTATCTTTAGCTTTGGCTGTCTGAGATCAAAGAAAATATTTCTCGTGTATACAGAGAGTCATTTATTAAAACATGTCACCTCTTTGGTCCTCAGTTTTACTTTCCAGTAGTGATATAGATATAAAAGTAGTAAATTCCTCATGATGTTGTTGCAAATAGGAAAAGAGTTCATATATGTGTCTTATGTCTGTCTTTCTAGAAGCAGAGATGGAATATCGTTGTATTATTTATTGGTGGAAGGGTCTCAGTAGAGGAAGAGAAAAGGAAGGGAAAAAGAGAGTGTTTCCAGCAGGAGTCTATCATAAAGAGTCACAAACCTCAAATAACCAAGGTTGATCATTCCTTTGGCAAGAAATAAGCATTTGAATGCCCCTGTGGGTCAGCCACTAGCTGGATGCAGCTGGTTCTTCAGGAGATGCAGTAGTGGTGCATAAACTCTCAGCCTGGTATGCTTGCCTTCTAGAAGGGCAATTTTTTTCAGAGAATTGGGGATCTTGAAGATTTACAGCCAACACTTACAGCATCGAGGTGCTGAGTACACCAAGCCACAACAGGAGAACTGGGCAGTCAACCAACAGAATTCACCGCAATGAACAAAGTGCTTAGAACAGTATCTGGCTCATTGTAAGCTGCCAATAAAATTTAGCTTTCATTGCACATTCTGCTCTGTAAGTTTCCCTCATTGTTTTATATGTTTAGGTTTGGTTTTCTAACCAGAATGTAAGTTCCTTAAGGTCAGGGACCAATTCTAAATCTGCCTATGGTGCCACTCACCTGCAGTCAGAAATCGATGCATTGTGATGGCCGCCAAGCAGTACTAATTTATGTCTGGAGCTGAGGGTAGGACCTCTGCTCTATTCATTTTTTACTCAAATGCCTGCATTTTATTACAAAATGTGATAATAAATTAGACTCACTCCTATTCTGTGGGGGAAACCTCCCTTTAGAGAGCCATGTGTGAAAGAATATAATTGTATTTTTATCTATACCAGACACATTTTATAACTTTGTGCTCAATATGATTCCTCAAAATTTGTTATTTTATTTGTGAACTGAATTTGTCAATAGTTAAAGTGAAAGTTATTAGACAAGTCAGACACCTTCTTCTTTCTGCTTATACTGACTTGTTCTGGAATAATTACATTTTAATATCTAAAGCAATTCAATTGATCAGAATATTGATTCCATTCTTGTTTTTGATCATTGTACCATTGATTTAACATTATCACTGCCTTACCAAGCAGGGTAGAATACGAGGTGTCTTGTGCATTCATCTTTGTTAAAAGATAAATGCATGAGACAGGCTTTAAAAGCTTTTTAAAGTGCAAGATGCTGGAACTGCATTTTCAATCTGCATTCTCTCCCGCTGTTTTATGGAATTTATTGAAAATGTGCCTCTTAGAGGTCAGATCATTTCTTTCTTCAAGTGGAATAAAAGATATAAGTAATATATTAAAAGGCCTCTAGGATAATATCAAGAAATTAGAACAATCTCATTCTATATTCAGACACCCCTCCTCTTGAACAATATGACTCATCAAAAATAAGAATCATAGTTCTTTTATTTCTAACCAATTTCAGACTTTTGTGTTTATTGGTTTCATACAACACTTTTTTTCTCTCTATATAAAACTTTCCCTTTCTTTTCTTCCTCTAATGCCAGGTAATATAGAAAGTAAAAAACTTAGTTTAAAATTCTCACGATACCCTAATATTGTGTAACTTGAAACTGATTAATTGAATAAAACAGTTCTCAAGTCTTTAGTTCCTAAATATATTAATATCTTTTCTATATCAGTAAATCATTCTCTGTGCAGACTGTTCAAAATATAGCCTTTATATGGTGGTCTCCAATGAGGAAAACATACAGATAATTGTTGTCTAATGAAACATTTTGGCACTGGAGAAAGGGATGATGTGTGTTTAGTTTTTAATAAGAAAGTAATTACTCACAATTATTTATTAATCTAGTTTTCTAATCAACAGGCTACAATAGATTGTTTCTTTTTATGAATAAGGTAATACATACATGTATATTAATTTACTCAGGGATGAATACTGCTTCTTATTTGTGCTTCTAATCTGCAGAGAATTTCTTAATCATTTCTGGTCACACTTTAATGAAAATATTTCCACTTTTCTTGATTGCCTTTCTTACAGCTTAGAGTACTTCACTAAGTCTTTCCTAAACATGCACAATTTGCTTTCATTTATGCAGGGAGAGTCCTCTTTCATTTACTCAAATTAATTGTTAATAGATTATTCTCTCTTAATTATTAAAAAGTAATGGTAGTGATTCAACAGCCACTTGGGAAAAGATTCTATTCTGCAGTACTAAAAGTCAGTGGAGGAGAAAAAGTTCTTGTACCAAATACAAGTATCAGGACTCCTCAGTGGGCAGCTTTGTCAAACAATGATGCAGCATGATTTGGGCAGTATATCAGTTGGTGAAGGAAAAGCTGCAGACAGAGAAATTTCATTGACTGTCCTAACATAGGCACAAGAGGAGAAAAACACAGAGCTCTTTCTGTCTCAAATTTGCCATGGCAGGGGCCAATGGAGCTAGCACGCTGGACTCCATTGAAATTCATTGTTGGCATCAAAAGCATTTCCTCTTCCCCAAACTGTTCCCCATTTGCCTTAAGCCCATTGTGAAGAGCTTCAAAGGCACTATCAAAGAGATTTGGGAAAATATTTGAGAAAATGTGAGAAATCTTAAGGTGAAAGGTAAGACCTAGAGGGTCAGCTTAAGATGACAGGATTTTGAGTGTGGTGACAGACACACAGGGACAGACTCTGTGTGCTTTCTGAGTGCCCTCTGTGTGTCCAAAGTAACACAAAGAAAGAGGATGCAGTTCTGTCTGAGCAAAGTGGATCTCTGGGGAAAGTCCTAGCTGTTAGTAATCAAGGTCAGGACAGGAAAACAGGGAAATGTCACAGCAGAGGAATGTGGTTTAAAGACAGCATGAGAAAATTATGCTTCTGGGAGCTCTAAGACAGTATTATTTACTAATTTGAATGTTGGTTGATTAAAGAGAGAGCAGGAACATAGAAAGAATAGCTTCTATAAGAGGCCTTGATACTGTAGACAATACTGTGGAAAAACAATATCTTTGTTTACAGTGTTCTACAGTGGCCTATGCTGTGCACTGGTTTACAGTGGGTATATTTCATATGCTGCAAGTTGTCACCTTTTTAATCACTTTAATGCTTTATACAAGATACTATGTTTTAGAGATACCACCTCACCCTAGTTAGAATGGCTATAATCAAGAACTCTAATAACAACAGATGCTTGATGGGATGTGGACAGAAGGGAACCTTGCTGCACTGTTGGTGGGAGTGTAAACTTGTTCAACCACTTTGGAAAGTAGTATGGAGATTCCTCAAAAGACTCCACAAAGAGCTCCCCTATGACCCAGCAATCCCACTTTTGGGCATTTACCCAAATGATCACAAACAGAACCATACTAAAGCTACCAGCACAACTATGCTTATTGCAGTATTATTTATCATAGCTAAGATATGGAACCAACCCAGATGCCCCTCAGTAGATGAATGGATCAAGAAAATGGTAACTATACACAATAGAATTCTATGCTTCCCTCAGAAAGAATGACATTTCCCCATTTGTTAGGAAATGGAAAGACTTGGAAAAAATTATATTAAGTGAAGTAAGCCAGGCCCAAAGAAATATAGGTCCCATGGTTCCCCTTATTTGCAATAACTAGTATATGTCTGAGGCAAACAGAAACTGTCAGACAAGTTGATGTTAGGTGAAATGAACCCCAAGATAAGGTTCAAATGTTTTGTTCTTTCTTGCGATTGTTTCCAACATATTTATAAGATGATATCTTTGTTGCTTTGTATGTACCTCCCCCATGGTATAAGCCCTGCTTTCACTGTATTTGATGTTGATATAATTTGTGGAAGGGAAGGGAAATAACAAATCGTTTAAATAGGCTTACAGGTGGACCCATTAGAACAATGAGATGTACAAGATGTTCTATTGAAAATGGAACTTTACAACTTTGCAGGGTGGGAGCTGGGGGGCTGGGAGGAGGTGGTGGTAGGGGATTGTGGGGGTCGGGTGTAGAGGGGAAGGGATTGTATTGGGAAACAAAGGAGGAAGCAACAATGGTTGATAAGAAATGTACTCACTATCTTGCCCATGTAATTGTAACCCCTCTGTATGGTATCTTCACAATAAAAAATTATTTAAAAAAAGATACTACGCTTTAGTGCTTCACACAAGATAATACTCCTTGTTCCAGTGACAGTGGCAACTAAAACTTGTGATCTGGATGCAATAATTCAGAGACACTTGGGACAGAAAGCAGTCAAGAGTACTGTAGGGAACTTGCACTGCTGCTGTCTTCAAACAAGCACAGGCACTGGCTCTAAATGTCAAATCTGGGGCTTCAAGGCTGTGCAGCAAGTTGTGCTAACAGGAATATACATATCAACAGCTCTGCATGGTTGCTTACATATGAATTCCAGTCAAGTTTTGGCTCTTCAATAATTTGTATATTCCCTGCTTCATGATCATTCACTCCTTTTCTGCTTGAAATAGAAAGCCAACCAATGCTTACATAATTTCTCCCACTTTAAGGCCCAAATCTTGAAATATATAGCCAGGAAATGTTCATTCATTTTAGGCAATTATTTATAAATAGTCAATCATCATTCTCTTAGCTTCTGCTGTAATTATTAGTGATGGTAGAATCGGGAATTAAGGAATTAAAAACATTATGGGAAATTTAGGACTGCAATTATTTTGCCTAATGAAGAATGTAAAGAAATGAAAATGATTATTGTGTAAAAGTTTCATTTGCTATTTATTTCTATATTCATGAAGTCTTATAATTTATTTTGCAGTCTTATGCACACTCAAAGTCTATTGTTTTGCTTCATGTTTAATGCTACATTAAAATATCTCAACTTTTGTTTTTCATTATATGTAGGTTTTAACTTTGATGCCTTGAATTTTGTGTTATGAGAACCAACCTCTTTCTGTACCTATTTTCAGAAACAAAGTGAAGTCTGGTTTCTTAAGACACAAAGAACATTGAATAATATTTGTTTAACGTGCATATTTAATATAGTTGTATCTTAATTTATACATTGTTTAATATACTTATTTAATTAATTTGCATATTTAATATGATATGTCTTTCACATAAGTATTTTATAAACCCTTTCTCAATTCATAGGGTTACCTATTTTAGTTTATATAATGTCTCTAGCTAAACACGATTCCTTATCTGTGTGGCTCTGTCTTTTTACAATGAAGGCAAAACTACACATCTAGGGTTCAGTTTTTCAGTTTTATTATAAAAACATCTTCTTTTCATTCCCCGTCCACTTTATCACCATAAAAAGATTACTGCTTATTACTTCTAGTTAGTTGTCTGTTTAAAAAAATATTGCCAAGAGAAGTGGCAGACTGAATTTTAATGGACTCATGCATGTGTGAGTGTGTGTATGTGTAAGTCTAAGTACATGATCTATGTATATACAGGTTTCTTGTATAAGCTTTTAAGTTCTTTTCATTAAAGAATAGTTGAAAACCATGCCTAAGCAGAGCTAAGAGAGAGCTTTCTAATGGTGTTAGCCTGAACTTGTTCTTCTTGTAGCATGCAAATCAGATGCCTTTGTCTCTTCATAAAACACCATGCTCACTAACCCAATAACGTTTTGTTGCACTACTTCTGTCATAAAAGTCTTGGTTGTTATTTTTTTAATGACCTCCAAGTGCATTTTTGTTTTTGTTTGTTCTGGCAATACTGAATTGAATCCAGGGCCTGATGCTTGCTTACAACTGTTCTACCAGTTAAGTTGTGTTACCATACACTTCCCCCTTGTTTGTTTTCTTCTGTTCTGAGAGTGTAGAACCAGGGGTTGAATTTTGAGCCTAAAGCTCTGGCTCAGTTTTTGTTTTGTTTTGCACAAATCTACCTTTTGAGTCATGCCTCTACCCTAGGTTTTGTTGGTTAATTGTAAATAGAATGTGTTGGACTTTACTACCTGGTCTGCCTTTGCATCATGATCCTTCAGGTATGAGTCTCCTGAATAACTATCATTTTAGGTGCAAGCCATTGGTGCCTGCAGTGCTGCTTGTTTTTGAGATAACTGCTGCTAACTTTGCTTGGACTTGCCTTGAATTAGTGATCCTCATTGTGAATAGCTAGGATTACCATTTCTGGTTACAAAATAATTTTTTTAAAGGAACATGAAATTCTGGTGGCATTCCTTTTGGAGACCTGATTTGGATAATAATTTATAATTTGGTGATAATCCATAGGTATGGATAAGGCAACTATTTGAAGCTTGTATCAATAAGAAAGGGACATAATATCATTTCCCTTTATGATTAATTATCCATAATACACATACAACATAATATTTTTTTCATCCATTCTTTTGCTATTGTGCACCTAGACTGATCTCACAACTTGGCTCTTGTAACAATGTTGCAGTAACTCTCAGATATTGATTTGTACTTCTTTGGATATGTGCTCAAGAGTGGTATGGCAGAGTCATAGGGTAGAAAATATAGAAATAGAATTTTTTAGGTTTTTTTTATAATCTCTACTATGGAAATCAACATAGAAGTTTATGTAAAATAAAAATAGTAAAAAATTTAAAAATAATGGTGGTTTACTATGGCTAACTTTATAGCTGCACAATCTCTCTTAATATTTCGGTTAATCCTATGTCTTAGGTGTGATGTTGTGTAATACATAAGATCTAAGAATCAAAATCATTGTACTTTGTGAAATTTCTGAATATTGTAAATATTGGAAACTAAGTTGCATTTTTTCATTAAAATATCATGAACATGGGCTGGGATGTAGCTCAGTGGCAAAGCGCTTGCCTAGCAAGTGCAACGTCCTGGGTTCGATCCCCAGTACCAAAAAAAGAAAAGACAAAAAAAATACAGTTAAAAAAAACCAAATAAAATATCATGAACACTATTTTATTTAAACATGAAAGCCACATAAAGATATTCAGTAATCTTCTTGATTTTTTTCCAGAATTAGTTAACTGGAATCTTTCATATATAATACATGTGATAATATAGTCATTTAAGACTAAGAACCTTCATGGATGATTGTCTAACTTGAATTTGAACATTAATTATTTTAATGTGTAAGATCACTAGATAATTAATTCTAAATTTTCTCCCCCTCAATAATTTTTTCCTGTAATACAAATTATTGCAATAGCAATGCAATTCCAACGTTTTGTGATAAGGCTGTTTATGGTTTATACTGAATTTCCCTGCATTTATTTTATCCTAATAGGCAGAGAAGAACAATGGCTTTCTAGAACAGGAAGAGGGGAAGGTAGTCCTGGAAAGGGTGTGTGAAATGAAGCTAACATTTTTTGCTTTTGCTTTGCCTAGTGTCGATGGCATCAAAAGGAACAAGAGTAGCAGTGACTAATTTTTACCTCCCAATTCACCATTTCATTACAATCTCTTTGTTTGCTATTCTATGACATCAATGAATTATACTTCTGTACCTTTCCCTGGGTAATTACAGAGCAAATGTAAGTTAGATTATGAGAGCTATTATAATCTTGTCAGTGTGTTTGGCTAAAGTCTTTTTATTTAATGCTTTTGTGTGAAGAAATTTTCAAAGATTGCATCTTTTAAATATTATTATTCTTCATTGACCTTATAATGGGTGAAACATCAAAGAATATACTCATATTCTTAGTTGAAAAATGAGAATTTTAGAAAACCATCATCCTCACAGAACTTCAGTGAATAATAATCTTCACAGTTTGCTAAAATTTTCTAATATCTTTTTTCCTTGTGAAGATATACTAGACAAACCTATATTTTGATATTATAACTTATTAATAATTGTTATTTATATTGTTTTAAAGAGCATCAAGTATATTTTCCAGCTGAGCATCTCAGACAATAACATCGACTGTAAAGTTTCTCAGCTTAACAAGCAGCTTACATTTATTAGCACCACTGACAGCTGTGAGCACTGTGATAGGTCCTTGGAGTAGGGCACTGAGCACTTACCCAACAGGAATTTAGACACATAAGGACAACAGAGAGATAGAAAAAACTCCATTGAAGCTAACTTAGGGAGTGATTAGATGGAGCAATGAATTTCATAAGAGCTCCTGTAACCCTCTCCACATTGTAGGACAAATCAAGGCATGCTTATCTGACATTTACCTCCTCCTCTCTGGGGCCTCCAGACCTGCTGTCTCGTTTATAGACAACCATTGTCATTTTATATCCTCATAGGGTGATCTTAAGATTACTGATTCCATTCGTTAGGACTCTTCCTAAAGCATCTGTCCCTGCCAAAGGCCCAATCTCCCAGTACCATCACTTTGGCACTAGGATTTAAGCATATCAATTTTTAGGAAACACAAAGATAGACCACTTCAATGGAAGTCTTAATAAAAAAATTGATATCATTGTAGTTAAATAGTAAATAAAAAAAATGATAGTATCAGTAAATTAGTAATGAATAAAATTATAATCCATAAGCCCATATGGCCTGCTAAGTAAATAAATGAATCAATGAGTGTGAAGAGAAACCTATTTACCACAGGAAGCCAATGAATAGATAAGTTGAAGAAATTGAAAAGTGTGTGTGTGTGTCTGTGTGTGTGTGTGCATGCACACCCATATGACAGAGAATATAATGTAAGATGGAGGGAGACTCTAGGAGTCTGTGTTTGAATTTAAAGAGAATGGTAAAGAAGAGACAAACAGATAGAAACAAAGAGACAATGTCTGTATTTAGATTGAATAATAAAACCAGGAGAATTGTAAATTATAATGTTAAGTCTGATCATAAGCTGTAAGGATTTCTTTGTATTTCTCAACAAAATTTCAGTACGGTTTAAATTGTATCTCCAAGTAGCTGGTATTAAAGGTAAGCTACTGTGCCTGGCTTGAGTGTTCTGTTCTTAATAGACCCCCCCCCACACGCATGCATACATACACACATGCACAATACACACAATCACCGACATTGAGGAAGCTGATAAATATCTGTTCTTTTTAAAAATATATTTTACTTTCTTAAGGGAATGCAAATGCATTATTAGGGCAATATTTAGGAGAACTGTGTATAAGACCTTTCATAATACTGAATGATTATTTTGTTGTTTGAATAGTCTAGCCTAGACAGGCTTTCTCTTTGTTTTTATATTAGAAACTCAGCTTGCATGTAATTATATTTTGATGTAGTTTTTTTAATCCACAGAAAATTATGTTGAACTAAAATTTAACATCACACTTTTATGGCATCATTTGTTATGGCGTCTAGAGAGACAATTAATTTGCAATATTTCAAATCATAGTATTTCATTATTTTTCAAAGCCAGAGTGTAAATTATTTGGAAAAACATTCATCAGAAATTGCATACATACTAATTGACAGTGAAGGACTGGGTATGAGAGTCCTGTTGAGTTCTATTGTAACACTACTGTTAATATATCCCTACCGGCTTTTGGCTCCAACATGGCTAATCAAAAATTTGTTATACATTTTAAAATTTTAAAAGTTGCCAGTGAATTCCAGTAACTTTCCCTCCCTTACTGTAGTTGTTTTCTTGTTTTGATATTTTAATGAAGTACACCTGTAGAATGAGTTTACTGATAATTCAAAAATTCTCATTGGTGTTTCTTTTTTCCTCTTGATACTCTTGATATCAGGTAATAGCTATATGGCACAGCCTGCCATATTTTCTTTAGGAACAAAGTGCTTCAGTTGTTTTTCAGGGAAAGCCTCCGGAATCCCCTCAAGGATGGCTTGAAGACAACTTCTCAAGAATACGCATGTGTAAAGAACCCAGCTCATGTGACCAAAGAGCTTTGGCCTGCACAAGCTATTCCCACAGAAAAGAAACTTATGCCTGTGAAAAACTGGTAGATAGATTATAACTGTAAAAAAAAAACAACAACAACCTTAAAACATCCTTTAAAACATTCCCATTCCCCTTAGAAATTCCCCAGGTTAACCTATTCAGGAAGCAAATCTTAACTTATACTTTCAGGCTTCCTGGCAGATAGAATTCCTATTCTATTTTCTAAAAAAGTGTTTTCTATTTCCTAAGAAAGAAATGAGAACTCTCCATTCACTTAGTTACTGATTATTAAAAATTACTGATTATTAAAAGACTTTGGAACATTATGTGATTTAATGAACCAAATCTTTAATATTAGGGTTTATTAATCTCTCAGACATCTGAATAGACATGGTCAATATTGTTGAAATCACTCATCACCCCTTTTCTTCTGAACTTAAAGTATATCATTGACTCTGCCTTTATAAAAAGAAAGCTAGCCAGGTTTGTTGGCTTATGCTGTAATCCTGACTATGCAGAAAGTAGAGATGAGAATGTGATGGTTGGAAGCTTGATCAAGCAAAAAAAAGTTAATCAGATCCTATCTCAGAAAAGACTAGTTGCTGCTGCTGGTGGTATATACACTTATAAACCTAATTAATTAAGAGGTAGATTTACAGATTACAATTTGTACAATTTAGTCTTATCCAAGAGGGAGAGTCTACCTGAGAAACAAATTAAAATAGAAAGATCTGGGAATGCACTTCAAATGAATATAGTTCAAGGTGCTAGAGCATCTCCCTAACAAGTATTTGAGGCCCTGAGATGAAACCCAGTACTACCAAATAAAGAAAAGAGAGAGAGTGACAGTGAGCAAGTGAGAAAGCAAGAGAGACAGACAGACAGACACAATTAAAATGAATAAATACTTGATTTACTAGGAAATGTATAATGAAGCTATTTAACACATAATTAAAGTTGACACTTAAACTTTCTGTTGAACTTAGGTGTTTTGCTAGTAATTCTTTCAAACATGAAGATGGTTTCTAAACACAGAAGGTATAGAAATATCTTGTTAACATATCCAAATATTTCAAAGATGTATGTAAACAAACAACTAAGTTTTATTCAATCTCCCTACTACTCTCTCATGAGTAATTTAGTAGTCAATTTCCAGTGTATTTTCTATGTATCTATTTGCATGAAATCTTTTATATATGTAATTATTTTTAAAATATGAATTGGAATACACTTTCCATCTAGCTCTGCAACCTGCCTTTTTACATAATATATGTCTTAGAGACCTATCCATGTTATTAAAACTTTGGAGTGTTCCATAATAAGGATGTACATAAATCTTCTCAACAACTTTTTCTGAGTCTGTTGTGAAAATGTGACAACTGAAGGCTATCAGAATATATCTTCTCTCAGAAATAAATGCATAAATGCATAAAGAAATAAATAAAAATAAAAGGTTAACTGAACTTGCTACAGCTAAGGAAAAATGTACCATAGGGCTTTGTGTGGACTAATTTGAAATGTAAGGATATACATTTATTCATATATATGAATATATATTAGTATATTATACATATGAATATATTTAGAAGTATGAAATATATAGTAATTTTTCTTTTCTTTTTTGATCATTTAAAAAGGAATGATCATTTTTTCTTATTGTTATTATAAAAGTGATGTACAGAGGGGTTACAGTTATATAAGTCACATAATTAGTACATTTCTTTTTGAACAGTGTCACCCCTTCCCTCACTTTCTCCCAGTTTTTCCCTCCCATCCCTACACAGGCTTCATACTTCATTTTCAACATTGTCTATCTAGTGAACATCACTGCTGCTGCATTTGTTCACCACTTGTCCTGTCATTTTTGTGTTCCCCCCTTACTCTCCCCCAAACAGATAAATTTACAAACAAGACAAAAGGTACAGAAAGCAAAATAGCAACAAAAGAGAGAAGAAAACCAAAACAAAAAACGAAATAACAAAAAAGTTCCTGTTTCCATTTCTTGGAGTTCATTTAGATAAATATCACTTTATATGATCATATGCACATAGCTATTGAGCCTTTGTGATCCTCTCCTAAAAATATCTTCCTTTGGTCTCACTGTGTAAATGTCTAGAGTCTGCTAAAATGAATCATGTCCAAGTGTATTTTTTCTTTTATAATCCAGTGTGTTTACTTGTATAGGCACATTGCAGTTACAACAAATGAGGAAAAAACATGCAATCTATGTTTCTTTGGGTCTGGCTTACTTGGCTTAACATAATTGTTTCCAAGGCTTTCAATTTCCTTACAAATGGTATAATATCATTCTTTTTGATGGAAATGTAGAATTCCTGTGTGTGTGTGTATATATATATATATATATACACACACACACACACAAATGATCCACTTGTTCATTGATGGAAATCTGGGTTGATTCCATATCTTGGTTGTGGTAAACAATGCAGCAATGAACATGGCTGTGCTGATAGCTTTAGAGTGGCCTTGTTTGTGTTCATATATATATATATGTATATATACATACATACACACATATATATTTATATATTAGAACACAGTATATATAATACATATTATATATAAGAACAAAATATATACAAATATGTATTTAATTAATAGTTAATTTTCAAATATTAAAACTTAATTCTTTTTTGTTTATTAAAAAATTGTATATTCATTGAAAGTATCATACATACATTGCTCTGCTTTGAGAATGGTAGATTACTAGAACTCACCCCTAAGTAATTACTCACTGGTAACTTCTTTACCATCTGTCCTTCCTGTGATTTGATTTCTTTCAGGTTATATTTCCTTTCTAAATTTCTGTAAAGGAGTTTCACTGGATTCTACTTATTTTCATTTCATTTTAAAACCAGGAGTTGATGTTGCCTTTTTTCTTCTTTTTTATTTGATCACTAATATTGGAATCTTATAGAACCCTCCCATCCTTTTGTTGTTTTGAATGTGTTCACAGACATAGGATTTTACTGTTCATTTTAAGTTCAGTAAAACTCTGCTGTAACCTTATCTGGGCCATTTTTTAAATAAAAGAAAAAAACTTTTTACTTTCTTGTATGTTTTCAGTAAAATAAATCTCTTTCGATCTTTACTTTTTCTGAAGATGAGTGAGGTCAACTTCAAAAGTTGTAATGGTCCTCTTGTCTCCTTTTATTTTTAAAGTTCAGAATCTTTCCTAATTTATGGCTCACAGATAATCCTGGATAGCATTTGGGGGGATGTGCTAAAAGGTTTCATTCTGTATATACAAGAAATCCTTTAGTTCTGTAAATTAAAAATGTATAAGAAATTATTATAAGAACCAGTTGTTGTGGTGCATACTTGTATACCCTGTTACTTGGGAGGTGAAAGAAGCATGGAGGTGTGAGAAGAATCAGTGGACATCCTGATCCTGTTCTTTAAAACATTCGTATGTCATGCTATGATTGATCACTATTTTTATCTCTTCTATAGTAACCTTTTTTCTCATTTTAGTTATCCGAATTTTTTTAATGCATCAGTTAAGATTTTCCTCTTTTTCTATAATTATAGTGTTTAGAAGCCTAGGAAGTATGAGCTCAAGGAATTGGCAAATTTTGCTTCTGGTAAAGGTTACTTTCTTGGCTTATAAAATGGATTTGTTCCTTTTGAATGGTTACATATTCTTTTCTCAGGGCTTGGGTACATGGAGAAAAGAGCAAGCAGGCTCTAAAGTATGGTTTTCATTTATGTTCTTTAGATAGTATTCAGGTTTGAAATCAGGGATTACAGATGTGAGATATCATGCCTTGATTTATTGTTTTTTCATATAAGGACCCTAATACTATAATAATGACCTTAACTAGGTGTCACATAAAGACTACATCTCTAAATCTCATCAGACGTGAGAGCTAGAGGTTCAACAGATGGATTTGAATGTGGGACCAGGAGACAATCAAGCCACAGCATATAGCAAGAGAAATGTATTTTATATTTTACTAATTGTCAATTTTTTTCCTTTTAAAAATTAGCTGTTCATACTTTTTAACACTTTTATCTGACTTCTAGTAACATTTTAGACATTCTTTTCTATTGGGAAAACTAACAATTTGCCATTTATATTAGGATTTCCCCATCACAGAGTTAGCCATTTGTATTCATTTTTATTTGTTTATTTTTAATGTTCAGAAAGCTTAGATACAAATCTTTTATTACATTTTATATCAAATTTATGCTGAAATTAGTCACTGTTGATGAAAATTATCAAACTATGTGTGTATATATGTATATGTACCCATTTTCTAGCAAAATTTGTTATTCTTAAAAACTACTTCATTTTTTGAGTCCATTTGAATCCATACATTACGAATCTTTATGCATCTGTAATATGAAACTTAATAGTTATGGATTTTGCTCAGAGTCACTTGGAAAAAGAAAATTCTTCTGACTCTATGCATGCCAATAATAAATACATCCTATAAATTTTATACTTGTGTTTCCTTCTTTCATACTATTAAACATAAAACACATGAACGAATAAAAGTCAAAAGCAATTAATCAAAATGTTCAAGTAAAAATACATGTTTACTTAGAAATACAAGATTTAACACTTATAGTTCTATATCAATAACTAAATATTCTCCTATAGATCTTTGACATGTAAGTTCAAATGCAAAGCATTTTAATAGTTTTCAACCTTGTTGGCACCATGCTGGTTTTCCATATTGCATTTTTCTTCCTTCTTCATTGTCAATTCTGCTCCAGCAGTTTTAGCAGACACATGTGGAGCATCGGGCTCTCTGCCTTGCCATTGACATTAATAGTGCTTCGTGTGGATGTGATGTGAGTGTTAAAGCTTTTCCATGAATTGGTCCAAATGCTCAGTTTCTATATTCTTTATAATTCAGATATACCTTTAATATATTCACTCTTTTGAAGTCAAAAGGACATTGCATTCTGACTTGGTGCAATCAGGAGGAGGAAATTCACAGTTAAAGATCAAACTTGCAAAAACCAAGCACAATAGGGTTGTGAACCAGTAGCATTAATTTGGCACCCCACTGAGAGTAGGTATAGAAGGCTTTGAGCACTGACAGTAAACTTGTGTTGACTTTGCTCAGAATGGACATTTTTATTTCATGAGTCTTCTGATGTGACATTCCTTTCTCATTTTATCCCATTTAAATTAATAGGAAACCTCTCTGTGCTATGCCTGAGGCCTGTTGTGTATCTATGTTCAGTGGAGCTAAACCTGTGATTCTTTTAATTTATTTTATTTTTAATTTATAATGCCTGAAAATATTACTGTTTATTACTTTTTTTCATGGATTAGAAGGCTTTGTAAGCTTCTCCCTGAAGAACCATCATTTCAGGAAGATGATAACTTATCTCTCCCAAATTGTAGGTTTTCTGAAGTCTTGTATTGTCTCACTACTGTTTAGTTTAGATGTAAATTTTCCATGCTCTTTTTCTATTTTAACCAGACTTCCATCCACTCTCCTGCATGAAGATTTCTCAATTAGTGTACTAAACCAGACATTGTTGTCCTATCATCCTCTTTGATTATTTAATGGATATACTAATTAGATAGTCCCATCTTTTCTGTATCCCTGACATAACTGCCTTCTCTTACCAACCTGATCTCATTTATTCATAAAACCCTGTCTACTGACGGGCTCATCTACTCATTTCTCTTATAAATTCTGAAGGCTAGAAATAAAAAAAAAGTCAATCTAGCTTCCATATGTGGAAGCTAAACCTAAAATTCATAGATATTTATTGACATGTACATACATGTTATATACATGCCATATACAAAATGATATATATGGATAAACAGAAAACACAGAATATGAATCAAATTAAGTGGCTTAGCAGGAGGAGGAGGGGGCTTAGAGTGGGAAAGAGAAAGTGAATAATTTTGAAATACATTTCAACTAAATATCAAAACAGCATCATCTTACTGAAAGCTATTAGTCCACAGAGAAATGGCTGGTTGGGAAATAGATTCAGGGAGGAGGGGGACGAGGAGCATGAAAGAGGATGAATATGGTCAGAGCAGACTGTCTGTATCTATGAAAATACAGCAATAAAACCTAATAAAAGTGTTTTGGTTAGAAAGAATGGGGAAAGAGATTGAAAAAGGGATGAGATTAAAGTTTATTATAAATATGTGGAAATGTACAGTGAAATTTATGAAGTCTCTCATCTTGCATAATTCATATAAGCTAATAAAAAATGAAGACATTCTGAGGGCTGGAATCTCGCTCAGCGAACACAAAGCCCTGAGTTCAATCCCCAGCAATGAAATATTTTAAAGTTATGGTCATAAATCCTGGCTCCTCTGACTTAAAGACGCTTAAGTGGCCTATCTCAATATTTAGGGTGTTTTTATCTATATAATAATTTAAGAAAAGGTTTCCAATCTGAGACCTCTGTGTGCTAGGACCTTGAGGGGTAGTGGTAAGAATCCTCATGATGTTTTTGTTTTAAGATATGGATAACTAATGAAAATAGTAATATTCAATTCAATTTGTGGATCCAAAACTCTCAGTATTATATCTTTGATTAGTAACCACAGCCTATAAGAAGTATTGTTAATGTAAATTGGCATGGAAATTAAGTGGAAAATGAATATCATAGTAAATGGAGAAGAGACATGTGGAGAAAAAAAACATGTTATCAACTTTTGAAAATATTTTTGTTTCTCATACTCTTGGCATGTACAAAAACTATCCCAAGATTTTCATCAAACTGAAATACGGGGTCCATCAAGATAAATGAAGAGGCGTTATTCGGTAATAGTCTAGCAGACATACAAGTAAAAATATTAGCTCAATCAACTCATATTTGTGTTGCTTAAAATTATAAATTCTATGTATATGCATATGCAGTGAAGGTTTTTATATTTATGCTAATGACCAACATAATTAAAAATAAATATCAAGGCTTTTTATAATCATTTAATATATATGTCACCTGAGAGCTGGAATCTCTTCTGTCATATCACAGTAGATTTGAGGTATATGGTACTCAAAGTCTGACTATGTGCAGGTATTAAGTGACACAAAAACACAAAATCTAAGTCTAGACAAGGTTAAAATTTCCCAAACTAAGCATTGAGATACAGGAAAGTGAGTTATGCTAGAACAAAATGATGGAGTATTGTTTCCATATCTGACAGCCTAGATCACATTGCTGTAGATTACAAGGCAAATCAGAGCAAAGTGAAATAACTGTCCCAAAGTCTATGAAACAATACATTTTATTTTATTTTAATAAGTTTTTTATTGTGAAAATACTGTACAGAGTGGTTACAATTACATGAGCAAGGTAATGAGTACATTTCTTATCAAGCAGTGTTGCCTCCTTTGTTTTTCCCCTACAATCTTTGCCCTCCCATCACCACAACTACACTCCCCCCACCACCCGCAGCCAAAGTTGTAAAGTTCATTTTTCAACATGTACATCTCATTGTCGCAATGGGTCCACCTGTATCCCTATTTAAACCACTTATTTTTTCCCTTCCCCTCCACAAATTATACCAACATTAAATACAGTGAAAACAGGGGTTATACCATGGGGGGAGGGACATACAAAGCAACAAAAAAAATCACCTTAGAAATACATTAGAAACAATAGCAAGCAAGAAAAAAACCCACTTGGGTCCTTATCTTGGGGTACATTTCGCCTGACATCATCTTATCTGACCTTTTCTGCTTGTCTCAGACATATACTAGTTATTGCAAATAAGGGAAACCATGGGACCTATTTTTCTTTGGGCCTGGCTTACTTCACTTAAAAATTTTTTCCAGGTCTTTCCATTTCCTAACAAATAGGGCAATGTCATTCTTTCTGATGGAAGATTAGAATTCCATTGTGTATATATACCACATTTTCTGGATCCATTCATCTACTGAGGGGCATCTGGGTTGCTTACATATCTAAGCTATGGTAAATAATGCTGCAATAAACATAGTTGTGCTGGTAGCTTTAGTATGGTCTTGTTTGTGGTCATTCGGGTAAATGCCCAAAAGTGGGATTGCTGGGTCATAGGGGAGCTCTTTGTGGAGTCTTTTGAGGAACCTCCATACTACTTTCCAAAGTGGTTAAACAAGTTTACACTGCCACCAACAATGCAGTAGGGTTCCCTTCTGTCCACATCCCCTCCAGCATCTGTTGTTATTAGAGTTCTTGATTTTTGCCATTCTAACTGGGGGTGAGGTTGTATCTTAATGTTGTTTTGATTTGCATTTCTTTTATGGCTAGGGAGGTTGAGCATTTCTTCTTGTGTCTATTGGCCATCCTTCTTTCCTGTTCAGAGAAGTTTCTCTGTAAGACTTTAGCCCACTTATTTATTGGGCAGTTGTTTCTTTGAGGATTTGTTGTTGGGGGATTTAATTTTTTGAGTTCAAAGTATATTTTAGATATCAGACCTTTGTCTGTTGTATGGCTAGTGAAGATCGTCTCCAAACTTTAAAAACCTGAAAAAGGAAATCAAAACAGAATTTAGAAAGTGGAAAAACCTCATGCTCCTGGATTGGAAGGGTCAACATCTTGAAAATGGCAATATTTCCCAAGGCTATCTACAAATTCAATGTGATACCTATCAATAGTCCAATCTCATTCTTCAAGGAAATAGAAGAGGCAATCCAAAAATCCATATGGAACTATAAAAAACCCAAATTGCAAAAACCATCCTTAATAGAAAGAATAGTGCTGGAGGAATATTAATACCAAATTTCAAACTCTACTACAAAGCCATAGTAATCAAAATAGTTTGGTACTGGCACAAGAACAGACCTCAGGTCCGATGGCATAGAATTGAAAACCCAGAAGTGAACCCACAGACCTATAGCCATCTAATCTTCGATAAGGGAGCTTAAAAAATAGAATGGAAGAAAGACAGCCTCTTCAGTAAATGGTGCTGGAAAAATTGGTTAATCACTTGTAGAAAACTAAAGTTAGATCCTTATATATCACCCTGCACCAGAATCAACTCCAAATGGATCAAAGACCTTGGAGTCAAAGCAGACACTCTGAAAACATTACAGGACGGAATAGGAGAAACCCTAGGTCTCCTTGGCACAGGTCGAAATTTTCTTAATAGAGACCCAGAAACACAACAAATCAAAGGAAGGTTGGACAACTGGGATTGCATGAAGTTGCAGAGCTTCTGCATGGCAAAGGACATAGCTAGCAAGATTAAATAATACATTTCCTGAGCACACATATACTTTTAGCAACCTGACAAACCACGGAACCAACTCATGAACCAGAGGAAATTTCAAGACCTGTAGACAATTAGATTTTGTAAAGAACAACAACTTATAGGATTAATTTAGAACAAGACACACGAGTTTTACTCCTTTATGTGATTTCCCAATGATTCTCCCAAGTTCTCGTTCTTCATTTGAGGTCCTTTGTGGCATTTTTACCCAAGTAGCAGTTTTTCTAGTGTTAACACAACACATATGAATGCTACTTACCATTCTCAACCCTCAGTATGGCTCTTCCTTCTTCTTTCTCATTGATGGTTTCCAATATTTATGAATACTCTGAGTGTTCTTGGATTTATGTCTCTTCTTTCCCCTATTACCAATGATTCATCAAGAGCTGTCAATTCCTTCTCCCACTGTCTCCCACTGCCCTTTTCTCTTGTGCATTTCCCAGCCGTGGTTAACAGTCTTATTACTGCTTACCTAGACTACTGCTATAACTCTTCTCCCTGCCTCCAGTCTTGCTTCTAATCTCATTCCACACTCAGCTGCCAAATTAATCTTCCTAAAGCACAGTTTTGATTATGTCACCCCCTGTTCAATAACCTTTACATTCCTCTTCTTTGCCTACCAAAGGAATCTCTAACTTTCTTTCCTTTGACTTTGTAGTATATGCTTATAGTTATGGGTTTAGCATTATTTTTTTAATTTTTGAAATGCTTGTCAAACTTAGCAATTTAACATTTAGCACACTACTCCTAGAAGATGCATGTCACCAAAGAATATTTTCTTTTGGTAAGACATAGTGGCATACATCTGCAACCCCAGTTACCAGGGTGGTGGAGGCAGAAGTATCTTGAGTGTGAGGACAGCTTGAATAAACCTGGGATGCATTTTTTGAGGCGGTGATGTATTAAAGTTTATTAATAACCTTTTTAGTCCTTCAATGGTAGCTATTATATTCACTGCTTAATCACACATATACATGAAGACTCATAGTTAATATAAAGAGCAGAAGATAAACAAAAGGATGAACTAAGGACCAGAAACCAGAGGCAAAGATATTTGTGAAGTCTGAGCACCAACTTTGAATGTGATCTTCCAGATTGTTATTAAATTATATACTTGAAGGTGGGATGGTAGAATACACTTTAAATAATTGTTTATCATGTAATTTAAAACATTGAGACCCATGAGTGTGTAGGTTTCCTCTTTTACTCTGGGCTCTATGGATGTTAGGAGCAGGCTTAATTTTTATCCTTCAGATCTAAAGCTTGATTATATTGTCTGTCATCTGTTAGATCTTTATTATTTATTGACTGTGGGAAACAGTGTGCTTCCTTTACTTAAAAATTCCAGAGGACTTTTTTTTTCTTTCATTTTCCTTGGGGTGCCGATTATAGTTTCTTATAATTTCTTGCATTTTGTAAGTCTGAGTATCTACATGTAATCTCTGGTTAATGAAGTTCATATAATTCTGTATATCCTGCATTTGTTGAATACTAATGGTGGTTAAAATTCTTTTGTTTTCTGGGTAGATAATAGAAACCCAGAACATGCTTTAAGAACTGATACATAAGCTTATGGGATTTGAGTGAGACAAAAAGATGCATGGGCTTATGGGACTTGACAGCTGTGACAGTTTAGATACTAGGAAACTGACTCAGAAGGAATTAATGATGTATCCAGGGCTTATGTTTCTTAGTAGTAAACTGTACTAGAAGATAAGTTGCTGACACCCTCTGTCATAAGTACAGATCTTGTTAGCCCATTAGATTGAACACTAATCAGCAAAGGTCATTATAGCAGGCTGGTTACTGGTGGCTTAATTCCTATAATCCCCATTACTCAGGGGGCTGAGATTTGAGGATCATGGTTGGAAGCCAGTCCAAGCATGAAAGTCTATGCGACTATTACATCCATTTAACCACCAAAAACCCAGAAGTGGAGATGTATTAGAGGGCCAGCCTTCAGTAAAATAGTAAAGGAGAATGCTATGGTCCTGGGTTTAAGTCTTAGTAGAGGTTAAAAAAAGACATAGCATTAATACCTCAAGTACCCATAGTAATATTTCCTGTAACTAATACTGGTGATGTATAAAAAGTTCATAAAGAGATACTCATTTTATAAACACTGAAAATATCTAGAGCAGACTAGTTTGTGTGTATCCACAATTGACCCACATTGAAGACTGTTTTGGCATAATTTATCGATAAGAGTGGGATTATATCACAAAGATTATTTTATAAAAAAGATTTAGTAGTAATATCACTTAGAACATCCACCATCAATATATGTTTGTATAAGGCATTACTGTGAACAAATATTGTGAGGTCATAACTAATTTCTTGCAAGAGTAAGCAATTTGAAAAGGGTTCATAACCTGAAGCCTATTTAAACACAAAGTGCTTATCCTTGGATATATTTATATCTGAAGTTGTCTAGATTGGTATTGCTTCCACATATTGTAAGACTTGTCTGACACATGGAAAAACAGAATGTTTGAAATATTGATGGTTAGCAATTAGTCCCTTCTTCCTTTCTAAGAATTACTAAGTCACTAATCCTTACTAAGTCACTTATCCAGTAAAAGAAAAAGTTCAGTTATATTTAAACTATTTTTAAGCTACTACCTAGAAAACATGAGATTAAAAACAATTGGCCATGTATATGTATTAGTTGCCTTAAGAAAATATCAGGTGAAGGAAACCTGACCTTCAGAGGATGTGATGTGAAAATCACTTCCAGGGGGATGCTAATATTTGTGGAAGCACTTATAGGAGTAGAATATATTAACTGAATTTCACTGTTTTCCTTCTGATGCTTTTCTTCAGATATCCTGTCTGTTTGACAATACTCAGACATAAAGGAAATGTTGACAGAGGTGAGAATGGGTTTAAATCATGTAAACAGGACTAGATACCTTATCAGCTTCCACACTGTGAAGTCATTTTTATCTGGAATGAGATTGGGAGGTCTGCTCATCTCAGAAAGGAGAATTACTTAACTTTCTAATATAAATGCTGATAGTGTTTATTATATCATACCACGATAAAAGAAAAAGAAAAAGAAAGATCAGGAAAAGAAAGAGACAGAGAGAAAGGAATATATAATGCGATATGATTTTGGTCATTTAAACACCCAGTTTCTAGAGTATGATGTTGCTAGAACGTCCCTAAGAATGAAGACTTTGAACTTGGTGTGGCTTGAAATGAGGTCACTGAAGTGTTTTGCTAGGGTGTGCATGGCAGTGGAAGAGATGCACTTCCAGGGCGTGTTTACAGCACACCTTGCAGAGACAGTGGCCTAGGGAAATGGAGCAGTGCTCTTCTGGGATTTGGGGAAGCATCACTGCATGTTCCTCTCCTCCCTTGAGCAGCAACCCTGTTTCCAGCTAGGTGACTACTATCCTGAGGTCCCTTGGCTCAGCTTGCTACTCAGGTATCAGACTGTGCACCTGCTAGGCAGTGGTTACATGAGCCTCAGGAGGCTCTGGTGCAAATCCAGAGAACTACTAATTGCGTTTCTTCCCATCTAACTTCGACATCTGCTTCCTTTTCACTTGGCTGATCTCCACCGATGCCTTGAGACTAATGGCTTTAATGTGATCTAATCTTATTTCTCTTACCTTCCTAGAATTTCAATTACAGGATCTGTTGGTAGGTTGTCTGCCATAGAGAATTCAACATTAATTTTGGTTATATTGCTAAGGATTCTGATTGTCAGATAGGCAGATTGTTGATAGGCAGAACTCAAAGATGTTCAGGAGAAGGCCACCTGAATCTGGTGATCTGTAACTTGGAGGTAAGATATCATTGAGAAAAAGAGAGTAAGATGAAAGCTATCTCAATCCATTTTATTTTCTATAACATAAATATCTGAGACTTGGTGATTTATAAAGAAAATAAGTTCTCACTTTACAATTCCAGAGGCTGAAAATCTCCAGCCTTAGCTGTTACAACTGGGGAAAGGTGGAATCACATCACAACAAAGTTTTGATTTGTAGTTTCCTAATAGCAAAGAACACTGAACTTTCCTATCTATCTATCTATCTGTCTGTCTGTCTGTCTGTCTGTCTGTCTGTCTGTCTAGGCCACTTGTGTTTCTTCACCTGAAAAGTATTCTGTTATATGCCAGTTTATTGGAGTTCTTAAATTCTTTGTTCTGATAGTAAGCCTACACCAGTTGAAAAATTTCTCAGTGAACATTTTCTCCTGCTTTATAAACTGTCTCGCCATTATGGTTTTATTTTCTTATTCAATTTGATTCAGTCTGTTTTGTGACTATTTTTACATTTTGAGCTATTGGAGTCCTCTGGTGAGTCCTTGGTTACCCCTATATCTTGAAGTGTTTTAACCCTTTTGTCTCCTAGGTGTTTCAGTTTTTAGGTCTTACTTTCAGCTCTTTGACTCATTTTGAGTTAAGCTTTGCATAAGAAGTAGGGATCTAGATTACTTTCAGTCCTCTATGTGACAGTATATTTTTCCAGCTCCACTAATTGAAGAGGCCGTATGGTTTTTTTTCTCTCTAATACATAAAAGGAACCATTCTCACAGATCGGATGGCTATGGCTTCATAGGCTTATTTCTCAGTCTTTTATTCTATTGGTTTTTGTATTTTTGTTACTCTGGCTCAGTCTGTAATATAATTTGAAGACAGTTATTGTGATACTTTCAGCATTGTACTTTTTACTTAGGATTGCTTTAGCTATTCTGCATATTTTATACTTCCATGTGAATTTTAGAATGGCTTTCCTCCTTCTCCCTCTTCCCTCTTCCTCCTCCTCCTCCCCTCCTCCTCCTCCTCCTCTTCTTCTTCTTCCTCCTCCTCCTCTTCCTCCTCCTTCCTCCTCCTGCTACTCCCTCCACCCTTCTCCCCCTCCTCCCTCCACCCTCCTCTTCCTCCTCCTTCCTCCTCCTGCTACTCCCTCCACCCTTCTCCCCCTCCTCCCTCCACCCTCCTCTTCCTCCTCC